>NW_022145606.1:41036101-41559292 GCF_000002235.5 Strongylocentrotus purpuratus | reverse complement strand
AAAGTAAGATAATAAAAATAAAAGGTATACACTCAATAGAGCTTTCATTTTTGTGATCTTGCTTGAAAAAATATGGGTTATCAAAAATAATGCAAATTACAGGCAGTGCCACTAATTATTTTAGATATGTAACATTTGACCTACATTGAATCAATGTAAGTATTATCAATTATGTTGTGCAGAAAGTATGATTATTTAATTGTTTTCCAGATGAGCATGATGCTAAAAAAAACTTTTTTTGATACTGTTATATGGTAAACAAACCCAAATACCTAGACATGCATACTTTAGTTAGAAATATAGTATTATTATGTTTTTCCTATGTAAACATGTATTAAATTTTCACTAAACAGAAAAAACCTCCAAAAAATTATGTTACCAAATATATGCAAAACTCCATTTTTATAAAAAAATGAAGTTTATTTTTTGTTATTGTGGTAAAAATGTTTGTTTTATATTTCTATGATATGTAAACTTTTGACCCCAATCGTACATTTAAATGTGATTTTGTTGTTTGGATATGGTTATACATAGTTGTTGGTTTTAACTGTTGGAATACAGAGGTTAAAGGTCAAGGGCCACAGATGTCACCCTTTTTGAAATAATTTGTTTGAAGGGGAGGCATATTAGACGTAGTTGTAAAATTGTCTTGTTTATATTTTTGTTAGCAATTTATACTATATACATGTAATTTTAAAGGTGAATTTTAAGTGTTAGTTTTGGAGCCTGACAACCTTTTTTTTTGGGGGGGGGGGGGAGTATTGAGAATATTCTCCATAATGTTGGTTATAATTGTTCTATTTTATCAACTTCCGTCACATTGTTTGCGTTTTGTTTGAAACTGTTGGGTTTGAAAGTTCGATCCTGTAAGATATGTTACAATTTTCTTGTGCATTATAGATATTTCTGTTCATGGTCAAGTATTAAGTTGCATTTGAATCATTGCTTTCTTAAAATGTGTTAATTGTATGACAGAGAGTAAGTAAAAAAATATGATTACAGAGATTTTACGTTCCGTATGAAAGTTATATCGATCCGGTAATATTCCTGTGCCGTATGGATATTAATAGGTCAAGTGTAAAGATGTATATGAATGATTGCTTTCCTAAAATGTGTTAATTGTAGGTCAGAAAGTAAGATAATAAAAATAAAAGGTATACACTCAATAGAGCTTTCATTTTTGTGATCTTGCTTGAAAAAATATGGATAATCAAAAATAATGCAAATTACAGGCAGTGCCACTAATTATTTTAGATATGTAACATTTGACCTAGATTGAATCAATGTAAGTATTATCAATTATGTTGTGCAGAAAGTATGATTATTTAATTGTTTTCCAGATGAGCATGATGCTAATGAAACTATTTTGATACTGTTATATTGGTAAACAAACCCAAATACCTAGACATGCATACTTTAGTTAGAAATATAGTATTATTATGTTTTTCCTATGTAAACATGTATTAAATTTTCACTAAACAGAAAAACCTCCAAAAAATTATGTTACCAAATATATGCAAAACTCCATTTTTATTAAAAAATGAAGTTTATTTTTGTTATTGTGGTAAAAATGTTTGTTTTATATTTCTATGATATGTAAACTTTTGACCCCAATCGTACATTTAAATGTGATTTTGTTGTTTTGGATATGGTTATACATAGTTGTTGGTTTTAACTGTTGGAATACAGAGGTTAAAGGTCAAGGGCCACAGATGTCACCCTTTTTTGAAATAATTTGTTTTAAGGGGGAGGCATATTAGACGTAGTTGTATAAATTGTCTTGTTATATTTTTGTTAGCAATTTATACTATATACATGTAATTTTAAAGGTGAATTTTAAGTGTTAGTTTTGGAGCCTGACAACCTTTTTTTTGGGGGGGGGGGGAGTATTGAGAATATTCTCCATAATGTTGGTTATAATTGTTCTATTTTATCAACTTCCGTCACATTGTTTGCGTTTTGTTTGAAACTGTTGGGTTTGAAAGTTCGATCCTGTAAGATATGTTACAATTTTCTTGTGCATTATAGATATTTCTGTTCATGGTCAAGTATTAAGTTGCATTTGAATGATTGCTTTCTTAAAATGTGTTAATTGTATGACAGAGAGTAAGTAAAAAAAAATATGATTACAGAGATTATACGTTCCGTATGAAAGTTATATCGATCCGGTAATATTCCTGTGCCGTATGGATATTAATAGGTCAAGTGTAAAGATGTATATGAATGATTGCTTTCCTAAAATGTGTTAATTGTACGTCAGAAAGTAAGGAAATATTTGAAAAAATGTTATTTACTAAGTTTAGATTGTTGCAAGAAATTAACATTTGAAATGTTTCACAATAGGAGCAAAGTATACACATCTGGGGTAGATTTAATTTGTAATGTTTTATTTGTTGTGAAGATTTTAGTAGTTATTAGCACAGTTTAAAACAAAATATGTTATAGTGCATCCCATAAAAAAGTACCCTGTACTCTTATTTCCTCATAAGGTATAACTTACCATGAAAGTAATTAAGTTCTGTATTATTGAAGAGAATATAAGTTAATCTTTAACATGAAATAAAACAAGGTCATACAATTTATACATATATATATGATGCTTTTAAATTTGGGTATACTATTTTTTTCTGTGATGCATGTGTAGTGTTTAACATATACAATTGGATCAACAATACAATGATACAGATGAAAAGTTGCATAAAGTTGCTTCTATTAGTGTTATATTTGTATTAAAGTATTTTTTAATATAGTTTCATGAATAACTGTTTAAATTTATTTATGTGATTGAAATACTAATCAGGGGATGGTGTTGTCCATGAATGAATTGTAGAGATGAATTCTATGTGCCATGTACAGTGTATGTGCATTGTTATACAATGATTCTTATTTCTTTGAGGAGTGAGTGAATAGGTTTCAAGTTGTAATAGTGTTATCATATTAGATTACAGTATTCCTGTTATATCGAGTTTAGATACAATGCATGTTATGCACTTTTCCAAATGTCGTTATAACAGGAGTGGACTGTATTGGATTGTGCTTCAAGTGGTCTTAGAAAAGTGTTAGATATGGACTGAGGTGGCCTGTGGAGGTGGCACAATGTATAGATGATGCCATTTGAAAACTGGATTGAGTTTGCATAAAGATTTTAAACCGGTCTCGGTTGGTCCTGGAATTGATGTGTGAAGCACCAAAGTGGACTCGGGTGGCTTATAATGGAACTGACATAATTATCTGAAAGATTTTATTTTTTGTTTTTTTAATTTATAAGCCAACTCGAGTCCATTTTGTGTTTATGACAATTATGTTGTTGATGAAGATATTGATGATATGATGTTGATAATGATGATGGTGCATGATGATGATTATGATGATAATGATGTATAGAGATGAAGATGATTATGGTCATCATAAGGGTGATCCTTGGTAGGATTGTTGTGATGATCATTGTGATTGTGACAAGATAATGCAGTGGCGGATCTAGGATTTAAAAGGGGGATCCGAAAAGGGGGGGGGGGGGGGGGTGCACCCAAATTTTTATGATTTTAACATGCAGTCAATGAGTGGTTTTCACAAAAATAGGGGGCGTCGATTGTGTCCACCCCCATCCCCCGGATCCACCACTGATGATGGATCTCTTACATTTAAGACTTGGCAGTTAAGTTGAAAACCAAAATTCATTTGGGACATGGCTTTACTGGACAAAGACCAAAGTGTTGCCTATTATGATTATTTAAACTGAAAATGAGATTTCATATCAATATTCAAGTGAAATAAATATGGGCATTTATGATTTGATTTGAAAGAAAGAATAAGAATGTTAGCCTACAGAATTTTTAAAAAATGATCAAGCACAAGGAAAACCCAGAGCTTTATAAATGTATTATGTATAATTATTGTTTAGATGCCTCAGTTTTAATTGCAAGAGTAGTCTACGATATCTTTTTACAATAAAATATCAATCAATTTGTAGATAACATAGACTTGGTGAATTACCTGATGAATTAATTTTGCAATTTCGATTTTTTTTTTTTTTCAATTTTTTTTTTTTTGTTTTAGAGAATACCGTAATGCCTTTTTTTAATACATTTATGTATTGTGTGTATGTGATATAACAAATAATCTGCACGTACTGTTAAAAAACACTAACAAAGCCCATGAATGTTTTGCTTACAATATTATTTTTCGATACTATCTTAAAAGATAGATAAATATAAAACGAAATAAATATATTTTTAAAAATACAAAAATGAGAGATATAACGCGTGCCGTAAAGTATTTTGGTGACAATAGTCAAATTACTGACTAATCGCCATTAAACCAAAACACAACAACAACATTTGTCGTCGCGAGAGCATCGTCACTTTGTGGTTTGTCTCTTGGACAAAATCTTGCCTTGTGAAGCCGAATCTTGACCTTAGTTGTACACGTCGTTTAGGTAAGTTGATTATTCGAGATTTCCTTCTCATTATGCTGCATGGAAAGTCATGTTTGCAGCCACACGTTAGTCAAAACACACCCCTGTACCGCTTACCGTACAGAGCAGACTCAGAGGTTATAATTGTTGCTGCGGCGTTGTGTATAGGGAGCCGGCGCTAGTGTAGTTCCGTGTCCATTTTTTTTAGCAGTTTCATATCCATTCTTAGCAAAGGAAATTTAGCCCAATTTTTTACTAATTTTAATTCATAGCCATAGGTCTAAAAGTTTGATCTAGACCTAGACATAGACTAGTTTGGATCACATCCGACATCAGGAAACCTCCGTTTAAACTTTAAGGCTTCGATGTCGATGTTGTCGCTCAGTACCGTCTCTACGCTAGATCTATAGCTTTGCAACTCAAACTGAAGCTATCAGTCCAAAATTATGCAAACTTCTCGTATGGTTTATGGTATCGTGCATGCGAGAAATGTGCATAATTTTGGACTGATAGCTTCAGTTTGAGGTGCAGAGCTATAGCGTAGAGATGGTACTGAGCAACGACGTCGACATCGAAGCCCTAAACTAAACGGAGGTTTCCCGATGTCGGATGTGATCCAAATTCAGGTGGAAAATGCAATAGGCCCTAGACCTCTATATCATGATTATGATTCAAATTAGTAACAAATTGGGCTAAAATTCCTTTGCTAAGCCTAAGAATGGATTATTAAACTGCTAAAAAAATGGATACGGAACTACTCTAGCGCCGGGAGGCCAATGCCCAAATCTAACTTTTTAATTACTACTTTGTTTATAATAAAACTAAGATTAAAAGAAAGCATTTACTTTCACTAAGACAACTCACCCATCTGCCGACTCCAGAATGTCCATAAAATAGGAGATATCCAGCTCATAATTATACATTTCCTTCTACGCGCGCGCCTGGCCGTCCGTAAGACGAGCCTTGAAACAATCAATTTCAATTACGTTGAGAATTAGACAGGCCCGAGGGAATGGGCGTGTCATCATGGTCATTGCCCGGACAACAAGTTCAAAACTTCGCGCGAAAGTACATTCATTCAGGTACGGTAATTGCATGCAAACCGCAATCGAGCCATGCTAGCCATGGCATGGAGGGTCAAAACATGATAGAGAGAAAGCTCGAAAGCCACTCATTGTAAATTAAGAAAGTAATTGAAATAAATAAATAGATCTAGGCCTAGAGGTCTACCTTAGTTTTGCGATGTATTCCAATTACTATTTCCTCATGAGTAAAGATCTGACACTGCATTATCATCGATCGATAAATCCAACTTGCACTTGTAGCGATCACAATACGGAATCAAACATGACTGCACGCATTGATAGACGTGTACTACTTACGGAGATATTTCTCTCCCTCTCTCTCTCTCTCACTAACCATATGATGATATCATACACTAAAACACACACGTTCAAATCATGGCATTCATTACACTTCTCATTGGAGTATAGACTGCTCACATAGACTTTTTTTTTTTTACTGAAATGTCTTTTGTTACACTTCTCATACATTACTGCACGACACTGGTGTCTAGTGCTGAGAATAAGGTACTATGTGTGAGACTACGTCAAATTTGTTTTGCGCGCGATGAGACCGGAGCTCATACATATTCATATAATGATGTCGCAAGACTTCTATTTGGGGCTGGAACAATGAGGTCTCTGTTCACAGTTTTTCTTCTCAATTTGAGATGGCTCTAGCTATGGGGCTCAAACCGACGCAAGATTGACAAAAACATCGTACTCTATCTACCTTCGAATGTGCAGTTTGTAAAAATCTGCAATTAAAAAGATATAATCTTTTTTCTTTATATTTTCTAGTTGTTAAAAGTGACATTTGTGCACATCTGATATGTTAATCTCTATCAAAAGTTCTTTGATATTAAATTGATTCCATATTTTTAGGCTTTACCTTCAGTCATTGAGAAGGATTTTAGTGAGCTAACCTCATCGCCCTCTAGGACCCTTCTAGTTTCTCTTGTGCGTCCGTTATTTTCGTCTGCTAGCCCAATTAATGGATTAAAATATGTCAAAATCTGGAAGATCGTCAATAAATGGTGAAAGACCGTTACAGATCCGAGATTATAGGTATGTTGTGGAGTGTGTAATTGTGTATTTGTTATACATTTTATTCCATAGATATTTTTTTTCTTTTTTTTCCCCCTTTTTTTTCTTCTGGTAATTTTCTGACTTGGACGACGAGCGCACAAATCGTAGGCGTAGAAGCCTTACGCCCGGGCATTGGCCTCCCTACTAAGACCTTGCAGGCTTACCAAAAAGTCAATGGGATTCATTGCCTTGATTAAAAATAAAATCCATACAGTGGGTCTAGAGACGAGTCCACATCAGACAGCTGAAATTCCTGGCTTCATTATAAAATCCAAAAGTCAAAACAGGCCTAAATCCAAGGCAAAAGTAAAATAAAAGGGGGGGGGGGGAAATTGCGCCCTAATTTTTTTTTTTTTTTTTTATATATTTTTTTAAAATTCTGTGTGTGTGCCATTACTAATGGCAAAATGCCCATTCTGACCTCTAAAGTATCCTACAAGCATCTCACATCGGCCATTTGGGGATGTTCATTGGTTCATTGAACACACCAGTCGTGACAAAATCATGCATATTCAGCCAATGATCCATAACAAATTTTCTTCCTGTTTGTAGGAACTGTAAGAGGCATTGATCCATCATGTCACAGTCCGTGTTTATTTTTAAGAATATAACTTTTGTCAGTAAAATACAACTTTTGGGATTAAAGAATACAGTTTTTGAACTCTTGAGGTTGGCAGGTCTGAGTACGTACAGTACATATGTACTACGTACACAGTACATGCAGTCTAGTCATTACGTCACGATCACATCACCATGGTACCAGCACGCACACAGCTAGCTGTGCGCGTTAATTTATTTATCCGGTGCGCGCATGCATGCGCATTGGGTCTATCGTCAGAATTAACGCCTATTGGCCATGCGCAGAAGTCATGACTAAAAGTTAAACACGACTTGCGCAGAACTTAAACAGTTTAGTTAAACACGACTTAGACAGGACTTAAACAGTTGTTTAGTTAGACAAGACTTAGACACTACTTCAGAATACAAAATTTAGTTAAACAGGACTTAGACATGACCTCGCGTTAAAGTCGTGTCTAACTAAACAGTCGTTTAACTTAAGACATGACTAAGGGCGCGTTTATCTAGGCTTGCCATTAGATATGTACATATCGTACCCCACTATCGAACCCCACTATACGATCGTGATTTGCGGGATGTCGCGTTTATCTACACTTCACGATTCACAATAAAGGCCTTGTCTCTTCGCAGCTGCTCAGCTCCGTTTGACCCGGGAAGCAGACAGTTTCTCGGAGGTCAACTTCACACGTATGCTTGTACACAACACCTGTGTGGTCCTATTTGTATGTGAGGTACAAAACAGCTTTGCGTTTATCGATCTCTCAGAAACGTGATTCTGGCTGTATGTCACATACAAAACGCACCTTTTTGCGTCTTTTGATATGCCCATATCTAAAGACGTTTGAAAAAGGCTTTGCGTTTATCTACTTCTAAATTTGCCTGAAAGACGTTTGAGAAACCTGATTCTAGCCAAAAATTTGCTAGATAAACGCAACCTATGTTAGACACAACTTCAGAATACGGGCCGTTGTATTTATGTAATTCAGCATTATGAATGAGGCCTCATTATTTCCATTTGTATTTATTTTTGTGATATGTTCATTTCTGGAATTTTATGCAATGTAATTGTTTTTTGTTTTTTTTTCTATTTGTATTTCAGTTTTGACTGTTCTTTAGAGACTTGGTTAGTACCGGTAAGTTGATATTAGTTGTTAATAGAGAGTAAGTTGATCTGCTTAAGAAGGCTGAAGTCAAGTAGTTTTTAAATTAAAGCTACGATGGAATGAAACAGATCTGCATAATTGGGAACATAATTGAACGCGGAATAGGAAAGCTATGGCTTAATGAAATTTTCTATATAACATTTTTGACACTTTCGTAAGTATGTAACATCATTTTGTGGACAATTCTCAATACTCTTTCATTGGGTGTTGCCAAAATTTGAAGAGAATCCATGAATTATGTAAGGAGTTGATAAAGAAGAACAAGTTTGTTTGTTTTTAAACACCTAGTGCAAATGATAGATGTATTTTGATTTTAGTCCAATGCAATACATATAGTACAGCTGACCTTGCCTTAGTCGAACTTGGATAAGTCAAAAATTGCTATGGTTGAAAGTCTACACGTAGCCCAACCTGTTTTGTCCTATTATTTTATGATCGTCCTAAATCAAAATTTGTCTAAGTTAAAGCTATTTTATGGGTCCCAAAAGATTTGAGTTAGGCCATTAATTTTTTTTTACATGTTTAGCGTCCCCGCCCGCTTCATTTTGGGGGGGGGGGGGCCTCCTTTCTTTTCTTTTTTTTCTTCTTTTTTTTAATACAATTTTGATGATGGCTAGGTGGCTTCCAAAAGAATGAATGGAATCTTGATACATATTTGTACTGCCCTCATGCTATCTGAAAGAAACCTATCAGGATGGATAATTAATGTAGGTGACCTTTGGGGAAAAATCAATTGTAGCATGTTAATTTAGCATCAAAAGTACATACGGTAGGTAGTGTTTTGTCAAGTCCAGGGCCCTGTGGTATAAAACTATTGTATCTTTACAATTAATGGTATCTCTGCAAACACTGCTTAGCTAATAAAAATCAAGAAATCAATGGTATTTACCATAGTTTGTAGAGATATCATTAATTGTAAAGATACGATAGTTTTATGCAATGGGGCCTTGATGGTTGATATGTATGACATACTGAATTGTTATAATGAGGTTGGACTGTATTATGAAATGTTTGAGTGACATCAAAGTATGCAAATTAGTTGTTACCAAAGTTGAATTTGTGATGCAATCTAACTTGGTTTATTTAATTGTTTGTTTTTTATATTTTTGTCATGTTTTACTTGTACTTTTTATTTTTTGTTTTGATGACAGGTGCTTTGGACTTTGACAGGGGCTTTGGACTTTGACGGAAGAAAGTTTTTGGAGTGTAGGTATACCGAGTGTCTAAAAAATCAAAGTTGAAACTTTTAAATATTCTGCCAAATAAATAAAAAATGTGAAACATTCTCGGGAAATTGTCATATGTATGGATGGGTGAAGCTCTTGTCTATCATATGATGCCAACACATGTGATAATAATTCATACTTGGATGAGCACTGGCCACTTTTGTACAGGGTATGAAAATTAGATTGTGCAAGATTTGGCTGTTCAATTTGGCTGAGCGAGAAGTCCCCAAGCATAACAATTGTTAATGATCTGATGAATTTATGATTAATTACGATGGATATGGGTTTGTGCTGTGTGTGATGTGTCCCACCTCTTGCCCCACCCCACCCAACTTCATTTAAAGGAGAATGAAACCCTGATTGTTATGCCTCCGTTACGAAGTAGCCGGAGGCATTATGTTTTCGGGTTGTCCGTCCGTCTGTATGTACGTACGTACGTCCCGTTTTCGTGATCGCGTTATCTGAAGAACCGATTGATGGATTTGTGCCAAACTTTGGTCATGTATGTATCTTGCAGAGCCGATGAACTGATTAGATTTTGGGATTACGAGGTCAAAGGTCACAGGGCTCATTATGTATGCAAAAACAGCTCGTGATCGCGTTATCTGAAGAACCGATTGATGGATTGCTGCCAAACTTAGGTCATGTATGTTACTTGCAGAGTCGATGAATTGATTAAATTTTGGGGTCACGAGGTCAAAGGTCAAAGGCCACAGCGCACATTATGTATGCAAAAACAGCTTGTGATCGCGTTATCTCAAGAACCAACCGATGGATTCCTGACAAAATTAGGTCATGTATGTTACTTGCAGAGCCAATGAACTGAGTAAATTCTTGGTTCATAAGGTCAAAGGTCATGGGCTCATTATGTATGCAAAAATAGCTTGTAATCACGATATTCTGAGAACCTGTTAATGGATTACAATTGAATTTGAATTCGAAAAATTTCTTCTGTCTTGGTTTGTAAAATTGCTTTATGACGGAGGCATCATTTTCGACTGCACGCAGTCGAATTCCATCTAGTTAAAATATAGATTCGGCCTGGATAGATATCACATAGTCCCATATACATCTTTCTGTGTACAGTGCTTTTAATTTACCAAAACTGGGCAAAATTTTGTATCATTTTGATGATTCCAGAACCTTGCAGTACACACCAATACTTATAGATGATCAAACTTTTCTGATCGATTCCACAACGTTTCTTTTCACAATGCAATTGAATTGCATGACCAGAACTGGTCTATACCTTTAATAATATAATTTTAATTATTATACAAATACGATACAGTGGATTCTAACTAGACATACAATGTTTGTTACAGGTGGATTTGGTGGATGAGGAGGAGGACGCTGTTTCGGTGGACGAGGCGGCGGTGGACGCGGAAGGGGAGAATTCGGCGGAGGAAGGGGACGAGGAGGTATGTCTTGTTTATTTTCACCATCTTTGGAACGGTAGTTACTAAGGACTTTGATGGATGAAAATTATCATCACAATATGATTGATTTCAATCCAAACAGATAAGATCATTCTCGATTTTCATGCCTCCACTACAAAGTAGCCAGAGGCATTACTCTCAAACTGAAATAGCTTGTAATCAAAATATTCTGAGAACCTGATAATGGATTACAATCAAACTTGATAATGGATTACAATCAAACTTGAATATTAAAAATTGCTTCCGATTTGGTTTGTAAAATCGCTCTATAGCGGAGGCATCATTTTCGACTGCACGCAGTCTAAGTTCCATCTAGTTAGTCTTATTGTGTTAATCAAAAGTTAAATAATTATTATTCTGTGTGTGTCGCGTAGTCCCACATACATCTTTCTGTGTACAGTGCTTGTAACTTTACCAAGACTGGGTCAAATCTCATCATTTTGATGATCCAGATCACACCAATACTTATATGCTAGCTGAGCAACCTTTTCTGATCGATTCCACAACGTTTTTTTCACAATGCAATCGCATGACCAAAACTGGTCTTTGCCTTCAAAGGTACTATGTCCCATTTGCAGGCCAACAAAATGAAAAGGTTAAATTTCAACAGCATTTGAAAGATAATACTAATTTAGAACTTCCCTAAAAAAAGGGGGGCTTGAAAATGTCTTTAAGTTGGAAAATAACGACTATTAGTTGTCAAATCGACTTAAGAGCTATAGAGCCAGTAAGTAATGGTCTGATTTTCAGACCATTGTACCGAATGGTCGTACATTTTATGCTGCGCAAAGATTCAATCAGTTTAATTTTGGCCATTACAAGCAGAAGTGGGATATTGATGTTGACAAATGCTCATATACCCTTTACAGCTCATTTTATGTACATGTATGTTATTTCCAAAGAAGAAAAAAGCTAGTGAGTCACTCAATAGTGTCTGACAGTGAAGCTAATGTAGCAAGTAAACGGGTTTCTTTGCATAATTTGAATATTAGGACACTGCTAACGTTTAAACTTCACAGATAGGACATACATGACATATTCATAATTCCTATAAAGTTCTACAGAATTTGATTGTGGCTGCAAAAGGGACATAGTATCTTTAAGCATTGAATGAGGGCTCACTATTTGTATTTATTTTTGTAATATAATCATATTGGTATTTTATGAAATGCAATTGTTTTTCTTCTTTTCTTTTTTTCTTTCAGGTTATTGACTGTTTTCAAGATTGCTGAGAGTTGCAGAGAGTAAGTTGATCTGCTTAAGAAGGCTAAAGTCAAGTAGTTTTTAAAATAAAGCTACAATGGAATGAAACAGATCTCCATAATTGGGAACATAATTGAACGCGGAATAGGAAAGCTATGGCTTAATGAAATTTTCTATGACACTTCCGTAGGTATGTAACATAATTTTGTGGACAATTCTCAATACTCTTCCATTGGGTGTTGCCAAAATTTGAAGAGAATCCTTGAATTATGTAAGGAGTTGATAAAGAAGAACAAGTTTGTTTGTTTTTAAACACCTAGTGCAAATGATAGATTGTTGGAGAAGTCGAGCAGGCTGTAGAGCCCCAGCGATGCCTGGGCGGTGACCTGTCGATTTCCCGTCGGTGGCCGGTCGATTTTAGGTAAAAACTGGGCGAATTCGCGGAGCTTTTTCGCGCGGTGTCCCGGCAGTGACCGACCGATGACCCTCCGATTGCCGGGCGGTCTCCCACCAGCCACCGGCTGATTTTAAAGAAATTGCCTGGCGGCCGGCCAGTGATCGGCGGGGCTCCAAAATACGCTCGGTGCCTGGCCGTTCGCCGCCCGGGCACCGAAATAATCGAGCGTTCGCCGCCGAGCAATTTAGGTCAAAAATCGAAGGCGCTAGGGTCAAAGGCTGCCGACCTATTTTGGACTCGCCGCCAGGTGACCGACTGATCTCCCAGCGGCGACCGGGCGGCGACTGCTCGACAGCCTTTGACCTAGGGGCTTCGATTTTTGACCTAAATCGCTCGACGGTGAACGCTCGATTAGGCCGGCGTCCGGGCGGCGACCGGTCGCCGAGCGATTTTAGGTAAAAACTGGGCGAAATCGCGGAGCTTTTTCGCGCGATGTCCCGGCAGTGACCGACCGGTGACCCTCCGATTGCCGGGCGGTCTCCCACCAGCCACCGGCTGATTTTAAAGAAATTGCCCGGCGGCCGGCCAGTGATCGGCGGAGCTCCAAAATACGCTGGGTGCCTGGCCGTTCGCCGCCCGGGCACCGAACTAATCGAGCGTTCGCCGCCGAGCAATTTAGGTCAAAAATCGAAGGCGCTAGGTCAAAGGCTGCCGACCTATTTTGGACTCGCCGCCCAGTGACCGACTCATCTTCCAGCGGCGACCGGGCGGCGACTGCTCGACAGCCTTTGACCTAGGGGCTTCGATTTTTGACCTTAATTGCTCGACGGTGCACGCTCGATTAGGCCGGCGTCCGGGCGGCGACCGGTCGCCGAGCGATTTTAGGTAAAAACTGGGCGAAATCGCGGAGCTTTTTCGCGCGGTGTCCTGGCAGTGACCGACCGGTGACCCTCCGATTGCCGGGCGGTCTCCCACCAGCCCCCGGCTGATTTTAAAGAAATTGCCCGGCGGCCGGCCAGTGATCGGCGGAGCTCCAAAATACGCTCGGTGCCTGGCCGTTCGCCGCCCGGGCACCGAACTAATCGAGCGTTCGCCGCCGAGCAATTTAGGTCAAAAATCGAAGGCGCTAGGTCAAAGGCTGCCGACCTATTTTGGACTCGCCGCCCAGTGACCGACTAATCTTCCAGCGGCGACCGGGCGGCGACTGCTCGACAGCCTTTGACCTAGGGGCTTCGATTGTTGACCTAAATCGCTCGACGGTGCACGCTCGATTAGGCCGGCGTCCGGGCGGCGACCACCCGGTCGCCGAGCGTAGTCTGGGCGGCGAGTGAAAGTGAGCAGGCGCCGCCCGAATTTTAACTCCGCGCTAAAACTTCAGCAGCGACCGAGCGATGCCTTAAAAACGAGCGGTGACCGGGCAAAATTGGCTAAAAACTCGCCGCTCGGCCGCCGAGCAGGCTAATTTTGGGTAATGTGACTACCGTATTTGCCGGCGTAAAGGCCGCAGTATTATTGGAAGAGAAAATATCAAAAAGTCGGGGTGCGGCCTATGCGGCGAAAGAGTAATTTTTTTTTTTTTTTTTTTTTTTTTAGTTTCGATTTATGGCGCTATGCCTGGCAATGTCTCCCAGCTCAGTAATCAGTGTGTTGACTCACCACTCGGAAACTACAACAACAACACTAAAATTTGTCTGTCATTTTGGTTTGAAAGTAATCTTTCTAATAGATCTCAATATGTAGTTTATAATAATAATTCCTCAATTTTTTTGTCTATAACAAATGGTGTACCACAAGGTTCTATCCTACGAGCTCCTTGATGATTTCTCAAGAATTGCCCAGACGTGTCTATTGAATTTAATTAATTTTTTTTTCTATTCCTTTCTGTCTTTTGCAGGACCGAGGGTGGTACACTCCAAAGAACTCTCCAAAAAACTCTCCAAAGAACTCTCCAAAGAACTCTCCAAAGAACTCTCCAAAGAACTCTCCAAAGAACTCTCCAAAGAACTGTCCAAAGAACTCTCCAAAGAACTCTCCAAAGAACTCTCCAAAGAACTTGCACTTAAACTTGCACTTGAACTTACACTTGCACTTGAACTTACACTTGCACTTGAACTTACACTTGAACTAGCACTTGCACTTGAACTAGCACTTGAACTTGCACTTGAACTATCTTGAACTATTTTGAACTATCTTGAACTATTTTGAACTATCTTGAACTCTCCAAAGAACTTGCACTTGAACTTGCTCTTGAACTTACACTTGAACTAGCACTTGAACTTGAACTATCTTGAACCTTGAATCTGAAACATACTGAATGAAACTTGAATCTGGAAATCTTGAATCGAATCAAAACTGGAACAGAATATTTCTAAAGATTGTATTGCCATTTTTAGAAGACATAATTATTGTCAATTATAAAGAAATTATTGGCAGTTTCTAGAAGGAATTAAAAGTAAACTGAAATAAAAAGAAGAACAGTAGAGGGAAAGGAATCTAACTCTAATTCCTGGAACTTGATAAGACCATACTTACAGTTGAAAGCAGTAATATTGTAAATCTTGGGAAAGAAAAAAAGAGGTATACATTTTAAAGAGTAAAGTAGATTGGAAAAGTAGTCGTTCAAGATAAATATTGGAAGTTCGAAGGACTGTATTGCCATTTTAGAAGACATAATTATTGTCAATTACAAAGAAATTATTAGCAGTTTCTAGAAGGAATTAAAAGTAAACTGAAATAATAAAAGAAGAATAATAGAGGAACAGGAATTTAATTCTAATTCCTGGAACTTGATAAGACCATAATTACAGTTGAAAGCAGTAATATTGTAAATCTTGGGAAAGAAAAAAAGAGGTATACATTTTAAAGAGTAAAGTAGATTGGAAAGTAGTCGTTGAAGATAATATTGGAAGTTTTAAGGACTGTATTACGATTTTAGAAGACAAAATTGCTGTCAATTAGAAACAAAATCTTGGCAGTTTCTAGAAGGAATTAAAAGCAAAGTGAAATAAAAAGAAGAACAATAGAGAAAAAGCAATCTAATTCTAATTCCTAGAACTTGATAAGACCTCTATTAGAATTCAAAACAGTAGTATTAGTAATCTTGGGAAAGTAAAAAGAGCGTATACACAGCAAAGAATAAAGAAGATTGAACAAAATAGTGTGAAGAAGGCAATATTGCAAGTTTGAAAGACTGTATTGCCATTTTAGAAGACATAATTACTGTAAATTAGAAAGAAATTATTGGCAGTTTCTAAAAGGAATTAAAAGCAAACTGAAATAAAAAGAAGAACAACAGCGAGAAAGCAATTTAATTCTAATTCCTAGAACTTGATAAGACCATAATCACAAAAAATTTGTGTCAATATATAGAGTCCTAGAAAAGTGAGCGTGGTTGATTGTAAAGAGAAAAGGAAAGAAATCCTTCGATATATAGTGTTCAGAATTTTAAAAATAAAAGTAAGCTTGATTGCAGAGAGAGTAAGAAAGAAGATTGGGTCAGGATATATATATAGTTTTAAAAATATAAGTGAGGTTGATTGATTTGAGAGAGAATAAGAAAGATATTTTGGTCAGGATATAAAGTGAACCTGTTTGCAGAGAGAGAGTAACAAAGAAATTAGCAATTTGGGAACTTATATAGGCCTACAATACATTTAGGCTATTAATGACCTACTCATAATTTTAATAAAAAACGCCATCTTGAGACAAAAACATTATAGCTCCTTAACACAGTACAAGCTAGTGTATATAAAGCTAGGCTATTGAAATACCATAGAGTTTAATATCAGTAAGGATTAGTTTTTCATAATTCACAATAGGAATATTTAAATAAAAGACTATTGGAGTAAGGAATATATACAGAACATTATATATCAAAGTTACAGAACCGTTAATTGTAGACTTGTAATTATTAACCAGAACTGTTGCAAGTATATAAGCAAAATTTACCATGATGGATACAATTGAATTTAAGAAAACACTTGATGAAATCATGAATATACTGACTAGTTGTGCATTGGTGACCAACCCAAAGCTTAATGAATGCTGTATCTGTAACAATGAAATCAAAGAAAATGAAAGTGATGCAAGATGTGACTGTTGTAGTAAGCATTTTCATGTGACATGTATGGGATTCCCTTGTGAAGACAGACTGAGTGACCTGACATTGATCTGGATTTGTTCATTTTGTGGAAATAACAACATGGCTCATCGCATGTTTGATCAAGTATGCATCCCTTCTCATTTCAATAGATACGAACTTCTTGGTGATCATGATGAACACTGTTACTTGGATTTGAACCAATCAAGGACCCTATCAAGTACGACCAACAAAAGAAAATGTGGCAGATCAAAGAAGAGGTATGGTAAAAAGGGAAAGAAAACCAATCGATTGAGAGGAACACAACATCATATAACTGACAGGAAAACAAATGAGTCTGATAGACATAATCCTTTGGCTATGGAAAATTCATCCCAAATAGAACACGAAGAGATGCAAAATGAAAAATTTGAGGATGACTGGGTAATTGTGAAATCAAGGAAGACGAAATGGGTGGAGAAACTAAAATCAAGAAAATTGTATCCCAAATCAATAGATGATCATCAAACAGACAGGAAAATCAGAAGAAAATCGGTGAATGGCAAAGTCTTAGAACCTGGTGTAACTTACATCGGCAAAGCAATGAAGACATTCTATGAAAGCCATAGCAGAAAAAAAAAGGAAGACCGAAAGAAAGTTGATTGTAAAGAAAAGAAGGTGAAATCCGAGAAAAAAGATATCAGTGTTCAATCTTACACAGAAACTCTTTTAGGTTTATATGCCTACAGTGTGCAGTCCCCACATGCAATGAAGTTGTATAATGACATGTGTGTGCAAAGTGAAACAGCACAAACACGATCCTGGGCAGACATAGCAAGCAATTTGCCAACTCAATCTAGAACAGATACATGTGTTGATATCGATGTATGTACTTGTAATCTTTTTGAACAGATCAAGGATTTGCGAAAGTACAGAGTTCATGCTGGTGGCAAGAAAAAAGAAGCAAAGAACAAGAAAGGTCGAGCAAGGAACAAGAAAGGTCAGTCTTCCAAAGGGAAAAAAGGTACTGATGGAAATCACTCTTCTGATAAATCGGAGATTAGATTTGACAAAGATGAAGGAATAGAATTAGCAGTAAAGAATGAGAAGCAGGATACAAAGATATCGATGAATGCAGGTGACCAAGGACTTGATACAAATACATGTAAAAATGATACACACTCAGACCAGCATATTTGCAATATGAAAGACAACAAAGGTTCAGATGGAGTTGTGCAGGACGATTCAAAGAATAATCTGTTGAAATCAAATTTTGATGAAAATGGGGAAATTGAAACGGACGATGATAGTGGCAGTGATGTTCATATACCAGTGAAACGTTCGTGTGCAAGAAATTGTATAGAATCTGATAGTGATACAGACACAAGTCCTGGATGTGATTTATGCGATAGAAGTGTTTTACCACAACGCAATATGCCTTTGAATGTTTGTGATAGACCAAAAGATATGCCCATAAATGAACCAGTAGACAATGTCTGTGAATCGGTATTGGAAAATGATGATATGATGAAAAATGATTTTTCAGATGTTTCAGATGGTGTACAAGAAGATGCAGTGTATGACAATGACCTGAAGAATAGAAGCTTTGATACAGTAAAAGATGGTACAGACAATGATACTGATATGTCATTTAATGATCATGCTCATTCAAGGAATCCTTTAGAATCTTCTTCAGATTCAAATATCAAAGATGAAGACATTGAAAAGGCAATAGATGCTAATATGTACACATGTACTGATGAAACAGAAACAGAAGTTGAATTTGTAGCAGATCTTGGATTACGTGATAGACCAGATAAAGATTTCAAATTTGTACCCCTCCAGAATAATGACAAACGGAACATTTGTTCAAAACTGAATATCAGATATATAGGCAAAGGCTGTGATTCAAGGTTAGATAGAAATAGCTCTATTGGAGTTCCTTTACAGAGTAAACAAATTACTGGTGATGGCAATTGTTTCTTTCGTGCAATTTCCTATGTAATTTCTGGAACTGAGCGTAATCATGCAATTTTAAGAAATGCCACTGTGAAACATTTATTGCAAACCAAGGACATGTTTAGTAATACATTGAGGCAAGAATATAGAACAGTCAGAGAATATGTTTTGAAATGTAGAATAAAGGAAGACGGAACGTGGGCTACAGACACTGAAATTAGCGCTTTAGCAAATTTAATCGATACTGATATTTATTCATACAATGACCAAGTACCATGTTGGCAATTGTACTCTGCAAAGAAACCTGGAAGAATCAATATTGTTACATCTGATAAGGGAATTTATATACTGTACACAGGAAATGTTCATTTTAATGTTGTTGAATCTGTAGATTTTGTCAATTTCAATTCATTAGAACAGACAAGAACAACTAAAGAAGATAGAACGTCAAAGAGAACTTTGCCATGTCCATCAATTCAGGCTGATGTTAAAGTAAAGCATGTGTTGAAGAAGTGTAGATCCAAGTCGCAGATAGAGGAAGAAATTTATGAAGTAGTGGATAAGTCTCCTGAAACATTTCAAAACCATGTTGATCCAAAGGGAAAAAAACGTAGGCTCACGTTGGAGACTGGTATGATAAATCACGATGAGAGGAAAGGTACTGCAAATCTTTTGGACATGACATATGAACAGTGTGCAAGTAATCAGTCTGAATCAGTCGTTCACAACGAACGTAACACCAAGGACGAAACCCTTGAAAGTGATCACAAAGACAAATGCACGAGAGTCGATACACAAATAACGCTTGTTGCCCAAGGGACATTCAATCAAGGTGATACAAGATTTGGTGACTTAAGTGGAAAGCAGTGTGTTACCAATTCACTTTCTGCACTGTTGTATAGCAAGGTAAAAAATGCCAATGATTGGAAAAGTACAGATCTAGACAGGATTTTGAATAACGGTAATGAATTATATTGTTACATACGGCGATCCACTTCACTCGACAACCAATACTTATTGATATCTGATCTATTTGAATATTTGGATGCGTACAATGAATTGTTTAACATAGTATGCCGTGAACCAGTCACTGGATTGTTAGATGGAGATGAATTGATATTGGCCCAGTCTCTTTCGATGACATTGAAGCAAGCACTCGAAAAAGAACTCTGTACTGATTCTGATGCATGTTTTGTGACATTTGCTAGAAGTACTTTCATTGTATTATCTGGTCAAGATGGTTTCTTTATATTTGATTCACATTCCAGAAGCAGTCGAGGTTTCCTGAGTTGTAACGGACACAGTGTTGTACTTCGTACTCAAAGCTGGCAAGGTGTGTACAAGCATTGCATGAGGTTAGCAAAATCAATGGGATGCCCCCTGCACACCGAATATGAAGTAACTAGTGTATGTGCTAAAGCAACTTCCGGTAAGAATGAAACCTTGAAAGGCTATCCACAGTTACAGGATTTTGTTTGTAATCCAATTCCTTCGTCAAATACGCACAGTGAAAGTCAGTCTGGAAGCTCTGGATGTTCCATACATTGTGAAAGCTTTGATGAAGTTCAAATATTGGATGAGAGTGTTTCCCCACAAAAGATGATTGATAACCCAAATGTATTTCTCTTCCCTGAAGGAGCAAATGAAACAATCATTCATGATGTACATTATAACGGTCAGGAATTGAAACTGAAGAGTGTGACAATTACCTTAACGAAACTAAAAGAACCGCAGCTAAATAATAGTTGTCTTCTGAAAGGAAATGATTTTATAAAAGCAGAATATGAAAATGAACAAAAAGGAGATTCAAAAAATTGTACTAAATGCGGGAATGACTCTGATAGATTGAATTTAGTGAACAAAGTTCAGAATTTCAACTCTATCTTAAGCAGAAAACGAAAATGGAGTAACCTCGAAAGCGATGCAAAAGTTGATGTCGACCTTGGCAAGGAATTTCGAAAAACCAAATCGGTAAAAATGAATGAGAACGACAGCTTAAGAATTGATACAAGCGAATGTGCTGATAGTCATGATGAATTATTAATAATTGGAGAAGTTCATGTTAAAAATGTAGACCATGGACAGAAAAAACGTAGAAACAGACAAAGTTCTAATCAAATTAGGAAGCGCAGTAGACAGCGAATGAGAGAAAAACGAGCCTTGACCAAAGATGAAATCATTAAGAAAAAGGAAAAGTGTATTCACAATGCGCAAATGAATAAAATGAAAAAAGCGATTAAAAAGAAAGATAAATATCAAAATGATTTATCCTACAAAATAGAAAAAATAAATGAAGTAAAACAAAGGCAAAAAGAAATGTATAAAGAGGACTCAAATTTCAGGAACATACAGCTAAATATTATGAAAACCAAATATCATTCTGATTTACGTTATAATAAGAAAATTTTGTATGGAAATAAACAAAAATATTTGAGAAATGAAAGATTCAAAGAAAATGTTAAAACAGCTATGAGGATTAAAATGAAAAATAAATATTGGAAAGATGAACAATTCAAACGAATGCACACAAATAAAATAAGAAGTAAATATTTGAACAAACATTTCAAGGAAAAACACCAAGATACCATGAAAAAACGAATGAAGGAATTATATCGCAAAAATGAACATTTTAAGGAAAAACAAAAAGATATCATGAAAAAACGAATGAAGGAATTATATCGCAACGATGAACAATTTAAACGAACGCACAGAAGCAAAATAAGAAGTAAATACCAGCACGATGAACAATTTAAACGAATGCACAAAAGTAAAATAAGAAGTAAATATTCGAACAATGAACATTTCAATGAAAAACAACGAGATACCATGAAAAAACGAATGAAGGAATTATATCGCAATGATGAACAATTTAAACGAATGCACAAGAGTAGAATTAGAAGTAAATATTCGAACGATCAACAATTCAAACATACAAAAATGGCAAATATGAAAATATTGTCCAAAATTAGATATAAAGGCAAAGAATTTAAGGAGAAGAAATTGATAAGCTTAAAAATAAAATATAAAAGAATTGAAAAATATAGGCAAAATGTAATAAAACAAAATCGAAAAAGGTCTGTACTTCGAACAGTAAAATTGTCCGAGTTTGATATTGTACTTGAAGAGTTTAGAAAAATAATTTCTCATGGCCCAGAATATGTGTGCTGTGTATGCTTAAAACTTCTCTTTGACAACCAAGTATTGAAATGTAAAAAGAGTAATTATAATATTCAGACGTGCATAAGTGAAGAATATTTGCATGTTTGCAATTCAGAATGCCGGTCAAAATGTTTAATAGGCCAGTCAGCCAGATCGACACTTTGGATATGCTTTACCTGTCATAGAAAATTGCAAGCTGGAAAAGTACCTGCAGAAGCAAATATGAACAATTTACAACTACATGAAGTTCCAGAAGAACTTGCCAATCTAAACAATTTAGAACAGCATTTGATTGCATTGAATATCCCTTTCATGAAGTTAATGGCCTTGCCTAAAGGTGGTCAAAATGGAGTCCATGGCCCAGTCGTGTGTGTGCCTTCAAACACTTATGAAACAGTAGATATGTTGCCAAGACCACAGACTGAAGATCAATTGATCCGTGTTAAACTCAAACGAAAATTGTCGTACAAAAGCTATTATGAGTACAAATTTGTAGATAAATCTAACTTGCTTAATGCTCTGCAGTATTTAAAAGCAAATAATAAGTGGTATTTTGATGTTACAGTAAATGATAAATGGGAAAACTCACTTGAACGAAATGAAAAAGATAATGAAACGGAAGAAGCAGTGGAAATTGGTGGTAAAGCTCGTTTAGCAAAATATTGGAAGGAAATGGAAGAACAAATTGATTACATTTTGTCCAAAGACAAAAATGCTAATGAAAACATGCAAGACAACAGTAAACTACAACAAAAAATAGATGACAACACTGAAGACGATATGGAAGAACGCTTACGCGGTATTCAGTTAGACTCGTGTCTCCAGCCAGTAGATATTGGACAGGAAATATTAGATCAGTATTTTGAAGACATAATATGTTGTGCTCCTTGTGAAGGAAGAAGCCCTGTATCAATTCTACAAGATGAAAGCAATGAGGCCAAATGTTTCCCAGTATTATTTCCTAAAGGTCAACCAACATTCCATGATAGAAGAGATGAAAAAATAACATTAGGACGTTATCTGCATAACCGACTGATGCACGTGGACAATAGATTTGCTCAGAATACAGATTACATCTTTTATGCACAATATATTTATGAAATTCAACAGGTTATATCACAAGTTTCTATCGCTTTAAGGCAAAGTCCAAACAAAAAAGATGATTCGTCTTCAATAACTGCCTCAGATTTGAAAGATGCAGAGAAAGTTAAACAAATACTAAAATCAGACAAGGGCTATAAATTTTTAAAGCAAATTCGTGGAACACCTCCATTCTGGCAAAAGACACAAAAAGATGTTCTCGCAATGGTACGACAGCTTGGAAAGCCGACATGGTTTGCTTCTTTCTCATCTGCCGATATGAGATGGCCAGAATTAATGAATACATTGCTTAGACAAAAAGGAGACACCAGGGAATCGAGTGAATTAGACTATACAGAAAAATGTAATCTTTTAAGATCAAATCCAGTAACAGTTGCCAGAATGTTTGACAAAAGATTTCACACTTTTATGAAGAGAGTTATTTTATCTCCCGCTGCACCGATTGGTAAAGTAGTTGATTCATTTTGGAGAGTAGAGTATCAAGCTCGTGGTTCCCCTCACATTCATGCCTTGTTCTGGGTTCAAAATGCTCCACAGTTGGGTATCGATAAAGATGATGATGTCGTACAATTCGTAGATAAATACATTTCTTGCCAAAAACCGGATGAAAAGGAAGATCGAGAACTGCATGAAATAGTAAGCAAGGTCCAACAACACAGTAAAAAACATTCTAAATCTTGCACAAAAACAGGGAAGGCGTGTAGATTTAATTTCCCGAGACCACCATCTGGAAAAACATTCATTGTAACACCTGTTGAAGAGATTCCATCTAAAGATTGTGGGAAAGTGCAAAATAAGGGAAAGGACAATGATCAAGTTAAAGCTTCTGAAAAGACTAAAGATGATGCAGAGAAATTGTTGAAGTCAGTTAAAGATGCATTATCCAATGGAATCGAGTACAACAGTGTAAACCATCTCTTTGAAAAGCTTGACATTACACAAAATCAATTTGAGAATGCACATCATGAATTAGCATCACAACAAAGTATAATCATCAAAAGAGAAATACAAGATGTATGGGTAAATCAGTTTAATCCAAGTCTACTAAGAAGCTGGAATGCCAACATGGATTTGCAGTTCGTAACAAATGTATTTGCATGCGTGGCTTATATTGTATCCTACATGTCAAAAGCTGAACGAGAAATCGGAATGCTATTGAGTCATACACTATCAGAAATGAAAGAGGGAAATGAGAACGCAAAGGAAAGCATGAAAAAACTTGGCCAGGTGTACATGCAAAATCGTGAAGTGTCTGCTCAAGAAAGCGTCTATCGTGTTTGCAGTCTTAGATTGAAAGAATGTTCTAGGAAAGTGGAATTCATTCCTGTTGGACCCGACCCTGTCAGAATGAGTTTACCATTAAGCGTTATAAAAAGCAGACCAGATAACGATAATGATGATGATGAGAATGTTTGGATGCCTAGCAAGCTCGACAGATACAAAGCTCGACCTAGAAACACAGAATTCAGTGATATGTGTCTTGCAACGTTTTGTTCTCAGTACAGAATCTTAACTGCATCCCAAACGCCAAGTACAAGAAGTAAAAATGTCTTTAAATTAGATAACGATCTGGGGTATATTCAGAAGCGTACTCGTACGGGAGATGCAGTTGTAAGATATCCCCGATTCTCACCCATCATCTCACCCGAAAAATATTATTTGAGCATTTTGCAACTCTTTCTGCCATATTTTGAAGATGGACAATTAAAGCCGCCAACATTTGAAACACATGAAGAGTTCTACGAGACAGGTTCTGTGAAAATATGTGGACGTGAATTGGAGAAAGTCTGGACAATTGTCTGTACTAACCGAAAGAAGTTTGAAATGAATGCTGATGCAATTGATCATGCACAGGAGCATCTTGACAAATTTGGTCCACACGAAGATGCATGGGGTCTTTTATGTCCGGAAAAGGAAGTAGAGCGACTTGAACATCCCAAAGAAAATGTAGATGTCGAAGATTGTGATGGAGATCTTGATATCCCTGATTTAAAGAACGAACCGAAAAAAGATGACTATAGCATCGAACTACGTTCTGTAAAAATTTCTAAACAAGATGGACATTCTTTGATGAGGTCTTTGAATGAGAAGCAACAGATTGTTTTTTACAAAATACGACAGTGGTGTTTAGATAGAGTAAATGGAAAATCAGTCGAACCGTTTCATATTTTTCTAACTGGAGGTGCTGGCACCGGAAAGAGTCATTTGATCAAATGTCTTTACTATGAAGCAACACGTATACTAGCTCGAATGTTGCCACATCCTGATGATGTCTCAGTATTGAAAATGGCTCCAACCGGAGTAGCTGCATACAATATCAATGGCCATACTATACATAGTATTTTTTCTATTCCAATCACAGCACAAAAACTGTATCAACCGCTGAGTGATGAGAAAATAAGTGTCCTTCGAAATAAGCTGGCTGAATTGCAAATTTTAATCATAGATGAAGTATCAATGGTAGATCAAAAGTTGATGTCTTACATTCACGGCCGCCTACGACAAATAAAACAATCACGCGATCAAACTGCTTTTGCTGGTGTTTCAGTTATTGCTGTGGGAGACATGTATCAGTTACCTCCAGTCTTAGGAACTCCTTTATATAAAGACACACTCAATGGTGCATTGTGGAATGCTAATTTCAAGAAAGTAGAACTTGAAGACATTATGAGACAAAAAGACGATACCCAATTCGCTTTTCTCTTAAATAGATTACGTGTAAAACAAGGGGAAGAGATTCTCTGTGATGAAGACCTAGCAATGCTCAAGTCCTGTGAGACTGGCGAAGAATGTGAAAATGCTCTGCATATCTATGCATGTAACAATGAAGTAGATGCTTGGAACAAGAAATTATTGCATAAAAAATGTGGAGATGTGATATGCGTAAAAGCACAAGACATGGACAAAGATGTTAAAAAAGGAAATCAAATACGGGAAAAACCTTATACTAAGATGAAAACCCAATTGCCTCCTTATCTGTGGATTGCAGTTAATGCTAGAGTGATGTTGCTCAAAAACATTGATGTTAGTAAAGGCCTGACAAATGGATGTTTCGGAAATGTAACAGAAATAATAACGGATCATACAAATTTGAATCCAGTTTGCATCAAAGTTAATTTTGAGAAGGCCGATATTGGTATTCATTCAATCGAAATATCTCAAGAATCCATTGGTAAGAAATATGTGAGAAAACAATTTCCACTTAAGCTTGCTTATGCTTGCACAATTCATAAAGTACAAGGTTCGACATTAGACAAAGCTGTTGTATCATTAAAAAATGTATTTCAATCTGGACAGGCATATGTTGGGCTTAGTCGCGTTACTTCGTTATCTGGACTTGTGATAGAACATTTCGATCCTAAACGTATATATTGTAATCCAGAAATTAAAGAACGCATTGAGATTATGAAGCCGTTTATCGAGAATGAAACTTCTGAAGATATTCACGATTATAACTTTTCTTTGGTAATGCAAAATGTACAAGGATTAAAACAGCATTTTACTGATTTCAAATCCCAGTGCCAATTTGTGAATGTAGATTGTATTTGCTTGACCGAAACATGGATTAATGATGATGATCTCTGTGACGTTATTTTAGATAACTTTCGATTTTATCATCAGCCACGACATCTGTCATACTGTAATTCTGGAGTTGGAAATGTACTCAAAGAACAATCGCACGGAGGTGTTGCAATGTATATCAAGAATACATATTCAAGTAGATTAAACATATCTGTCGACAACTTAGAGTTTATCGCAATTCTTGTCACCAAACCAGTTTCTGTTGTGATTTCAGTTGTTTATCGACCTCCATCATATAGTATCAAATCATTCTGTGAATCATTAGACAATTTGCTAGATGCATTACACAAAAGAAGCATTAGGTGTGTTGTGATGGGAGATTTTAATGAGGATTTGTTTAAAGGTTCTTCACAGGTAAACAAGCTAATGTGTAATAAAGGTTACAAACAGCATGTTGTTAATGCTACTACTGAGAAGGGAACATTGATAGATCATGTGTACAGCAAGGGACTAGATTTATTGGAAACAGAGGTCATCCCTACATATTATAGTTACCATGAAGCTGTTAAGATTGCTTTTTAATATTAGTAGTAAAATGAGAAAAATAAACGAGTAAATTTCTTAATTTTGTTGATGAATAAACATTTTCATTTATCATGTCTTTATTCTTGCAAAAATGAATGTGAATATTATTCCTTCTTAAAAAGGTTGTCAATATTTTGTTGGCTTACCGTACACTTATCAATGATATCATCTGCCATGGACATCACATTGAAAGCAGGTAGTAAAGTTGGTAAAAACCCTTTTCTTAAGGTGATGAGTTGAAGGATTTATGTGTTGTCACTCCTTGCCTTTCAAACCTTTAAACATCACTCACGTCATGACATGTACATGTATTTTCGAACTTATAGATAATATTTTAGAAATCTAAAACAATGGTACACATTTAGAATACTGAGTTGATAGGTAGATGGATAACAAGATCATACATCCATTCTTTTTCTTTCCAGGTTAAGGATTGTCGACCTGATCCGTATATTGAAGTTGGAACATTCCATTAACCTTGCAAAGTGCTCATTTTTTTACTGGATTGGAGTAGGAGACAATTGGTACGTGGAAACCATCACTCTCAAAAAGATCGACACTCAAATCAGAGATCAAGCTTGAACGTGACAATGAGACATGCAAGTATTTAAGTAAAGAAGAGGTTGATATCATGGTTATGGAATATCAAAATGGGAAGGTAAATGATAATGAATGAATACTAATATCGGGACGCAATGCTGGAATGTTATTCGCTGAAAGATGATTTGTTTGGTAGTGATAATGAGTTTTAGTTGAGTAGTTTATTCACTATAATGTAAGTTGTTTGAGTTAATGAAAATTGGAGGGTTATACAGAGATGCCAACCAGTACGATTAAATCGTATTTAGTACGATAATAAGAGTGAAATACAATCTTAAAATCATACAATACGATTTTTCATATTTTGTTTCCAAAACAAAAAAACAACAGCGGAATCGCATAGAAACATGTACAAGTAAACCCCCGCATCCCCAACAAAAACTGCTTTACAATTTTCTCATTAAATTTTAATGAAAGAGCAAATATTTTTCTGAAATTTTACTGGCCCTCGGCAGTCCCAGAAGGGAGGGGGGGGGGGGGGGGCTGTCGATATTTGAAAATGCAAAGGTCAATTTGCATAAATTTTGAATATGCAAATTTCATCATTTTATTTTCTTTAATATGTGTTATATTGTTTTTTATTTCTTATTATATCTCGAGGGCTTAAAACCAGAACTGTCTATGTTCATTTTTTGTGAAATTGAGTTTCCACCAAAGTACTGTATATTCATTTCAGTTTGTGTCTATTCAGAACTGTCTATTCCCATGTATGTCCATTAGCCATTTTACTTTCATGTTCAGACTGTTTCAAGTACTTTCACGCATTCATCAAGAATTGCGCAATACTTGCAGTTTTCTACTAATTAAGCAGATAAGATTCCCTATGCAGCTATTTCACTGATTGTGGCCAAGCAACACCATATCATTACCCGGAAAAACCATGATGATAAATAAAAAAGACCAATGTGCAACATGTACGAAGTATGACCAGTTGTCGGGAGAACAGAAGAAGAATTTCAAGGAAGCCCATCTCGTACGAAAAACAGAGGCTCAAGATGCCAAAGCAGTCCCTTGCATCGTGTAAGACAGGAAATCGTTGTGAATAAGATGGAGCGCAATAGAGGACAAGCTTACAACAAGAAATATGCAGATGAATTTGACTTTATTGCATCATCAGGAAAGAGCAAACATGCAACTTGCTAGATATGTCGGCGAGATTTGTCAATTTTGCATGGCAGTTGTAATGACATTATTGTTCATTGCAAATCATAGCAACACATCACTGCTTTCCAGCTTGAATCGTCAGCACGAGAAATAACATCATGGATGTCAACCTCCAAGGATTTTAATATAACTAGAGCTGAGTGCTTATTTACATCATTTTATTTGGAGCACAATATTCCTCTATCAGCTGCAAGTCACATGGGACCATTGTTGAGGAAAGCCTTTCCTAATTCTGAGGAGGTTAAGAAGTTTTCCAGTGCAAGGACCAAACATCTTGTCGTGTGCGTGAAATGGCCAAAGATAAACAAGGACAGATCGTTTCAGCCATGAAAGCACGGCCATTTGCAATATCAACTGATGGGAGTAATGTCAGTGACAGTAAACTATACCCAATTGTCATCAACTACCATGATGGTAAGCAAATTTCTTGCACTCTGCTTTCCCTCCCAACCTTAGAAATGGCAGGAACTGGTGAAAATATTGCACATCATTGGGATCAGACAATACATCAGCCATGACTGGTGTACACAAGGGAATTGGGGCATGCCTCGGAATTTGTCAGCCAAACCTCATTGTGCTTAGTTGCCCCAATCAACTAATTGATCTTGCTGCCAAAGCTGCGTCATCTGCATTACCATATTCAATTGACTCGCTCCTTATTGATGTACTATCTGGAAGCCAGCGTGAACAGGAAATTGAATCTCAAGAAGTTCCAGATGCTCATTGGGAACGAAGTGCACGCAATTCTGAAACATGCTAGTACGAGATGGCTGCATGAGCTTGGGCCAATGCTTGCCAAGATTTATCCAGCAATAGCAAGCTCTAGTCCTTTTTCTTGAAGGAGAAGTGTCAGCCCAGCAGAAGACGCCTACTCAACAGACAAAGCAGAAGAAGCCTACTCAACAGACCAAGGCTACCAAGAATAGTGCCCAGACTTCACTTGTTCCAAAGAAGCCAGCTCCATGCAGCTGTGAAAAATTAACCTGCTCAAGGATCTCAACTGAAGGTAAGGCTAGAAAATGTATTACTACAAGGCATCTACTCCTTTTCATTCCATTTAAATATGTATGGCCATCATTAAAATTACCAGATTTGAATAGATTATCCCTAGCAGTAGAGAGCTTTCCTAATGTTTGAATTAATCAGCTTTTACTCCTCAAATTGGCAAAAGTTATTATCTTTTTACACTCTAAAATAGTTTGAACAAAATAAAAATGGATATTACATAAACCAGAATGGTAATTGCAAAATTTAATTTAATGTGTAATTAAATGTCTTGCTTATAAATAAGTCATTATCAATAGTGTTGCAGGCATCGCATGAAGTTTTTAAACTTGTCTTGTCCTGCAGAAAAAGGCTGCTCACCAAACCAAGATGACTGCACAACTCCAAGTATTCCGCATTTCCAAGAAGGTGTCTGCAGATCCACCACATGTGAGCAAGCCTGCCCAGTCTCAGACCCAAGTGAGTACAAAAGTTGATCATATATACAGTAACAGGGTGACAGTTAAATATGTACCTTTACATCATTAATTCTAATTCTTCTTATTTTACTTGTTAGCTCTTTCTCTTCCAATCATCTTCACTCCGCTGTTCAGTTTACAGATATAAACATTTATTCAATAATGCTAGTCATCCGCCAAGATTTCAAATGTAGTGTATATTTTAAATTGTAAACAGTGTCAGTAGTCTTGTTTCTTTCTCATATGGTAATTAATAATTTCTCTTCCTCCCAGGTTCAACTTCAAGCACCACAGCCACAACACAGTAGACCATCTTCGAGCTGTACTACTCGGGGAAAAAACGACAAGTGAGGGACACTTCAGATACACCTAGCAGAAGCAGAAGACTGGAAATGTTGTTGGCAAGGCAACAGGCTCAACAGTGCTCAAGGCTGGAACTTCCAGTCATCCCAGTACGATTCTAGTAAAATTACTGGAAATGAAAAAACAAGATGTGGAGGAAAAAAAGAAACAAGACAGACAGTAAAGGATGAAACAAGACAGAAAAGAATTCTGAAGTCATTGCACATTTTCTCAGCATCATTGCGTTTGACAAGAAAAGTGTCATCCTCCAGACGAGAATTCCTCCGATACACAAGCTGAAAGGAATACTAGAAAGTCTACTGCGTGTCTTGTACAGCCAATTTGTAGCTCCACAAGCAATCATTGCAGCTACAGACTTGACTCTTCTGGACTACAATAACAAGGAGAATCTTTTCGAAGAATCTGAAATGGTCATACTCATAGGAAGCGCAACAAGAGAGATTGTGAACACTTTAGATGAGTCCGATTGCCATATTAGTTCTATGCAGCAGTGCGTTCATATTACACCTAGGCATGTGACTACCTTGTAAGTAAGTTTGCATTCTGCTATCGAAACAGAAAAAAAGAACATCAATGTCTTCACAAGGGATGACTGGGTAAAACATCTTCCACAAAGCAAGACGTCGGCTTCCATACAAGGTCATAAACATGTGCCATGGAGACTTTAATGATCTGAAGAATCTCTCAAAGCAGATCATGAAGAACAAACGTTGAGACGAAGGTGGACACGTCTTCAACTGGCTACATGTAAAGAGCTTCCAATACAGAAAGGAAGAGCAAGGCATCATCTGCTACAAGTATAACTACTCGGATGAATACAAGAAGATAGATCATCAATTCCACTTAATCTCGACCTTGTCTACCAAGAGAAGCATTGAAAAAAAGCCTAAACCTTAAGAAGAAGGATCTCACCAAGTTGTGCAATAGCCTAGCCATTCCTGAAGAGTTCCATGGATGGTATTTGGCACTCCCATTTTGTAAGTTTCTGACATTGACAGGGTCAAAAGGTCATGGCCTCCATGTATGTTGTTTGACCAAGTATTATTCATAAGTTAATGGCATTGAACATAACTACTTCACATTGTCAGATTTTATGCTTGCAATCAAACTTTTAAATGTATTTTACTCAAAATGGCATATTTGGACATAGACAGTTGTGGTTTTAAGCCCTCGATCTATTGTTTTATTTCTAATGTATTTTTTTGTTCTGGAATACATCAATTTACTTTGGGAAACGTATCAAAGCAATTTGATATCAATTCATATCTTCCACTTATACATCTATTTACCTGTATTCACGATATATATGCAATTGTAGCACTTTACGCCCCCCCCCCCCCCAGTACAGTAAGGAGTAAATGACATTAGCCATATAATTATACATATGCATTTTTTAAGATGCTTACATATACATGTAAAGTGTTAAAGGGGAAGTCCACCCCGAAAATAAGTTGGTCTTCATAAAAGCAGAAAAATGAGAGAAACAAATCAATGAAATTTTGAGAAAAAATCAAAAAGAAAGTTATGAATTTTTTGGAGTTGTAATCAGTGAAGCACAAGTTGGAAACTGTGACATCACATGCGAGCTCATATCTCATGTGCTTTGTACAAAAAATGTTTTAAAAAAATTGATTTCTTCCGTCGTTGATTAATTGAATACGATTAGTAATAACATCTATCTGAAAGATAAACTAGGGTAATGCTTTTCACCTACTAACAGTAATACTGGTGAAGGTGATAGCAGCAGTAAAGGTAAAGGAGACACTGATAATATTTGATATTAGCGGTGACAATGGAAATGTTTGATTTATATGACTTTTTTTTTTTATCACTACGTGTAGGTATTGAATATCTTCAAAATTTCTACCATTTCAGAAAACTTAGTGAAAACTGGGTCTTGGCGAGTGTCTTTGATATGTTAAGGGAATTAAGGACAAATGATGTAATACCGGAGTTGAAAGATGAGTATGAATATGACATAGTGCACTGTGAGAAGTTGGTGAAGTCATGGGAGTTAGCCCAGGAAGCCTTGAAAAGTGCTGCGGGAAAATACAAGAAGTATTAGGATAGGAATGCTAGAAACAGGAAATTGAATATCGGATACCAGGCATTGATCTTGCTTCCCACTGATCAGAACAAGTTGTTGCTGAAATGGAAGGGTCCATTCCCTGTGCTAGGGTGAAGTATGACTATGACTACATTGTCGGTGGTGTTCATATCACATTAATCTTCTCAACAAATAATATCCCAGGCAGAAGGTTAACTTGTCAGTGGCTGGCTGCTTTGATTTGTGTACAGAGAATAGGAAAGTGTGTCGGGATTCTGCGGAAGATGTCGAGGACCAGTGTTTTGTATTGAAGGTAAATGTGGGTGCTGGGCTTATGCAGTAGCATTCAGGAGAAGAATTCCTGATTGTTTATGCGAGTAACAAGTCATTACCACGGGAAGAAAATTACACAACAATACAAAAAAAGTGCTTAGCAATAGTACGACCCTTACCGAAAAGGCAGGCCTGCTTCTAGCCTGCATCAAGCCTGCATAGCTGCTAAAAAGCAGGCTAATTCCTTAGCAAGCACTGACCTGCAAAAACGCCGAAATATGCAAATTAGGCAGGCTTAATTTTAGCCTGTACATTTTAAAAGCAGGCTTATTTTAGCCTGCAAAATCATTTTAACCTGCTCAATTAGCCTGCAAAATTGCCCTGCTTTTTTAGTATGCAAATTAACCTGCTTTGTTAGCCTGCAAAAACGCTGAAATATGTAAGTTATGCAGGTTAATTTTAGCATGCTAATCTAAAATGCAGGCTAACAAAAATGAAGATATTCGATTGCCATCACTATCAGTACAAGACTTCTATTGGTATATCGACTCGGTAGAGGAACGAGGGATAAATTGATACATCATAATCAATATTTGCAAGTGTCCACCACTAGGAATATTCTAATCTCAATTGCATTAGACTAACTCCATCACAAAGATCATTTGAAGTTAATACAAGATTGACTTTTGTAAAAGTACAGGCTCATACACCTATATATAGAAAACATACATGCTATTTCTAATTGGTTAGTAATCGTATAATCAATATATCTATTGCTAAAACGTGAATGTAAGTGTGATCAGACAAATAATCTATTGGTCAATAATTTCCAAAGAAAAATACAATCACAAAATTGATATGTGCATTAATTGTCATAATTTGCTTAACAATTAATCATGATAAATGTATTTTTCTGTGAGACGTGTAAAGTAATAATGAATATTCATGAGATACGTATTGCAGGTTAATTTTAGCATGCTAATCGAAAAGGCAGGCTAACATAAATGAAGGTTTCTATTGGTTTCTATTGTTCCCATTGGGTTGAATTAGTCTTATTGGTTTATATTGGTCCTATTGTTCCTATTGGTAGATCTATTGGTCTTATTGGTTTATATTGGACCAATTGGCCCCATTTTACTCTAATCGGGATTTCAATTGGTTTCAATTGGACCAATTGGCCCCATTAGACTTAAATGGGACTTCAATTGGACCAATCAGCCCCATAGACTGTAAGGTTTTCAATTGGTTTCAAATATATCTTTTCTTCATATAAGTTGCAATTTAATCCAATTAAGATATTTAATAAACACAAGACTATATCAATGTTATAACTATGACCTAAAAGCATTGCTCTCTCTTTAGGCTCCATCATATTTCTTCCTTTATTTGACTTAGTCTTATGTATTATTCTGTTTGTTTGTATAAATGCATCCCCCCAAAAAAATGATTACAAAAAATGTAACATGCCATATATAATGAAACATGTAAAATATGAAAATAAACTGAAATTGAAACTGAATTGGACCAATTGAAGTCCAAAATAGGGCCAATTGGTCCAATTGAAACCAATTGAGTTCCCATTAAAGTCTAATGGGGCCTAGGCCAATTGGTCCAATAGGGCCAATCTGGACCAATTGAAACCAACTGAAGTCCTATTAAAGTCCCAATGAGACTAATTAAAACCAACTAAAAAAATTAAAATTAAATTGGTGTTCAATTGAATTTTTGTCTTGGGATGCCTCCCCAAGCGCTCGAAACCTCGCTTGCTCGGCTTTGAACCTATTTTTGTTTAAACTCTTGAATCACCCCTGATATGTAACATTAAACGTGCATGTGAAAAATAACCTGCAGGCTACAGTACATGTAAAAAGCAATAACAGGTTAAATTTGTGTTCTAAACCTGCTCAGAGGACATTTCTTCAGATTGCAGGTTTAACAAATTATGATAGAAATTTACATGCTAAAGGTTAAACTGCATCTCATCTGGCATGCTAAAGATATAACCTGCTAAAACTGTAATTTGCAAAACGCATGCTAATTTTAAACTGCAGGCTGAGATTTAGCCTGCTTAAACTGTAAGACTGTGTTTTGCAAAATGCATGCTAATAACAGGCTTAAATTTAACCTGCTAAAACTTGTAAGACTGATTTTGCAAAATGCAGGCTAAAATTTATCCTGCTAAAAAATGTAAGACTGATTTTGCAAAATACAGGCTAAAATTTAACATGCAATAGAATAATTAGCATGTATTTAAGATTGCAGGCCAGACGCAGGTTCAAAGCAGGTTAAATAAGCCTGCGTTTTCGGTAAGGGGAGCAATCAAAAAGTTCAAATATTATTTGTATCGAAGTACACACAGACCACAAACCTTTCGTCTATATTCAAGCGAAGAGGTTTGACAAGAGAATCATGAGATGGAGCATGCTCCAAGATTACAGGTTTAGGCTTGTATCGGTGAAGGTTCAGTATAATGTTACAGCAGATTATATGAGCACAATGTAAAATGCAATACACATGGATTTCTTTTGTCAGTTTACCATTGTAAATTGTTGGATGTGTATCACGGTTTAACATATTTTGTTATTGTCATTTGTTGAATACATATTGCATTTACCAGGATTATGTAATATTGAGATTTATTTTATATTGATCTTACCAGCCACTAATGTATACACATCAAACTTCTATGATAGCACATACAAATTTATTATCCTGATCATACGTTTCGTAGAAATGCATGAAATCCACTACTGAAGTTTGATATGAAAAAGAAAATATTACAGCAGTATATATGCATTGTAGTTTAGGCAAGTGCAGGAATATTACTCACTACATTTTGAACAGAAAAAACAAAAAGAGATGAAAATTAGACAGCCATCTTATGTATCTAAATATATCAGAGAGGGCTTAATGATGCTGAACACAGAGCGTGTTTGTGTCTTATCATGTACTAATCAAGAATAGTAAAATTTATGATGTATATCGTTAATTTTAATTTATGTCTAATTAATGATGCAAATATGCAAATTTTCCCAACGAATTCTCATTTTGTCCAGTTTCCCCCCTATTTATGGAAAAAATGCAATTAAATTTGGCATGTTTGTAGCTTGACACATAATTTAAAAGATAGGGTAGTCAAATTAATGACATGTATGGAAATTCCATATTTATAATTGTAATTAAATATTAAAATATGTTATGTATTTCTTTGTTTTTAAATCTTTTGTTTTTCATTGTTTTGTTAACTAGAATAATTCATGATGGCCAAAAGGGATGTTATCTGAAGAAAAACAGAAAATAACGTTCTTCTAACAACACTTCTTGTAAAACCCGTACATTGTACACACAAGATCATTGGAAACCATTTTTGGAGCCATTTTTGTGTGACATTGGTCACAAATATGTGCTACATCTCCGATACCATACCCCCGATTTTCGCAAATAGGGTCTTAAAATGTGCGGGAGATGTCAAAGAAAAAAGTCATAATATTTCAGCGCCAGATTTTATTGCGTTAAAAAGTTATCGCAAAAAATGTATGGGGGGGGGGGTTCTAAAGCACCCACCCCCCCCCCCCCCGGGGGCTATATAGGGTTAACGTATAGCCATGTTATAGGTTTTTCAACTTTGTGCAGAATATGTCATACATATTTATACATGGATTGTTTTTATGTTTATTATCCCACAGCATGATATTGTTGTGCTATGTTGGCATTGTTTTTAGCAAAGGTTTTATTCAAAGGTGTTTGTAGACTTATAACCATGCTCAAGCTTTTCCATGATATTAACGTTCTGAGGTACAGGTGCTATATACTATCATTTAAAAAAGAAAACTCAGATTATTGGAAACATGTTATAGTTATTGCATTTAGAATTGCATGTGCAGATTTCAACTCATATACAAGGGAAATTTGATGTATCTAAGCCTCATGACTTGAAAGTAAGAATGCCATATTATTTATTCTACAATATACAATTTGGTTGATTAACCCATAGGTTGAGAACTGAGATTCCTGAATATACAACTACATGTATATATATTGACTAGGATTGGTATTTAGTGATATGAGCTAAATTGTGTCATGATCTTCTGATATCATGTAATGGTTGATTAGATGAAAAAAATTATGTTTGACTTGAGTTTTGCCTTGAGAAAGCTTAAATGATAATTTATGTGCAGTAAAAATAAAAACAGTTTGTTCCAAACATTTTTATGAGATACGTAGTAACCAGTGATTTTTGTATGTGTTACTGTTTCATAAGTATTTATCTAGGAATGTGAGAAGGAAGTTCAGTACCTAGGAATTATTTTTGAAAAGAATATTTTTGTTTTTGGTAAAAGTTGTCATGATGACTTTAAATAAGAAGAATATGTTTTATCGACAAAAATTAAGGAACATCCGAAGACATAAAAGAGGAAGAACGAGAGCCAGAGGCTGAAAAGGGCGAGACAGAGCAAGAGAAAAAGAGGGAGGCAGAGCAAGAGAGGGAGAGGGTGAACAAGTAGAAAGAGAGATACAGAGACAGAGAAGGAAAAGGGGAAGTACAAGAGAGGGGAAGGGAAACAAAGCAAGCGAGAGGAGAAAGAGAGCGAGATGTGAATAGATAGATATATAGAAAGAGAAAAAAAAACAATTTTTCGTCCGTGGGAGAGACGTAAACATTGCGTATACATGGGCTGAATAACTGAAAATAACTCATCGTAGATAAAATTGTCATTTTATGTATTAATGCTTTTATAATTAACACAGTCATGACAGGGCCCTAACATGGAAATTGTGAGTAATTTGAGAGTTGTTCTAAAGAATAAAACTGATTTTCTTTGCAACGAGAATATATTTTTGACGAGCCGAAGGCGTACAATCGCTGGGTTAGAGTTATATGGTATGGTTAGGGTTAGCATTGGGTGTTTATAAAAGCATAATTAATACATAAAATGACAATTTTATCTGAGATGAGGGATTTTAGATCATGAAATCATGAGGACAAAAAAAGTTGGTCGAGCTGTCCCCCGAGGCACCCCACCCTGGACAACTCGATCGACCTGGTCGAGTTGTCCAGGGCTTAATTTGGGTCGGGTTGTGTAGAATTCCAAAATACTCCACATAGACATTACACTTAAACAAAAAATAGGATTCTCAAATCACATCTTGTCGTTAGAATATCGCCATGATCCCAACATCTGATTTAAACAAAGTTGTGACCTTAAGTGTAGAGAATTTTCTCAACGACAACATATTCGAAGCTGGCAAAAAATCGAGAAAAAATATTCAAGATATTGCTCAAACAAGACTGGAATGTAGAATGCAGATTTCAGAAAAAGTCACCTCCCATAGGCATAACTCACAAATTAAGAAAATTCTGACATGTCGCATCTAGTCAAAATTTGCACTATGATGACGTCATAAAAATGAAAAATGGTGAGATTTTGAGAAGGAGAGAGGGAGACGGGTAATTGTAGTCATGTAAAAATACATGAGCTGGACGGGGGATGAAAGAGGAATCAAAGAATGCATACACTTGAAAGGAGAGAGGATAGTGGAAACGGTAGGGGTGAAATAAAAAATACAAAGGGCAAAAGAAAGAGCTAGAGGAAATGAACGAACATCCTATAAGCAGGGCTCCCACTTAGCCGTGTTGGAGCCTCGAGTTGTGGCGAGCTGGCGCGAGCTTATATGGCAAGCCGTTTTAGCATTAAAACATATTTCTTGATTTCAAGAATTCAATTCTTGATATCAAGAAATAATTTTGCGTTGTAAAGCAATGGTAATTCTTGATATCAAGAATTTGATTTCGTGATATCAAGAATTGACTAAATCTTGCATATATCAAGAAATATGTTTTAATGATAAAACGGCTTGTCATAGGCTCGCGCCAGCTCGCCACAACTCGAGGCTCCAACACGGCTAAGTGGGAGCCCTGCTTAAGACATACAAAAGGGAGCCAAAGGCGGGAAAAGGAGAGGGTGAGAGCTAGAGTAGAGAAAGAGAGAGGCAGAGACAGAGGGAGACATGCAGAGCATGCAGAAGGAATTAGAGGGAGGCAGCTATATAAAGCAAGAGAGGGAGAGGGTGAAATAGTAGAGAGAGAGAGCTAGAGAGAGAAGTAGTAGTCGAAGAAGATGATACAATCAAATAAGAAACGTAAGCAAATTTTAAAAAAATTGACCCACCATGCAGGAATCGAACCTGGGTCACCGGAATGGAAGTCGAGTGCCTTTAACCAATATACCAAAATATGTCCCATGGAATACATGCAAAGCTGACAAACGGCCTTGGCGTAGTCGCTATTTCAACTTTCAATTGAAAATTTCGACATGATTTCAACATCTGATCAAACAACAAAAGGCTCACTCACGATAGTTCATAGTATCAGCTACAACATACTCAAAGCTCAGCGTAAACACAGATAACACGACGGAGATATTGCTCGCGTAAGACGAGAATATAGAATCCAGTTTTGAGAAAAAGTCATATACCATAGAGAATACACGCAAAATGTAAAAAATTGACATGCCTCCTTTAATCGCAAAAATACGCCATGATGCTTTTGTCAAAATGAAATATCGTGGTGACTGCATTTGTAGAGAATATTCTCAGGTAGAACATATCAAAATTTAAAAGAAAATTGATTAATATTTACAGAGATAAAATCAATTTTCCAAAAATCTGCTGACGTCATAATATGCAAATTGAAATTTTGAGTTCGGAGGCCATTATGATGACGTCATGAGTTAATTGAGGGTCAAATTACACATGAAATCATATCTCCAACTCATGCTTTTTCCAACCATGATATAAAAGTTGGGGTCATTGGACTATCTGAAGAGCTATTTTGATTTTTAAAATGGCATGTTTTTGATCAAATTTGCATTATATTGCCCATAGCAGCACGCGCGGATTTTGAACTTTGACGCGCGCTCACGGCCTTATGAAAGGTCAAGGGTGACTGAAATTAATGTAAATTGTCATTTACGGTAAGAGGAATCTAAATCATGTAAACAAAATTGAATTTGACCTTTTCCGCGCGTTGTGAGCGCGCGCAACGCGCGCGGGGACACGTACGGACGGAAAATTTTGAAATGCTTAAAATTACCTGATTCGTACTCTCATTTAATAGTTAAGTGATTTTGAGCATTTTAAAATTTTGACGCACGCGTACGCGCACGTCATGACCTTTATGTGACCTTTGATGACATGACCTGTTGACCCTTAACCTGAAGTATATGTGATATGAATATGAATGACCTTTGCTTATGCATCTTGAAGATATGATGGATAACGTGATTTCACAAAATGGCGTCTGGATGACGTCACGATAACCTAATGACCTTGAAAATGTTCCTGTCACGTCTCATGACAATGACCTATGACTGTGCCAAAATTAAAAGAAATTGATTCAACTGATCTTCAGTTATCCTCTGAACAAAAAAGGGGGAGAAATAAAAATAAAGAATAAATAAATAATAATAAAGAAGAAAGAAAATTCTGACGAAAACAATAGGTGATCTGTTTTCAACAGACCACCTAAAAAGAAAATCTTGACGAAATCAATAGGTGATACGTAGACTTCGTTACGTATCACCTAATGATACGTATCACTCAATGATTCCTTCAAAATTTGCAATTTCAACTTTCGATTGAAAATTCCGACATGATCCCAACATCTGATTAAAAAACAAAGTACACCGTTTTTATAGCCCATGGTCTCAGCTATAACATACCCCAATTTGGGAGAAAACAGAGCACACATAAGATAGATAGTGCTCATAGATGAATGCCATGTAGATTCATGATGTGAACGAAATTCACCTTCCATAGACATAACACGCAAATGACGAAAATTTTGACATGTGGCCTTTAATTGAATTTTGTACTATGATGACCTCATTAAAATGAAACTTAGTGAAAATTGACCTTGTAGAGAATTGCCTTATCTACAACATATCGACATTTCAAAGAGAATCGATGAATATTGAGAGAAATACACTACATTTTCCACAAATACAATGACGTCATAATATGCAATTTTGTATTTTTGACTTCCAAGGCCATTATGATGCCGTTAACATGTACTTAATGGCCAAATGAGATATGAAATCATACCTCCGACTCATACTCTATCTAAATATGAAAAAAAAAATTGGCAATCCCTATTCATCCCAATGGACTTTTTATAGGCATGTTTTTGCCCATATATGCTATGTATTGCAAAAATCGTGCGTACGGACGGTTATTTTGAACGGACGCTCATTCCGTTATTAATAGTGATCAAGAGATAAAAAGGGTATCAAATTGTTCGGAAAAATATGAGGAATATTCGGTCAAAAGCTTTTGCTGGGGGATTATTTTTCGTTCGGCCGTGACGAACGAAAACGTGCAAAAATGCGTGTTTTGCGTGATTTTTTATGAAATGCTTATAATGGCCTGAAACGTATGCAAAAAAAATTTAAGACGATTTTGAGCAATCTAAAATTTTACGCGCGCATTAACGCGCGCGCCTACGCGTACGCGCAATTTTGCGCGCATTTATTGACCTCAAATTGACCCGACGGATATTGATCTTAATCTTGATAAATATGAATGTAAAATTACTTTCCGTTATGAAGATATGATCATAAGTTGATTTTTACAAAATGGCGCCTGGATGACGTCACGATGACTTTGAGTCTTTGAAAAGTCACGCAGTTCTAAGTTAGACTAAGATCTATCATCATTGAAAGATTCATAACAATGGCTTTATTGAGTCTTGAGATATCCTGCGAACAAATTCGAGGAAGAATAATAATAAAAAACTAGACTTTAATTCGTCACTTAGACGAATTAGGTGATACGTATGATATTGGTTTACATAACAAAGAATGCATTACACGATATCATATTATTTTATAAAATGCTCCTCCCATAATGATCTATCCATATGTCAAGTTTAAATTATGTCGATCCCTTGATCATTATGGATCTAGGGAAGATAGATTGAGACAATATATGACCATTGACTCTGTGCAGTAACCAGTTACACCTTTGACTCTAATTTACATCATGAAGAACGCATTTTGACGATTTTTATCTTATTCATAGAAATGAAAATGTAATTGATAAATAAGAGCTTATGCCTGAATAATTAAAAATGAATAGTGTATGACGTCACGATGTCCCGGCGTAAATGAAAAGTCAAAATAAATGTGAGAATACATTAACGATCATTTTGAGTTGTCGATGTGAGATTCACTAGTTGCTTGAAAATAAAATCTTTAAATATCGGATGGATATATACTGTCACTGTATAAGGAATGTGGATTAGAGGGATATTGATCCGTCAGTCTTTCTTGAAGGCTTGTCAATCAAAGAAATACAAAGATTTGAATGTATTTCGCTCAAGAAATTACATACAGCATTGCCAGTAAATTTCACAGGATCAATGTTAAAATCTCCCATTATATAAACCTGTTTATGTTCAGTATGTGTTTTTTGTAAAACATTTTCAAAGACAGGGATGAAATCATTGATATTTGATTGGGGTTTCCTATATATGACACCTACAATAATATTATTATGTCTCGGCAAATTGCTTTCAATAAACAGTGATTCATAGTTGTATGATGGGTATAATATAAATATATCATTGCGTATTTCATATTCAAAATTGTCAGCGACCAATAGACCAACACCTCTACTCTTTTCTACTTGGCGATTAAAATGTATAAATGAATGACCAGACACATTGAATAATAGTGGCGTACTATCATTAACCCAAGTTTCTATACATAAGTACAGATGAAATTGGATAAAGCATTACAATGTATGTTTAAACTACGCGAATTAAAATGTAAAATACTAAAATGATAGTAAATGTTACTGAATTCAGTCGTAAAATCCTCATCAATATAATATTTACAGTTCAGAAACCTACTGAAATGAAACTCATATTCTTTTTCGGATAAATAGTTTAAATCATTGATATCAGTATAAGTATATGTAGTATTACTACCAAATATTGAATGAAGTTCGTCATTATTCAAGTCTTGAATAGGAAATGAACAATGAGAACAGAGTGGGTTATTAATGTAGCCGAATGCTCATGTTCTCTATAACGCTCATTTTACGTATTTTATTACCAGAGAAAAAAAGATGTCAGTCAGTCACTCAATAGTGTCTGAGAGTAAAGTCTAGAAAGTAAAAGGGTTTCCTTACATAATTTCAATACGAGGACACTGCTAACGTTTAAGTTTCACAAATAGGACATACGTGACATATTCATCATTTCAACATTCAACTGAAAATTGTGATATTATCTCATCATCTGATCAAAAAACTAAAAGCACCGTTTTTATAGCCCATGGTTTCAGCTATAACATACCCCAATTTGGGAGAAAACAGAGCACACATAAGATAGATAGTGCTCATAGATGAATGCCATGTAGATTCATGATGTGAACGAAATTCACCTTCCATAGACATAACACGCAAATGACGAAAATTTTGACATGTGGCCTTTAATTGAATTTTGTACTATGATGACCTCATTAAAATGAAACTTAGTGAAAATTGACCTTGTAGAGAATTGCCTTATCTACAACATATCGACATTTCAAAGAGAATCGATGAATATTGAGAGAAATACACTACATTTTCCACAAATACAATGACGTCATAATATGCAATTTTGTATTTTTGACTTCCAAGGCCATTATGATGCCGTTAACATGTACTTAATGGCCAAATGAGATATGAAATCATACCTCCGACTCATACTCTATCTAAATATGAAAAAAAAAATTGGCAATCCCTATTCATCCCAATGGACTTTTTATAGGCATGTTTTTGCCCATATATGCTATGTATTGCAAAAATCGTGCGTACGGACGGTTATTTTGAACGGACGCTCATTCCGTTATTAATAGTGATCAAGAGATAAAAAGGGTATCAAATTGTTCGGAAAAATATGAGGAATATTCGGTCAAAAGCTTTTGCTGGGGGATTATTTTTCGTTCGGCCGTGACGAACGAAAACGTGCAAAAATGCGTGTTTTGCGTGATTTTTTATGAAATGCTTATAATGGCCTGAAACGTATGCAAAAAAAATTTAAGACGATTTTGAGCAATCTAAAATTTTACGCGCGCATTAACGCGCGCGCCTACGCGTACGCGCAATTTTGCGCGCATTTATTGACCTCAAATTGACCCGACGGATATTGATCTTAATCTTGATAAATATGAATGTAAAATTACTTTCCGTTATGAAGATATGATCATAAGTTGATTTTTACAAAATGGCGCCTGGATGACGTCACGATGACTTTGAGTCTTTGAAAAGTCACGCAGTTCTAAGTTAGACTAAGATCTATCATCATTGAAAGATTCATAACAATGGCTTTATTGAGTCTTGAGATATCCTGCGAACAAATTCGAGGAAGAATAATAATAAAAAACTAGACTTTAATTCGTCACTTAGACGAATTAGGTGATACGTATGATATTGGTTTACATAACAAAGAATGCATTACACGATATCATATTATTTTATAAAATGCTCCTCCCATAATGATCTATCCATATGTCAAGTTTAAATTATGTCGATCCCTTGATCATTATGGATCTAGGGAAGATAGATTGAGACAATATATGACCATTGACTCTGTGCAGTAACCAGTTACACCTTTGACTCTAATTTACATCATGAAGAACGCATTTTGACGATTTTTATCTTATTCATAGAAATGAAAATGTAATTGATAAATAAGAGCTTATGCCTGAATAATTAAAAATGAATAGTGTATGACGTCACGATGTCCCGGCGTAAATGAAAAGTCAAAATAAATGTGAGAATACATTAACGATCATTTTGAGTTGTCGATGTGAGATTCACTAGTTGCTTGAAAATAAAATCTTTAAATATCGGATGGATATATACTGTCACTGTATAAGGAATGTGGATTAGAGGGATATTGATCCGTCAGTCTTTCTTGAAGGCTTGTCAATCAAAGAAATACAAAGATTTGAATGTATTTCGCTCAAGAAATTACATACAGCATTGCCAGTAAATTTCACAGGATCAATGTTAAAATCTCCCATTATATAAACCTGTTTATGTTCAGTATGTGTTTTTTGTAAAACATTTTCAAAGACAGGGATGAAATCATTGATATTTGATTGGGGTTTCCTATATATGACACCTACAATAATATTATTATGTCTCGGCAAATTGCTTTCAATAAACAGTGATTCATAGTTGTATGATGGGTATAATATAAATATATCATTGCGTATTTCATATTCAAAATTGTCAGCGACCAATAGACCAACACCTCTACTCTTTTCTACTTGGCGATTAAAATGTATAAATGAATGACCAGACACATTGAATAATAGTGGCGTACTATCATTAACCCAAGTTTCTATACATAAGTACAGATGAAATTGGATAAAGCATTACAATGTATGTTTAAACTACGCGAATTAAAATGTAAAATACTAAAATGATAGTAAATGTTACTGAATTCAGTCGTAAAATCCTCATCAATATAATATTTACAGTTCAGAAACCTACTGAAATGAAACTCATATTCTTTTTCGGATAAATAGTTTAAATCATTGATATCAGTATAAGTATATGTAGTATTACTACCAAATATTGAATGAAGTTCGTCATTATTCAAGTCTTGAATAGGAAATGAACAATGAGAACAGAGTGGGTTATTAATGTAGCCGAATGCTCATGTTCTCTATAACGCTCATTTTACGTATTTTATTACCAGAGAAAAAAAGATGTCAGTCAGTCACTCAATAGTGTCTGAGAGTAAAGTCTAGAAAGTAAAAGGGTTTCCTTACATAATTTCAATACGAGGACACTGCTAACGTTTAAGTTTCACAAATAGGACATACGTGACATATTCATCATTTCAACATTCAACTGAAAATTGTGATATTATCTCATCATCTGATCAAAAAACTAAAAGCACCGTTTTTATAGCCCATGGTTTCAGCTATAACATACCCCAATTTGGGAGAAAACAGAGCACACATAAGATAGATAGTGCTCATAGATGAATGCCATGTAGATTCATGATGTGAACGAAATTCACCTTCCATAGACATAACACGCAAATGACGAAAATTTTGACATGTGGCCTTTAATTGAATTTTGTACTATGATGACCTCATTAAAATGAAACTTAGTGAAAATTGACCTTGTAGAGAATTGCCTTATCTACAACATATCGACATTTCAAAGAGAATCGATGAATATTGAGAGAAATACACTACATTTTCCACAAATACAATGACGTCATAATATGCAATTTTGTATTTTTGACTTCCAAGGCCATTATGATGCCGTTAACATGTACTTAATGGCCAAATGAGATATGAAATCATACCTCCGACTCATACTCTATCTAAATATGAAAAAAAAAATTGGCAATCCCTATTCATCCCAATGGACTTTTTATAGGCATGTTTTTGCCCATATATGCTATGTATTGCAAAAATCGTGCGTACGGACGGTTATTTTGAACGGACGCTCATTCCGTTATTAATAGTGATCAAGAGATAAAAAGGGTATCAAATTGTTCGGAAAAATATGAGGAATATTCGGTCAAAAGCTTTTGCTGGGGGATTATTTTTCGTTCGGCCGTGACGAACGAAAACGTGCAAAAATGCGTGTTTTGCGTGATTTTTTATGAAATGCTTATAATGGCCTGAAACGTATGCAAAAAAAATTTAAGACGATTTTGAGCAATCTAAAATTTTACGCGCGCATTAACGCGCGCGCCTACGCGTACGCGCAATTTTGCGCGCATTTATTGACCTCAAATTGACCCGACGGATATTGATCTTAATCTTGATAAATATGAATGTAAAATTACTTTCCGTTATGAAGATATGATCATAAGTTGATTTTTACAAAATGGCGCCTGGATGACGTCACGATGACTTTGAGTCTTTGAAAAGTCACGCAGTTCTAAGTTAGACTAAGATCTATCATCATTGAAAGATTCATAACAATGGCTTTATTGAGTCTTGAGATATCCTGCGAACAAATTCGAGGAAGAATAATAATAAAAAACTAGACTTTAATTCGTCACTTAGACGAATTAGGTGATACGTATGATATTGGTTTACATAACAAAGAATGCATTACACGATATCATATTATTTTATAAAATGCTCCTCCCATAATGATCTATCCATATGTCAAGTTTAAATTATGTCGATCCCTTGATCATTATGGATCTAGGGAAGATAGATTGAGACAATATATGACCATTGACTCTGTGCAGTAACCAGTTACACCTTTGACTCTAATTTACATCATGAAGAACGCATTTTGACGATTTTTATCTTATTCATAGAAATGAAAATGTAATTGATAAATAAGAGCTTATGCCTGAATAATTAAAAATGAATAGTGTATGACGTCACGATGTCCCGGCGTAAATGAAAAGTCAAAATAAATGTGAGAATACATTAACGATCATTTTGAGTTGTCGATGTGAGATTCACTAGTTGCTTGAAAATAAAATCTTTAAATATCGGATGGATATATACTGTCACTGTATAAGGAATGTGGATTAGAGGGATATTGATCCGTCAGTCTTTCTTGAAGGCTTGTCAATCAAAGAAATACAAAGATTTGAATGTATTTCGCTCAAGAAATTACATACAGCATTGCCAGTAAATTTCACAGGATCAATGTTAAAATCTCCCATTATATAAACCTGTTTATGTTCAGTATGTGTTTTTTGTAAAACATTTTCAAAGACAGGGATGAAATCATTGATATTTGATTGGGGTTTCCTATATATGACACCTACAATAATATTATTATGTCTCGGCAAATTGCTTTCAATAAACAGTGATTCATAGTTGTATGATGGGTATAATATAAATATATCATTGCGTATTTCATATTCAAAATTGTCAGCGACCAATAGACCAACACCTCTACTCTTTTCTACTTGGCGATTAAAATGTATAAATGAATGACCAGACACATTGAATAATAGTGGCGTACTATCATTAACCCAAGTTTCTATACATAAGTACAGATGAAATTGGATAAAGCATTACAATGTATGTTTAAACTACGCGAATTAAAATGTAAAATACTAAAATGATAGTAAATGTTACTGAATTCAGTCGTAAAATCCTCATCAATATAATATTTACAGTTCAGAAACCTACTGAAATGAAACTCATATTCTTTTTCGGATAAATAGTTTAAATCATTGATATCAGTATAAGTATATGTAGTATTACTACCAAATATTGAATGAAGTTCGTCATTATTCAAGTCTTGAATAGGAAATGAACAATGAGAACAGAGTGGGTTATTAATTTAGCCGAATGCTCATGTTCTCTATAACGCTCATTTTATGTATTTTATTACCAGAGAAAAAAAGATGTCAGTCAGTCACTCAATAGTGTCTGAGAGTAAAGTCTAGAAAGTAGTTTCCTTACATAATTTCAATACGAGGACACTGCTAACGTTTAAGTTTCACAAATAGGACATACGTGACATATTCATCATTTCAACATTCAACTGAAAATTGTGATATTATCTCATCATCTGATCAAAAAACTAAAAGCACCGTTTTTATAGCCCATGGTTTCAGCTATAACATACCCCAATTTGGGAGAAAACAGAGCACACATAAGATAGATAGTGCTCATAGATGAATGCCATGTAGATTCATGATGTGAACGAAATTCACCTTCCATAGACATAACACGCAAATGACGAAAATTTTGACATGTGGCCTTTAATTGAATTTTGTACTATGATGACCTCATTAAAATGAAACTTAGTGAAAATTGACCTTGTAGAGAATTGCCTTATCTACAACATATCGACATTTCAAAGAGAATCGATGAATATTGAGAGAAATACACTACATTTTCCACAAATACAATGACGTCATAATATGCAATTTTGTATTTTTGACTTCCAAGGCCATTATGATGACGTTAAGATGTACTTAATGGCCAAATGAGATATGAAATCATACCTCTGACTCATACTCTATCTAAATATGAAGAAAAAAATTGGCAATCCCTATTCATCCCAATGGACTTTTTATAGGCATGTTTTTGCCCATATATGCAATGTATTACAAAAATCGCGCGTACGGACGGTTATCTTGAACAGACGCTCATTCCGTTTTTAATAGTGATAGAGAGCTAAACATGGTATCAAATTTTCCGGAAAATTATGAGGAATATCGTGTCAAAAGTTTTTGCGGAGGAATTATTTTTCGTTCGGCCGTGACGAACGAAAACGCGCAAAAATGCGTGTTTTGCGCGATTTTTTATGAATGCTTATAATGGCCTGAAACGTATGCAAAAAAAATTTAAGACGATTTTGAGCAATTTAAAATTTTACGCGCGCATTTTTGCGCGCGCCTACGCGTACGCGCATTTTTTGCGCGCATTTATTGAACTCAAATTAACCCGACGGATATTGATCTTAATCTTGATAAATATGAATGTAAAATTACTTTCCGTTATGAAGATATGATCATAAGTTGATTTTTACAAAATGGCGCCTGGATGACGTCACGATGACTTTGAGTCTTTGAAAAGTCACGCAGTTCTAAGTTAGACTAAGATCTATCATCATTGAAAGATTCATAACAATGGCTTCATTCAGTCTTGAGATATCCTGCGAACAAATTCGAGGAAGAATAATAATAAATAATAATAATAATAAATAACTAGACTTTAATTCGTCACTTAGACGAATTAGGTGATACGTATGATAATGGTTTACATAACGAATAATGCATTACACGATATATTATTTTGTAAAATGCTTCTCCCATTCATATGCTTCTCCCATTATGATCTATTCATATGTCAAGATTAAATTGTGTCTCCTTGATCATCATGGATCTAGGGAAGATAGATTGAAACAATATATGACTTTTGAACCAGTGCAGTAACCAGTTACACATTTGACTCTAATTTACATCATGAAGAACACCTTTTGACGATTTTATCTTATTCAAAGAAATGAAAATGTAATTGATAAATGATTATCATCATTATGATAATGATGATCATGAGCGCGATCATGACATCTTATTGTAAAAATGAGGGTTGATTTAGATAGCATATAGTCTCAGCTACAACATACTCAAAAATCAACAAAATCCAAGCCGAAATAACGGCGATATTGCTCGCAAAAGACAGGAATGTAGACTCCAGATTTGAGAAAAAGTCATCTCCCATAGGGATTACACGCAAAAAGTAATGGATTAAGTGAAAATAGGGTAATAATAAAGTAAAAAGGGTTATTTATGACATTATTTGCGAATCTACGTGTTTAAATAATCAAAGGAGATGGTACAGTGAAGGTCAAAAGGAAAAAAAAAGTGAAGCAAAAAATTGTTGGAGACACCCGGACTCGAACCAGTGATCTCGAGGTTGGAAGTCAAGTGCGTTACCGATATACCAAAACATCTCCCATAGCGATTACACGTAAACGGGAAATGGAATTCAGAAATCCTACTTTTCAAGTGAAATATGAGCATAATCCCGGCATCTGATCGAAATATAAAAGGCACACGTGTGATAGCTTATTGTCTCAGCTACAACATATTCGAAGCTCAGCGAAAACAAAGCTAAAATATGGGAGATTTCGCTCGCAAAAGACAGGAGTGTAGAATCCAGTTTTGAGAAAAAGTCATGTCCCATAGAGAATACACGCAAAATGTGAAAAAATGACATGCCTCCTTTAATCGCAAAAGTACGCCTTGATGCCTTAGTCAAAATGAAAAATTGTGGCAACTATACTTGTAGCAAATTGTCTCAGCTAGAACATTTCAAAATTTAAAAGAAAATTGATCAATATTTACAGAGATACAATTAATTTTCCAAAAATATGCTGACGTTATAATATGCAAATTGAAATTTTGAGTTTGGAGGCCATTATGATGACATCATGAGTTAATTGAGGGTCAAATGAGACATGAAATCATATCTCCAACTCATAATCTATCTAAATATGAAAACATATTGGGAGTTCCCATCCATTCTGAACAGTTACAATGAATTTTGTATAGGCATGTTTTTGCCAATGTATGGTGGATAAAGATAACGCAGATCTGCGCGTGCTGTCAACTTTGACGGACGCTCATTGCGTTATTAAAAGGTGAACAAGTTATCAAAATGCTTGGAAAAATGTATCAAATATAATGACAGAAAAAATTCGGCGATTCTATATTGCAAAATGCCAGTACGCGCGAAAATGCGCGCGCATGCGCGTGTGCGTAATTTTTTTATCAAATGCTCCATATGGCCTGAAACGGATGTAAAAAAAAATTGGGATGATTTGGAGCATTTTAATTTTTTTCGCGCGCGTAAACGCGCGGACATAAGCGTACGCGCATTTTTGCGCGCATTTATTGACTTGAAATTGACCGGACGGATATTGAGTTTAATCATGATAAATATGAATGAAAAATGGCTTTCCTTTATGAAGATATGATCATAAGTTGATTTTCACAAAATGGCGCCTGGATGACGTCACGATGACCTTGACTGTCTGAAAAGTCACACAGTTCTAAGTTAGACTAAGATCTATCATCATTGAAAGTTTCATGATAATGGCTTTATTCAGTCTTGAGATATCCTGCGAACAAATTCGAGGAAGAATAATAAAAATAAATAATAATAATAATAATAATAATAAAGAAAAATCTTGACGAAATCAAAAGGTGATACGTTGACTTCGTTACGTATCACCTAAATAACAATCTTGACGAAATCAAAAGGTGATACGTTGACTTCGTTACGTATCACCTAATGATTCCTTCAAAATTTGCAATTTCAACTTTCGATCGAAAATTTTAACATGATCCCAACATCTGATTAAAAAACAAAGTCATCGTTTTTTGTAGCCCATGGTCTCAGCTATAACATACCCCAATTTGGGAGAAAACAGAGCACACATAAGATAGATAGTGCTCATAGATGAATGCCATGTAGATTCATGATGTGAACGAAATTCACCTTCCATAGACATAACACGCAAATGACGAAAATTCTGACATGTGGCCTTTAATTGAATTTTGTACTATGATGACCTCATTAAAATGAAACTTAGTGAAAAGTGATCTTGTAGAGAATTGCCTTATCTACAACATATCGACATTTCAAAGAGAATCGATGAATATTGAGAGAAATACACTACATTTTTCATAAATACAATGACGTCATAATATGCAATTTTGTATTTTTGACTTCCAAGGCCATTATGATGACGTTAAGATGTACTTAATGGCCAAATGAGATATGAAATCATACCTCTGACTCATACTCTATCTAAATATGAAGAAAAAAATTGGCAATCCCTATTCATCCCAATGGACTTTTTATAGGCATGTTTTTGCCCATATATGCAATGTATTACAAAAATCGCGCGTACGGACGGTTATCTTGAACAGACGCTCATTCCGTTTTTAATAGTGATAGAGAGCTAAACATGGTATCAAATTTTCCGGAAAATTATGAGGAATATCGTGTCAAAAGTTTTTGCGGAGGAATTATTTTTCGTTCGGCCGTGACGAACGAAAACGCGCAAAAATGCGTGTTTTGCGCGATTTTTTATGAATGCTTATAATGGCCTGAAACGTATGCAAAAAAAATTTAAGACGATTTTGAGCAATTTAAAATTTTACGCGCGCATTTTTGCGCGCGCCTACGCGTACGCGCATTTTTTGCGCGCATTTATTGAACTCAAATTAACCCGACGGATATTGATCTTAATCTTGATAAATATGAATGTAAAATTACTTTCCGTTATGAAGATATGATCATAAGTTGATTTTTACAAAATGGCGCCTGGATGACGTCACGATGACTTTGAGTCTTTGAAAAGTCACGCAGTTCTAAGTTAGACTAAGATCTATCATCATTGAAAGATTCATAACAATGGCTTCATTCAGTCTTGAGATATCCTGCGAACAAATTCGAGGAAGAATAATAATAAATAATAATAATAATAAATAAATAACAATCTTGACGAAATCAAAAGGTGATACGTTGACTTCGTTACGTATCACCTAATGATTCCTTCAAAATTTGCAATTTCAACTTTCGATCGAAAATTTTAACATGATCCCAACATCTGATTAAAAAACAAAGTCATCGTTTTTTGTAGCCCATGGTCTCAGCTATAACATACCCCAATTTGGGAGAAAACAGAGCACACATAAGATAGATAGTGCTCATAGATGAATGCCATGTAGATTCATGATGTGAACGAAATTCACCTTCCATAGACATAACACGCAAATGACGAAAATTCTGACATGTGGCCTTTAATTGAATTTTGTACTATGATGACCTCATTAAAATGAAACTTAGTGAAAAGTGATCTTGTAGAGAATTGCCTTATCTACAACATATCGACATTTCAAAGAGAATCGATGAATATTGAGAGAAATACACTACATTTTTCATAAATACAATGACGTCATAATATGCAATTTTGTATTTTTGACTTCCAAGGCCATTATGATGACGTTAAGATGTACTTAATGGCCAAATGAGATATGAAATCATACCTCTGACTCATACTCTATCTAAATATGAAGAAAAAAATTGGCAATCCCTATTCATCCCAATGGACTTTTTATAGGCATGTTTTTGCCCATATATGCAATGTATTACAAAAATCGCGCGTACGGACGGTTATCTTGAACAGACGCTCATTCCGTTTTTAATAGTGATAGAGAGCTAAACATGGTATCAAATTTTCCGGAAAATTATGAGGAATATCGTGTCAAAAGTTTTTGCGGAGGAATTATTTTTCGTTCGGCCGTGACGAACGAAAACGCGCAAAAATGCGTGTTTTGCGCGATTTTTTATGAATGCTTATAATGGCCTGAAACGTATGCAAAAAAAATTTAAGACGATTTTGAGCAATTTAAAATTTTACGCGCGCATTTTTGCGCGCGCCTACGCGTACGCGCATTTTTTGCGCGCATTTATTGAACTCAAATTAACCCGACGGATATTGATCTTAATCTTGATAAATATGAATGTAAAATTACTTTCCGTTATGAAGATATGATCATAAGTTGATTTTTACAAAATGGCGCCTGGATGACGTCACGATGACTTTGAGTCTTTGAAAAGTCACGCAGTTCTAAGTTAGACTAAGATCTATCATCATTGAAAGATTCATAACAATGGCTTCATTCAGTCTTGAGATATCCTGCGAACAAATTCGAGGAAGAATAATAATAAATAATAATAATAATAAATAAATAACAATCTTGACGAAATCAAAAGGTGATACGTTGACTTCGTTACGTATCACCTAATGATTCCTTCAAAATTTGCAATTTCAACTTTCGATCGAAAATTTTAACATGATCCCAACATCTGATTAAAAAACAAAGTCATCGTTTTTTGTAGCCCATGGTCTCAGCTATAACATACCCCAATTTGGGAGAAAACAGAGCACACATAAGATAGATAGTGCTCATAGATGAATGCCATGTAGATTCATGATGTGAACGAAATTCACCTTCCATAGACATAACACGCAAATGACGAAAATTCTGACATGTGGCCTTTAATTGAATTTTGTACTATGATGACCTCATTAAAATGAAACTTAGTGAAAAGTGATCTTGTAGAGAATTGCCTTATCTACAACATATCGACATTTCAAAGAGAATCGATGAATATTGAGAGAAATACACTACATTTTTCATAAATACAATGACGTCATAATATGCAATTTTGTATTTTTGACTTCCAAGGCCATTATGATGACGTTAAGATGTACTTAATGGCCAAATGAGATATGAAATCATACCTCTGACTCATACTCTATCTAAATATGAAGAAAAAAATTGGCAATCCCTATTCATCCCAATGGACTTTTTATAGGCATGTTTTTGCCCATATATGCAATGTATTACAAAAATCGCGCGTACGGACGGTTATCTTGAACAGACGCTCATTCCGTTTTTAATAGTGATAGAGAGCTAAACATGGTATCAAATTTTCCGGAAAATTATGAGGAATATCGTGTCAAAAGTTTTTGCGGAGGAATTATTTTTCGTTCGGCCGTGACGAACGAAAACGCGCAAAAATGCGTGTTTTGCGCGATTTTTTATGAATGCTTATAATGGCCTGAAACGTATGCAAAAAAAATTTAAGACGATTTTGAGCAATTTAAAATTTTACGCGCGCATTTTTGCGCGCGCCTACGCGTACGCGCATTTTTTGCGCGCATTTATTGAACTCAAATTAACCCGACGGATATTGATCTTAATCTTGATAAATATGAATGTAAAATTACTTTCCGTTATGAAGATATGATCATAAGTTGATTTTTACAAAATGGCGCCTGGATGACGTCACGATGACTTTGAGTCTTTGAAAAGTCACGCAGTTCTAAGTTAGACTAAGATCTATCATCATTGAAAGATTCATAACAATGGCTTCATTCAGTCTTGAGATATCCTGCGAACAAATTCGAGGAAGAATAATAATAAATAATAATAATAATAAATAAATAACAATCTTGACGAAATCAAAAGGTGATACGTTGACTTCGTTACGTATCACCTAATGATTCCTTCAAAATTTGCAATTTCAACTTTCGATCGAAAATTTTAACATGATCCCAACATCTGATTAAAAAACAAAGTCATCGTTTTTTGTAGCCCATGGTCTCAGCTATAACATACCCCAATTTGGGAGAAAACAGAGCACACATAAGATAGATAGTGCTCATAGATGAATGCCATGTAGATTCATGATGTGAACGAAATTCACCTTCCATAGACATAACACGCAAATGACGAAAATTCTGACATGTGGCCTTTAATTGAATTTTGTACTATGATGACCTCATTAAAATGAAACTTAGTGAAAAGTGATCTTGTAGAGAATTGCCTTATCTACAACATATCGACATTTCAAAGAGAATCGATGAATATTGAGAGAAATACACTACATTTTCCATAAATACAATGACGTCATAATATGCAATTTTGTATTTTTGACTTCCAAGGCCATTATGATGACGTAAAGATGTACTTAATGGCCAAATGAGATATGAAATCATACCTCCGACTCATACTCTATCTAAATATGAAAAAAAAATTGGCAATCCCTATTCATCCCAATGGACTTTTCATAGGCATGTTTTTGCCCATATATGCAATGTATTACAAAAATCGCGCGTACGGACGGTTATCTTGAACAGACGCTCATTCCGTTTTTAATAGTGATAAAGAGATAAACTTGGTATCAAATTGTTCGGAAAATTATGAGGAATATCGTGTCAAAAGTTTTTGCGGAGGAATTATTTTTCGTTCGGCCGTGACGAACGAAAACGCGCAAAAATGCGTGTTTTGCGCGATTTTTTATGAATGCTTATAATGGCCTGAAACGTATGCAAAAAAAATTTAAGACGATTTTGAGCAATTTAAAATTTTACGCGCGCATTTTTGCGCGCGCCTACGCGTACGCGCATTTTTGCGCGCATTTATTGAACTCAAATTAACCCGACGGATATTGATCTTAATCTTGATAAATATGAATGTAAAATTACTTTCCGTTATGAAGATATGATCATAAGTTGATTTTTACAAAATGGCGCCTGGATGACGTCACGATGACTTTGAGTCTTTGAAAAGTCACGCAGTTCTAAGTTAGACTAAGATCTATCATCATTGAAAGATTCATAACAATGGCTTCATTCAGTCTTGAGATATCCTGCGAACAAATTCGAGGAAGAATAATAATAAATAATAACTAGACTTTAATTCGTCACTTAGACGAATTAGGTGATACGTATGATAATGGTTTACATAACGAATAATGCATTACATGATATATTATTTTGCTTCTCCCATTCATATGCTTCTCCCATTATGATCTATTCATATGTCAAGATTAAATTGTGTCTCCTTGATCATCATGGATCTAGGGAAGATAGATTGAAACAATATATGACCTTTGACCCTGTGCAGTAACCAGTTACACATTTGACTCTAATTTACATCATGAAGAACACATTTTGACGATTTTATCTTATTCAAAGAAATGAAAATGTAATTGATAAATGATTAGCATCATTATGATAATGATGATCGTGATGATCATGATCATGATCATGAGCGTAATCATGACGTCTTTTGAAAAAATGAGGGTTGATTTAGATAGCATATAGTCTCAGCTACAACATACTCAAAAATCAACAAAATCCAAGCCGAAATAACGGCGATATTGCTCGCAAAAGACAGGAATGTAGACTCCAGATTTGAGAAAAAGTCATTTCCCATAGGGATTACACGCAAAAAGTAATGGATTAAGTGAAAATAGGGTAATAATAAAGTAAAAAGGGTTATTTATGACATTATTTGCGAATCTTCGTGTTTAAATAATCAAAGGAGATGGTACAGTGAAGGTCAAAAGGAAAAAAAAGTGAAAAAAAAAAGTGTTGGAGACACCCGGACTCGAACCAGGGATCTCGAGGTTGGAAGTCAAGTGCGTTACCGATATACCAAAACATCTCCCATAGCGATTACACGTAAACGGGAAATGGAATTCAGAAATCCTACTTTGCAAGTGAAATATGAGCTTGATCCCGGCATCTAATCGAAAAATAAAAGGCACACTTTTGATAGCTCATTGTCTCAGCTACAACATATCCAAAGCTCAGCGAAAACAAAGCTAAAACAACGAAGATTTTGCTCGCGAAAGACAGGAGTGTAGAATCCAGTTTTGAGAAAAAGTCATGTCCCATAGAGAATACACGCAAAATGTGAAAAATTGACATGCCTCCTTTAATCGCAAAAATACACCTTGATACTTGTGTCAAAAATAAAAATTGTGAATACTACATTTGTAGAAAATTGTCTCAGCTAGAACATATCAAAATTAAAAAGAAAATTGATCCATATTTACAGAGATACAATCAATTTCCCAAAAATATGCTGACGTCATAATATGCAAATTGAAATTTTGAGTTTGGAGGCCATTATGATGACGTCATGAGTTAATTGAGGATAAAATGAGACATAAAATCATATCTCCGACTCATAATCTATCCAAATATGAAAGAATATTAGGAGTTTCTATCTTTTCTAAAGAGTTACAATGAATTTTAAATAGGCATGTTTTTGCCCATGTATTGTGGATAAAGATAACGCAAATCCGCGCGTGCTGTCAACTTTGACGGACGCTCATTGCGTTATTAAAAGGTGAACAAATTATCAAAATGCTGGGAAAAATGTACCGAATATGATAACAGAAAAAAAATCGGCGATTCTATGTTGCAAAATGCCAGTACGCGCGAAAACGCGCGCGCATGCGCGTGTGCGTAATTTTTTTATCAAATGCTCCATATGGCCTGAAACGTATGCAAAAAAAATTTGGGATGATTTAGAGCATGTTTAATTTTTGCGCGCGCGTAAACGCGCGGACGAACGCGCACGCGCGCATTTACGCACTTTTATTGACCCTAACTTGACCGGACGGATATTTATCTTAATCGTGATAATTATGAATAAGAAATAATTTTCCGTTATGAAGATATGATCATTAGTTGATTTTCACAAAATGGCGCCTGGATGACGTCACGATAATTTTGACCCTCTAAAAAGTCACGCAGTTCTAAGTTAGAGTAAGATCTATCATCATGGCAAGTTTCATGATAATGGCTTTAGCCATTCTTGAGATATCCTGCGAACAAAATTGAGGAAGAATAATAATAATTTCTTCTATACAGACACAAAATAAATACTAGACTTTAATTCGTCACTTAGACGAATTAGGTGATACGTATGATAATGGTTTACATAACGAATAATGCATTACACGATATATTATTTTGTAAAATGCTTCTCCCATTTATATGCTTCTCCCATTATGATCTATTCATATGTCAAGATTAAATTGTGTCTCCTTGATCATCATGGATCTAGGGAAGATAGATTGAAACAATATATGACCTTTGACCCTGTGCAGTAACCAGTTACACATTTGACTCTAATTTACATCATGAAGAACACCTTTTGACGATTTTATCTTATTCAAAGAAATGAAAATGTAATTGATAAATGATTATCATCATTATGATAATGATGATCATGATGATAATGATCATGATCATGAGCGCGATCATGACATCTTATTGAAAAAATGAGGGTTGATTTAGATAGCATATAGTCTCAGCTACAACTTACTCAAAAGTCAACAAAATCCAAGCAGAAATAACGGCGATATTGCTCGCAAAAGACAGGAATGTAGACTCCAGATTTGAGAAAAAGTCATCTCCCATAGAGATTACACGCAAAAAGTAAAGGATTAAGTGAAAATAGGGTAATAATAAAGTAAAAAGGGTTGTTTGTGACATTATTTGCGATTCTACGTGTTTTAATAATCAAAGGAGATGGTACAGTGAAGGTCAAAAGGAAAAAAAAGTGAAGAAAAAAATTGTTGGAGACACCCGGACTCGAACCAGGGATCTCGAGATTGGAAGTCAAGTGCGTTACCGATATACCAAAACATTTCCCATAGCGATTACACGTAAACGGGAAATGGAATTCTGAAATCCTACTTTGCAAGTGAAATATGAGCATGATCCTGGCATCTAATCGAAAAATAAAGGGCGCACTTGTGATAGCTCATTGTCTCAGCTACAACATATCCGAAGTTCAGCGAAAACGAAGCTAAAACAACAGAGATTTTGCTCGCGAAAGACAGGAGTGTAGAATCCAGTTTTGAGAAAAAGTCATGTCCCATAGAGAATACACGTAAAATGTGAAAAATTGACATGCCTTCTTTAATTGCAAAAATACGCCATGATGCCTTTGTCAAAATGGAAAATTGTGGATTATTTATTTGTAGAAAATTGTCTCAGGTAGAGCATATCAAAATTTAAAAGAAAATCAATCAATATTTACAGAGATACAATCAATTTTCCAAAATTATGCTGACGTCATAATATGCAAATTGAAATTTTGAGTTTGGAGGCCATTATGATGACGTTATGAGTTAATTGAGGGTCAAATGAGACATGAAATCATATCTCCAACTTATAACCTATCTAAATATGAAAAAATATTGGGAGTTTCTATCTATTCTGAAGAGTTACAAAGAATTTTGTATAGACATGTTTTTGCTCATGTATTGTGGATAAAGATAACGCAGGTCCGCGCGCGCTGTCAACTTTGACGGACGCTCATTGCGTTATTAAAAGGTGAAAAAGTTATCAAAATGCTTGGAAAGATGTACCAAATATGAAGATAGAGAACATTCGGCGATTCTATGTTGCAAAATGCTAGTACGCGCAAAAAACGCGCGCGCATGCGCGTTTGCGTGATTTTTTGTCAAATGCTCCATATGGCCTGAAACGTATGCAAAAAAAATTTGGGATGATTTGGAGCATTTTAATTTTTTTCGCGCGCGTAAACGCGCGTACGAACGCGCACGCGCGCATTTGCGCACGTTTATTGATCTGAAATTGACCGGATGGATATTGATCTTCTTCCTGATAAATATGAATGAAAAATTCCTTTCCGTTATGAAGATATGATCATAAGTTTATTTTCACAAAATGGCGCCTGGATGACGTCACGATAATTTTGAGTCTTTGAAAAGTCACGCAGTTCTAAGTTAGACTAAGATCTATCATCATGGCAAGTTTCATGATAATGGCTTTATTCAGTCTTGAGATATCCTGCGAACAAATTCGAGGAAGAATAATAATAAATAAATAAATAAATAAATAAATAATAAAAATCTTGACGAAATCAAAAGGTGATACGTCTACGTACGTATCACCTAATAATAATAAATAAATAACAATCTTGACGAAATCAAAAGGTGATACGTTGACTTCGTTACGTATCACCTAATGATTCCTTCAAAATTTGCAATTTCAACTTTCGATCGAAAATTTTAACATGATCCCAACATCTGATTAAAAAACAAAGTCATCGTTTTTTGTAGCCCATGGTCTCAGCTATAACATACCCCAATTTGGGAGAAAACAGAGCACACATAAGATAGATAGTGCTCATAGATGAATGCCATGTAGATTCATGATGTGAACGAAATTCACCTTCCATAGACATAACACGCAAATGACGAAAATTCTGACATGTGGCCTTTAATTGAATTTTGTACTATGATGACCTCATTAAAATGAAACTTAGTGAAAAGTGATCTTGTAGAGAATTGCCTTATCTACAACATATCGACATTTCAAAGAGAATCGATGAATATTGAGAGAAATACACTACATTTTCCATAAATACAATGACGTCAAAATATGCAATTTTGTATTTTTGACTTCCAAGGCCATTATGATGACGTAAAGATGTACTTAATGGCCAAATGAGATATGAAATCATACCTCCGACTCATACTCTATCTAAATATGAAAAAAAAATTGGCAATCCCTATTCATCCCAATGGACTTTTCATAGGCATGTTTTTGCCCATATATGCAATGTATTACAAAAATCGCGCGTACGGACGGTTATCTTGAACAGACGCTCATTCCGTTTTTAATAGTGATAAAGAGATAAACTTGGTATCAAATTGTTCGGAAAATTATGAGGAATATCGTGTCAAAAGTTTTTGCGGAGGAATTATTTTTCGTTCGGCCGTGACGAACGAAAACGCGCAAAAATGCGTGTTTTGCGCGATTTTTTATGAATGCTTATAATGGCCTGAAACGTATGCAAAAAAAATTTAAGACGATTTTGAGCAATTTAAAATTTTACGCGCGCATTTTTGCGCGCGCCTACGCGTACGCGCATTTTTGCGCGCATTTATTGAACTCAAATTAACCCGACGGATATTGATCTTAATCTTGATAAATATGAATGTAAAATTACTTTCCGTTATGAAGATATGATCATAAGTTGATTTTTACAAAATGGCGCCTGGATGACGTCACGATGACTTTGAGTCTTTGAAAAGTCACGCAGTTCTAAGTTAGACTAAGATCTATCATCATTGAAAGATTCATAACAATGGCTTCATTCAGTCTTGAGATATCCTGCGAACAAATTCGAGGAAGAATAATAATAAATAATAACTAGAAATTTAATTCGTCATGGAGACGAATTAGGTGGTCTGTCTTCAAGTCTTATGAGAGATTATAATATTTACTATATTGAGAAAGGGAGAAGTTATATATACATGTAAACAATGATGATCATCATCATGATCATGATGATGATGATCTTGATAGTAATGGTGATGACGATGATGATGATGATGATGATGTTGATGATTATCATCAACAGACCACGATGACAGACTGAACAAAATTAGAGAACATTTAGATAGCGTATAGTCTCAGCTACAACCTACTCAAAAATCAACAAAAACCAAGCCGAAATAACGGCGATATTGCTCGCAAAAGACAAGAATGTAGAATCCAGATTTGAGAAAAAGTCATCTCCCATAAGGATTACACGCCAAAAGTAATGGATCTAGTGATAATAGGGTAATAATAAAGTAAATATGGTTGTTTATTACATTATTTGCGATTGTACGTGTTTTAATATTCAAAGGAGATGGTACAGTGAAAGGTCAAAAAGAAAAAAAAAGTGAAGAAAAAAAATTGTTGGAGACGCCCGGACTCGAACCAGGGACCTTGAGGTCGGAAGTCAAGTGCGTTACCGATATACCAAAACATTTCCCATAGAGATTACACGTAAACGGAAAATGGAATTATCAAATCCCACTTTGTAAGTGAAATATGAGCATGATCCCGGCATCTGATCGAAAAATAAAGGACACACTTACGATAGCTTATTTTCTCAGCTACAGCATACTCAAAGCTCAGCGTAAACAAAGATAAAACGACGGAGATATTGCTCGCGAAAGACGAGAATGTAGAATCAAGTTTTGAGAAAAAGTCATGTCCCATAGAGAATACACGCAAAATGTGAAAAATTGACATGCCTCCTTTAATCGCAAAAAACGCCATGATACCTTTGTCAAAATGAAATCTTGTGACGACTGCAATTGTAGATAATATTCTCAGGTAGAACATATCAAAATTTGAAAGAAAATTGATCAATATTTACAGAGATACAATCAATTTTCCAAAAATCTGCTGACGTCATAATATGAAAATTGAAATTTTGAGTTCGGAGGCCATTATGATGACGTCATGAGTCAATTGAGGGTCAAATGAGACATGAAATCATATCTCCAATTCATACTCTATCAACATATGAAAACAAAATTTGGTTCATCTTCCATCCTAAAGCGCTACAATGGATTTTGTATAGGCATGTTTTTGCCCATGTATGCTATGTATTACAAGAGCTCGCACGCACGGACATTATCTTAAACAGACGCTCATTCCGTTATTAATGGGCAGAAAAAGGTGAACAAGGTATCAAAATGCTTGGAAAAATGTGCTAAATATGATGACAGAGAAAATTTTGCGATTTTATGTTGGCAAATACCAGTACGCGCGAAAACGCGCGCGCACGCGCGTGCGAATTTTTTTTGCAAAACGCTTAAAATGGCCTGAAACGTATGCAAAATTAATTTTAAACGATTTGAAGCATTTTTATTTTATGCGCGCGCGCTGACGCGCGGACGTACGCGTGCGCGCGCGTTTTTCGACCTGAAGTTGACCGGACGGATATTGACCTTAATCATGATAAATATGAATGAGAAATGCTTTTCCGTTAAGAAGATATGATCATGAGTAAAAAGTACCAAAAAAAAACACAAAATGGCGCCTGGATGACGTCATGAAAACTTGATGACCTTGAAAATGTTACTCTAACGTCTCATGACAATGACCTATGAATGTGCCAAAATTGAACGAAATTGACTAAACTGATCTTGAGTTATCCTGTTAACAAAAAAGTGTGAAAATAAATAAAAATAAATAATAATAATAATAACTAGAAATTTAATTCGTCACGAAGACGAATAAGGTGGTCTGTCTAAGTCTTATGATAGATTTGAGAATGGGAGAAGTTATATAGACATGTAAACAATGATGATCATGATGAACATGATGATGATCATGATAGTAAAGGTGATGACGATCATGATAATGAAAATGTTATATGATGATAAAAACGATAATGTTAAATATGATGATGATGATAATGATCATGATCATGGTGATGTTGATGATCATCATCTTCAGACCATGATGATGATGATGATAATGATCATGATCATGGTGATGTTGATGATCATCATCTTCAGACCATGATGATGATGATGATGGTGACATTGATGATGATGATGATAATGATGATATTGATGATGATGATGACGATGATGAGAATGAACATGATCCTGACATCTGATTGAAAAAATGAGGAAATATTTAGATAGCAAATAGTCTCAGCTACAACATACTAAAATTTGGGAGAAAACTGTTGAATAATAACCGAGATACTGGTCAAAACACCTTGTCATGCAGATTCATGTTTTGAAAAAAGTGACCTCCCATAGACATAACACGCAAATATGACAAATTATGCATTGTCGCCTTTAATCGAATATTTTACTATGATGACGTCATCCAAACGAAAAATAAGTGTAATATTTCTGGTAGAGAATTAGCTCAGCTACAACATATCGAAATCTGGGAGAAAATTGATCACTGATAAGCGAGATAACCTCAATTAAACAAAGACAAAAATGACGTCATCAACAAAATATATTTTCTTTAGTTTAGATGCCAATATGATGACTTTATTTCACTTTGTACGAGTCAGGGTGGTATGAAATCATATCTCCAACTCATGCTTTCTCCAACCATGATATAAAAAATGGGGGTCAATGGACTATCTGAAAAGCTATATCGATTTTTAAAATGGCATGTTTTTGATGAAATTTGCATTATATTGCCCATAGCAGCACGCGCGGATTTTGAACTTTGACGCACGCTCACGGCCTTATGAAATATGAAGAGTGACTGAAATTAATGTAAATTGTTAATTACATTAAGAGGAATCCAAATCATGTAAACATTTTGAATTTGACCTTTTTCGCGCGCTGTGAGCGCGCACACCGCGCGCGGGGACACAAACGGACGGAAAATGTTGAAATGCTTAAAATGACCTGATTCGTACTCTCGTTTAATAGTTAAGTGAATTTGAGCAATTTAAAATTTTGACGCGCACATACGCGCGCGTCATGACCTTTATGTGACCTTTGATGACATGACCTGTTGACCCTGGACCTAAAGTATATGTGATATGAATATGAATGACCTTTGCTGGTGCATCATGAAGATATGATGGATAACGTGATTTCACAAAATGGCGCCTGGATGACGTCACGATAACCTAATGACCTTGAAAATGTTCCTGTCACGTCTCATTACAATGACCTATAATTGTGCCGAAATTTAATGAAATTAACTAAACCAAACTTGAGTTATCCGGGCCACAAAAAACGGGGAGAAATAAAAATAAAGAATAATAATAATAATAATAATAATAATAATAATAAAGAAAATTCTGACGAAATCAATAGGTGGTCTGTTGATAACAGACCACCTAATAAAGAAAGAAAATTCTGACGAAAACAATAGGTGGTCTGTTGATAACAGACCACCTAATAAATAAAGAAAGAAAATTCTGACGAAATTAATAGGTGGTCTGTTGACAACAGACCACCTAACTAGATTTGTAATACTTGTTTGGAACAAGTATAGGTGGGCTGATCCAACAAAAAATTGAGACAAAATAAAGGGTACATTTAAGATAGCTTTTTGTCTCAGCTACAACATACTCGAAGTTCAGCGTAAATGAAGCTAAAACGACGTAGATATTGCTCGCGAAAGACGGGAATGTAGAATCGAGTTTTGAGAAAAAATCATGTCCCATAGAGAATACACGCAAAATGTGAAAATTGACATGCCTCCTTTAATCACAAAAATACGCCATGATGCTTTTGTCAAAATTAACAATTGTTATGACTTCATTTGTAGGAAATTGTCTCAGCTAGAACATTTCAAAATTTAGAAGAAAATCAATCACTATTTACAGAGATACAATCAATTTTCCATAAATATGCTGACGTCATAATATGCAAATTGAAATTTTGAGTTCGGAGGCCATTATAATGACGTCATGAGTTAATTGAAGGTCAAATGTGACATGAAACAATATCTCCGAATCATACTCTATCAAAATATGAAAACAAATTGGGGTCACCTTGCATCCTAAAGAGCTACAATGGATTTTGTATAGGCATGTTTTTGCCCATATATGCTATGTATTACAAGAGCTCGCGCGCACCGAGATTTATGTTAAACGGTCGATCATTCCGTTATTAATAGTCATAAAGAGACAAACATGGTATCAATTTGTTTTTAAATATATGTGGAATATTATAAAAGAAAAAAAATGGTGATTCTATGTTATGTAATAGTTTTACGCGCGAAAACGCGCGCGCATGGGCGTGTGCGCGATTTTTTATAAAATGCTTAGAATGGCCTAAAACGTATGCAAAATGATTTTGAGTTGATTTTGAGCATTTTAAAATTTTGCGCGCGCATTGACGCGCGGACGTACGCGCACGCGCGCATTATTTGAGCTGAAATTAACCGGACGGATATTGACCTTAATCATGATAAATATGAATGAGAATTACTTTTTGGTTATGAAGATATGATCATGAGTTGATTTTCGTAAAATTTTACAAAATGGCGCCTAGATGACGTCATCAGTGAAGGTCAATGTTGAAAACGTTATTGTGCTTCGTACATATGCCTATACATATGTGTGCCAAATTTCAAGGCATTTGATTGAGCCATTTTCGTGTTATTTTGTTCACAAAAAAGTGGTTAGAAATAAGAAAAATATTTAATAACTAGATTTGTAATACTTGTTTGGTACAAGTATAGGTGGGCTGGTCCAGCTAAAATTTTAGACAAAATGAAGGGCACATTTGAGATAGTTAATTGTCTCAGCTACATCATACTCAAAGTTCAGCGTAAACGAAGCTAAAACGACGGAGATATTGCTCGCGAAAGACGGGAATGTAGAATCCAGTTTTGAGAAAAAGTCATGTCCCATAGAGAATACACGCAAAATGTGAAAAATTGACATGCCTCCTTTAATCGCAAAAAATACGCCATGATGACTATGCCAAAATGAAGGATCGTAGTCACTTTATTTGTAGAGAATTGTCTCAGCTACAACATATACAAATTTTAAAGAAAATCGATCAATATCTACAGAGAAACAATCAATTTTCCGTAAATATGCTGACGTCATAATATGCAAATTGGAATGTTGAGTTCGGAGGCCATTATGATGACGTCATGAGTTAATTGAGGGTCAAATGAGACATGAAAAAATATCTCCGAATCATACTCTATCAAAATATGAAAACAAATTGGGGTCACCTTGCATCCTAAAGGGCTACAATGGATTTTGTATGGGCATGTTTTTGCCCATATATGCTATGTATTACAAGAGCTCGCGCGCACGGAAATTTATGTTAAACGGTCGATCATTCCGTTATTAATAGTCATAAAGAGACAAACATGGTATCAATTTGTTCTTAAAAATATGTGGAATATTATGAAAGAAAAAAAAGGAGATTCTATGTTTTGTAATAGTTTTACGCGCGAAAACGCGCACGCAACGCGCGCGCATGTGCGTGTGCGCGATTTTTTATCAAATGCTTAGAATGGCCTAAACCGTATGCAAAATGATTTTGAGACGATTTTGAGCATTTAAAAATTTTGCGCGTGCATTGACGCGCGGACGTACTCGCACGCGCGCGTTATTTGACCTGAAATTGACCGGACGGATATTGACCTTGATCATGATAAATATGAATGAGAAATACCTTTGGGTTATGAAGATATGATCATGAGTTGATTTTTCGTAAAATTTTACAAAATGGCGCCTAGATGACGTCATCAGTAAAGATCAATGTTGAAAACGTTACTGTGCTTTGTACACATGCCTATACATATGTGTGCCAAATTTCGAGGCATTTGATTGAGCCATTTTTGTGTTATCTTGTTCACAAAAAAGTGGTTAGAAATAGGAAAAATATTTAACTAGATTTGTAATACTTGTTTGGTACAAGTATAGGTGGGCTGGTCCAGCTAACATTTTAGACAAAATGAAGGGCACATTTGAGATAGCTAATTGTCTCAGCTACATCATACTCGAAGTTCAGCGTAAATGAAGCTAAAATGACGTAGATGTTGCCCGCGAAAGACGGGAATGTAGAATCGAGTTTTGAGAAAAAGTCATGTCCCATAGAGAATACACGCAAAATGTGAAAAATTGACATGCCTCCTTTAATCGCAAAAATACGCCATGATACCTTAGTCAAAATGAAGAATAGTACCAACTGCATTTGTAGAAATTTGTCTCAGCTAGAACATATTAAAATTTGGAAGAAAATTGATCAATATTTACAGAGATACAATAAATTTTCCATAAATATGCTGACGTCATAATATGCAAATTGGAATTTTGAGTTCGGAGGCCATTATGATGACGTCATGAGTTAATTGAGGGTCAAATGAGACATGAAACAATATTTCCGAATCATACTCTTTAAAAATATGAAAACAAATTGGGGTCACCTTGCATCCTAAAGAGCTACAATGGATTTTGTATAGGCGTGTTTTTGCCCATATATGCTATGTATTACAAGAGCTCGCGCGCATGGAGATTTATGTTAAACGGTCGATCATTCCGTTATTAATAGTCATAAAGAGACAAACATGGTATCAATATGTTTGTAAATATATGTGGTATATTATGAAAGAAAAAAAAAAAGGCAATTCAATGTTGTGCAAAAGTTTTACGCGCGAAAACGCGCGCGCATGCTCGTACGCGCGATTTTTTATAAAATGCTTAGAATGGCCTAAAACGTATGCAAAATGATTTTCAGACGATTTTGAGCATTTCAAAATTTTGCGCGCGCATTGACGCGCGGACGTACGCGCACGCGCGCGTTATTTGACCTTTTATTGACCGGACGGATATTGACCTTGATCATGATAAATATGAACGAGAAATACCTTTTGGTTATGAAGATATGATCATGAGTTGATTTTCGTAAAATTTTACAAAATGGCGCCTAGATGACGTCATCAGTGAAGGTCAATGTTGAAAACGTTATTGTGCTTTGTACATATGTCTATACATAAGTGTGCCAATTTTCTAGGCATTTGATTGAGCCATTTCCAAGTTATCTTGTTCACAAAAAAGTGGTTAGAAATAAGAAAAATATATAAACTAGAAATTTAATTCGTCATGGGGACGAATTAGGTGGTCTGTCTTCAATTCTTTTGATCATGCTCATCTTTAATTCAATTACCCAATAAAATGATGTTAATGTAAAATGATGTATTGAGATATGAATTGATGAATGAAGTACTAATGAACTGATGAAGTGATAGATTGAACTGTCGTGAAATGAACTGAATTGATAAGCTAAACGGATGAACTGATGAACTGAACTAAACTGATGAGCTGAACTGATGAACGAAATATTGAGAAATTATCATGATTCATAATGATCATGATCAAATTTAATGCAAACAAATATTAAAATACGTAGGCCTAATGAATATGACACAAAGTATTGAAAATAAACTACTTAATCATGATTATCATTAGTGTCATGATGACGATAATGATAATCATGATGATGATAATCATGATCATGATGATGTTGATGAGGATGATTATCATCATTATGATAATGATGATGATAATGGTGATGATGATGACGATGATAATAATGATAATGATGATGATAATCATGATTATGAAGATTTTGATGGGGATGATTATCATCATTATGATGATGACCATGATCATAAGCGTGATCCTGACATCTGATTGAAAAAAGTGAGGAAATATTTATATAGCATTAAGTCTCAACTACAATATACTCAAAAATCAACAAAAACCAAGCGCAAACAACGGCGATATTGCTCGCAAAAGACAGGAATGTAGAATCCAGATTTGAGAAAAAGCCATGTCCCATAGAGAATACACGCAAAATGTGAAAAATTGACATGCCTCCTTTAATCGCAAAAATACGCCATGATGCTTTTGTCAAAATGAAAAATCGTGTCGACGGCATTTGTTGAAAATTGTCTCAGCTAAAACATATCAAAATTTGGAAGAAAATTGATCAACATTTACAGAGATACACTGCAAACAGTATGCCTAGGGTGTGATTGTTACGTCACAATGGATTTCGGGCATAGTGCGCATTTTGTTATATGCGTAATGGTCACCAGCAGCTGGTGCGCGATGAAATGTACAACTGGCTCGATTATTGCTCACTACTTTCCCACGCATTTTGCCGTTGACTTTTCAGATCGAGCAATAATATTTGTTCTATACGGTTAATAATGTATTTCGTATAGGCATGTTTTTGCCCATATGCTATGTATTAAAAGAGCTCGCACGCACAGACATTTACCTTGAACGGACGCCCATTTCGTTATTAATGGTCATAAAGAGATAAACATGGTATCAAATTGTTCGGGAAAAAATGGGCAATACTATGTAAGACAACAAATGGCGTTTTTAGGTTGCGTTCGACCATTACGAACAAAAACGTGCGCGCAAATTTATGCGCGCGGAAAGGTGTGCGCACGCAAAATTCTCGAAATGCTTGAAATGGCCTAAAACGTACTCTAATTTGATCAAAAAGTGATTATGAGCATTTTTTATTTTTGCGCGCACCGACGCGCGGACGGACGCGTACGCGCGCGTTTATTGACCTTAAGTTGACCGGACGGATATTGACCATGATCGTTAAAAATATGAATGAGATATGATTTACGGTTATGAAGATATGATCATGAGTTGATTCTCAGAGCACTTCACAAAATGGCGCGTGGATGACGTCACGATATTTGATGAACTTGAAAATGTTCCTGTCACGTCTTAAAATGATGACCTCTGACTGTGTCAAATTTGAAAGAAATTGGACGCTTCAATTTTGAGTAATCGTGCACACAAAATAGTGGTCACAAATTTATTTTAATTGAATTGTGTTTTTGTACAAATTCAATTAAAATACTAGACTTGAATTCGTCACGAAGACGAATAAGGTGGTCTGTCTAAGTCTTATGATAGATTTGAGAATGGGATAAGTTATATAGACATGTAAACAATGATGATGATGATGATGATGATCTTGATAGTAATGGTGATGACGATGATGACGATGATAATGATAATGTTGATGATGACGATGATGATGTTGATGATCATGATCATGATCATGATCGTGAGCATGATCCTGACATCTAATTGAAAAAATGAGGGAGATGTAGATAGCATATAGTCTCAGCTACATTATACTCAAAAATCAACAAAAAACAAGCGGAAATAACGGCGATATTGCTCGCAAAAGACAGGAATGTAGAATCCAGATTTAAGAAAAAGTCATCTCCCATAAGTATTACAAGCAAAAAGTAATGGATCAAGTGATAATAGGGTAATAATAAATTAAATATAGTTGTTTATTACATTTGTTGCGATTCTACGTGTTTTAATATTCAAATGAGATGGTACAGTGAAAGGTCAAAAAGAAAAAAAAGTGAAGAAAAAAAATTGTTGGAGACGCCCGGACTCGAACCAGGGACCTCGATGTCGGAAGTCAAGTGCGTTACCGATATACCAAAACATTTCACATAGAGATTACACGTAAACGGAAAATGGAATTCTCAAATCCCACTTTGTAAGTGAAATATGAGCATGATCCCGGCATCTGATCGAAAAATAAAGGGCACACCTGTGATAGCTTATTGTCTCAGCTACAACATACTCAAAGCTCAGCGTAAACAAAGATAAAACGACGGAGATATTGCTCGCGAAAGACGAGAATGTAGAATCCAGTTTTGAGAAAAAGTCATGTCCCATAGAGAATACACGCAAAATGTGACAAATTGACATGCCTCCTTTAATCTTAAAAATACGCCATGATGCTTTTGTCAAAATGAAATATTGTGGACACTGCATTTGTAGAAAATATTCTCAGGTAGAACATATCAAAATTTGAAAGAAAATTGATGAATATTTACAGAGATACAATCAATTTTCCAAAAATCTGCTGACGTCATAATATGAAAATTAAAATTTTGAGTTTGGAGGCCATTATGATGACGTCATGAGTTAATTGAGGGTCAAATGAGACATGAAATCATATCTCCAACTCATGCTTTTTCCAACCATGATATAAAAGTTGGGGTCAATTGACTATCTGAAGAGCTATTTTGATTTTTAAAATGTCGTGTTTTTGATCAAATTTGCATTATATTGCCCATAGCAGTACGCGCGGATTTTGAACTTTGACGCGCGCTCACAGCCTTATGAAAGGTCAAGAGTGACTGAAATTAATGTAAATTGTCATTTACGGTAAGAGGAATCTAAATCATGTACAAAATTTGAATTTGACGTTTTCTGCGCGCTGTGCGCGCGCGCAACGCGCGCGGGGAACACGTACGGACGGAAAAATTTGAAATGCTTAAAATGACCTGATTCGTACTCTCGTTCAATAGTTAAGTAATTTTGAGCATTTTAAAATTTTGACGTGCGCGTACGTGCGCGTCATGACCTTTATGTGACCTTTGATGACATGCGTTGTTGACTCTTGACCTGAAGTGTATGTGATATGAATATGAATGACCTTTGCTCATGCGTCATGAAGATATGATGGATAACGTGATTTCACAAAATGGCGCCTGGATGACGTCACGATGACTTGATGACCTTGAAAATGTTTCTGTCACGTCTCATGACAATGACCTATGACTGTGCCAAAGTTGAACGAAATTGATCAAACTGATCTTGAGTTATCTTGTCCACAAAAAAGTGAATAAATAAATAAATAAATAAAGAAAGAAAATTCTGACGAAAACAATAGGTGATCTGTCGTTGACAGACCACCTAACAAGAGGGTGGTATGTGATACATACCACCTAATTATCGGTGGTATGTACTGTAATGTGAAATGTGAAAAATGACATCCTTTTAATTGCAAATTTAGACCATGATGCCGTGACCTAAATCAAAAATAAAATACACAACTTTCGTATAAAATCGTCTCAGCTATACCATCTCCAAAATTGATAGAAAACAACCAATATGCACTGACATACATGTTCATGTACACTCAATTTTGTACAAAAGTTATGACGTCATTAAGTAAAAATTAGTATTTTTAAGTTCTTAGGCCGTTATGATGACGTCATGATATACTTTTGGACAAAAAAAGACATGAAATCATATTCCCGACTCATATTCTATCCAAATATGAAGAAAAAAAATGGGGGCTCCCGTTCATCCTGAAGAGTTATAATGGATTTTGTGTACATGTAGGCATATTTTTGGCCATGTTATGTATTGAGAAAACTCGCGCGCACGTACGTCCATCTTGAACGGACGCTCATTCCGTTATCAATGGTCATGAAATGCTTTACATGGTATCAAATTGTTGGGGAAATTATGAAGATTACTATGTTTCAAATAACAGCGCACACAATATTCCACTTATAGACCGACTTTCTATAGGCATATGCCACGGTCTGAAGTTAATGTTAAGTTTTCTCGAGAACAAAACACGAGTGTTGTTTGGTTTGTGGAACAAGCTAGCAATGTGCTGGTTGCACGTCGTGTATGTGATGACAACACCCAGGTACTTGCGAGATGTCATAGACCCTAATAACACACCTACTTTCACACAATTCCTATAGATGGAACGTTTCTTTGTTGTCATATAGAATAATGTTCCCATAAATTACTGTTTTTATCAGTATGAACATTATAGAGCCACTAGGGCAATATGATGACATCAAATCGGTTAAATAGCATCATATTCAGATTCACTGACCCATATAACCCCAGATTAGTATCAATTTGTGCTATTTTAGCCCTTTTTTAAAATAGAAAGTACAGTCGACATCTCACTAAGATAGCGGCCATTTTGGTTTGACCATTACAGCGGCCCGAGGGGACGTCCTTCTCGGGTGCCAACCAAAAATCGAAATAGTATGGTATGGGCAACCCATGTGCCAAATTTGGTGCTTTTGGAAGAATGTGAACCAAAATATCCCTAACAACCCCCACTAGAAGTGTAAGAAATACACCGAGAGAGAGAGAGAGAGAGAGGGGGGGGAAAGGAAAAATAATAGGACAGGCTGAGAACGTGTGTTAGAGATTTAAAGAAGAGAGACAGAAAGAGAGCGTGAAAACTGGAAAACAACAACAATATGCACGTCAGTGAATCAGATTTCATATAGTGTTGTAAATAAAATACTGCACAATACATTCCATTACAGTTACTGCTTTGTTCTGTGGGGAGGAGCAATGTCTTCCTCTATGTTTTTTTTTTTTCTTTCTTTTTTTATGTGACGTTATTTAATTATGCAAAATTCATGCGGCGTCTTGTCCAGTAATATGCCTATATTTAGGGTACCGTGTTATAGACGTGTCCATTTAGGATGGGGGGGGGGGGGGATTATGAAAACTCATGTGATTTCATCTTACTTGGTGTTGTTAGACCTATTTAACTTTTAACGTACGATCATTAAAATCAAATGTATTGCTGGAATTCATAGTCTTTGGTTAGGATTTTTTATTATTTATTTTAAAGCAAGGTTATTTTATTAGCTCCTCTAGGCTACTCGTACATTGTATATCCCAAAATTTTCCATCAAATAATGCTGACACATGGCTTTTATAAATTGGTATTATAGATGTGACCGGTGCATGGCGCGCTGAGGTTCGTCAGCAGATGATATAGAATTAGCTGCGCTGGTAGTACCGACCGGTATTGTTGCGTGATAATTAAGATGTCGAGCATTACCAAACTTCTGTTGGTTGGAAATTTCATTGTCAAGAACTCGAGAAGTGGACGTGCGTTTATGCAAGGCAAAGTGGGGGTGGAAGGGCATCCCGAGGAATTATTTGACATATTTGTCAACGATCTAATTGGGATGCAAGCTGTGGTACGGAAATTGGAAGCTCTTGAGGTGCTTACATCATTTGGAGCCAAGAATATTGTTATAGACAGAATCGCTAAGAAGGCACTGGTCAACCATAACACCAAGGTTGGTAGATCTAGACAGAGTAGTACCCCTATCTGTATTTAACTATAACCTTAATTTTTAAGGATGTCTTAATGCAAGAAATTACAATAATTTGGTATTGGTAACTAACTTATTGTGCCTAGGCCAGATCTAGAGAATGCAGGCAGCTTTGCTGCCTGCGTTTTAGGCTCATCTATCCAAAATAAGTGAGTCATTTTTTCATGCCATCCTAGGGCAAAAATCTGAAAATATTTTAATTTTTTTTTTAGCTACCTGGCATCTTTGTTCTTTCCTTAACTGTGACGGGCTATTTAATTTTTTTTCCCAAGATCATTTCTGTGCCAAAATCCGTGATTTAGACGGGTCGTTCACTTTTTCCCCGTGTTATAATTATAATAATTCCACTGCCATTTTGAAACTTCGCAAACGGTACCCAGCGACGCTTAATGCCGGCATGGCGCGCGTGCGCGGTATCGTTTGCGATGTTTCAAAACAGTCACAGTGGGAATATAACATGCGAAAAAATGAACGACCCGTCTAAATCACGGAATTTGGCACAACAATGATCTTGGGGAAAAAAAGTAAATGGCCCGTCACTGTTAAAGAAGGAACAAAGATGCCAGGTAGGTATAATTTAAAAAAATATATTTTCAGATTTTTGCCCTAGGCTATGAGGATGGCATGAAAATATTACTCACTTATTTTGGATGAGCCTAAAAAGTTAGAACCTGCGTTCTTGCTGCCTGCAAAGCTGCCTGCGTTCCTAGGGCTAATAGAATACCAACTTATAGGTCTAGCAAAACCAAAAGCATGATTGAAACCCAGTTTCATCTAAATCCAAGACCAAGGCAAAAATCAATAATAAAATTTAAAAAAACAAGTAGATCTAGCAAACTTTGATCTAGACCCTAGACCCTTGGGGGGGGGGGGGGTCAGGCCTGAAAAATTATTCTTCTTCTTCCAGTTGACCAGTGTTGTTCGAGATGGATCAGCAATAGGTGTTGCTAAAAACAAATATCGGGTTAAATTGAATGTATAAATAATGAAATGGGCCTAGATCCTTTTGAACACTCAACAAATAAGTGGTTGGAGTCTATAATTTGAGGGTATCTATTTGTGATATGATTGGAAAGCTGATTTTAATTGAAATTTATGAATTTTCTTTTCATTTTTATTTCAGTTCTTCTACAAGATTGCAGGTTTTGATTTTCCGGATGAAATCGTACAGAACTACCTAAGCCCACCTGTTCTTAACATTGCACAAGTAAAAGCGTCGCCGACGAAGAAGCGTGTTAGCGTAATGGCGAATGTGGAAGAGGTAAGTGTTTTTTTTTTTTTTTTTTTGCAACATTTTAGTGACCACTTACTCGTACGCACGCATTGACTTCTGTACAAATTAAGTCTGTGGACGGAGGTGGAAAAAAGAGACCGCAGCAATGTACATGTATGCCAAGCTTTGTCAGTTGTATGATAATTATTTGTATTTGTGTATTAATTTTACCCTCGATCTGTACGATGTTCTGGGGGCTTTGCTTCCACACCCTCGCCCATAATGGAAGTTTCCCTGATCTGCAAATGTCGAAACATGTTTTTTCGATTTAAGGTTCCAGGGGCTCTTTTGGTAATTGTTGGACTTAAAGTTTGAGCCCATCACCCAAATAGGGATGGATTTTCTGCAAACTGCTATGGAATCTTGCATTTACGATATTGTTTGCTACGATAATCTTATTTCTTGAACCTGGCAATGCTTTTGCAATGAGATTCATTTGAAATGGAAATATAAAGAGTGGCCCTGTAATTTTTGGGTACGGCCTACATTGTATATTTTAGGTTTATAAGTTTTTATTTATTAGTATATTTGAACTATGGGTGAGTTTTGTAGTTCATATTTTGTATTTGTGTAGGTTGGAGAAGTCCGTAATGTCGCAGGAGGGAAGAGAATACGCACAGTCTCGTTAAATGACGGAGAGGAGTCCATTCGGCTTAGCCTCTGGGAAGAACATACGGACATTCCCATTCACATAAATGATCGACTCAAAATCGAGTGTGTGGAGGTTTCGGAATGGAACAACGTAAAACAATTGGATTCGACGTCAGCCATGCGTGTTGAGGTTTGTATGCATACAATAGTTGAAAAGTTGAAAGTGGGTTTGATCCCCGGCACTTATTTCCTTGGGCAAGGCATTTTACTTACATTAGCTTCACTCCATCCAGGTGTAGATGCATACCTGGGAGGATGATATACACGCCTATAAAATGTTAAATGGCAGCTGGAATTGAATTCAAGGAACGGGGTAATAATATAGCGATTTTAGAGCCTTTATATGGGAAAAGTGCATTATAAATATTAATATAGTAATATTATTAATAGCTTTATCATGGATATATGATATCAAAGGCACTGAATTTTCACAAAAGAATTATGATTAAGTTGGTTTAGTTTTTATTATACTGGTATGTTCCAAGAAACGTTTTGATTAGAAGCCCCCGGTAAATATGATATGTAATGCATGACAGAGTTATGTTTTTGAGCAGTGTCACCACAAAGTTTTGATAAATGTCTGGGAAAAAGAAATTGTGCTTTTAGATTTATGCCAACAATAACAATTGATTCAATAAAATCCATATTTGTTCTTGGATACATGACATACATGGTATAAATGAAGAATTGGAGATTGTTACAATACTAGCTGTTATTGTATAGTGCCATCTGTTGTTGAGTAAAGGTCAAAGAATAAAGCCCCTATTTTGACTTTAAGAATAATCAGACAGGTTGATCAATGGGTATACATGTAGGCAATTGCAAAATGTGCATTCTGCATCTTATTGCAGTCAAAGCATTAGCGGAGATGTTAAGCAGGAAGAGTTGGAAAAGCATACAATAAACACCATTTTGGGGTTGTAAGTTTATATTACATGGCATTATGCTATTTTTTCTGTGAAATGTGGATTGTTATTCTATGAATTATTTTGAAATGAATTGGGTTTTAATTTACTATGTTAATTTCATATTTATTTTGTTGTTGCACATATGTGCTATATATCTTTATGTTTGTTTTATTGCAGCCAGTGGTAATGAATGATGAGGATAAGACTGGCCAAGTTATTGCTCTTACGAGTGACAAGTAAGTTTGTTTGAATTTAAATATATTTTTTGTTTCAACATTTTGTCTACCAGAGGTAAAAAAGGGTAATTTTGTTGGGTTGACGTGTGTTGGTCTGTTTGTGTTTGTCATTCTTGTGGTATTGCAGGAACTATGTATCTTTGGCGTTCATTGAAACTGTTGTATCAGTTGGTTGGGGTCAAATATCAATTTTGAGATTTTGTGGAAAAGGGAAGTGGAAGTCCTCTATACAGTGCGTGTCAATGAAAACTATACATTTTCAAAATGTCTACCAAATAAAAACTAAATGGTTCTTGGGGGAAATGTTTATATACTATGTAGAAAAAGTTCATATATCCTCAAATATTATCATGACACAAAAAGTCTAAAAATAATGCATGCTTCAGTGAGCAATGTCCATTTTTGTAAAGGACACAAAAAAGAGGCTGTGCAGGAATTAGCTATTCATTTATGACAGGCGTATGGGTTGCCATGGGGATCAAAATTAATAATGTAATAAATCAGCTAACATAGTCATAATTAAACTACAAGTTAAAAATAGACAATCAATATTTAAATGTAAAAATGTAATGGTTAACGGTTTGTTTTCATACATGTATTATTAATGTTTAATTGTTTTGACTTTTAGTTTGCTTTTGTCTTCGTTAGTTGATTTATGCCGTTATTGATTTTGACCCATATGGCGGCACATAAGCATGTTAAATGAATAATGAATTCCTGCGCAGCCTTGTTTTGTGTCCTTTATAAAAGTGGGAATTGCTCATTGAAGTATGTGTTATTTTCGGCTTTTTTTGTGTCATAATGATTATAGTTGATCATAAGGTCATGTGTCACATTGGGGTATAGTAAGAGGGTGGAGGCGTTACATTTTGGAGGAAAAATTATCACATTTTTTCACATAGCATGAAAACAATGTACAGTCATGAGCTGTACAATGTCTCATATTGTAGATAAATTATCAGGTTACATGTCTGTGAAGTTTCAGCTTTGTCGTCCTAGTTTTTATACAAAGATAATTTGAGTGAGTATAGGGTAGAGAGTGGAGGATCCTACATGTATGGTGGAGGATCCTACGTACGGTGGAGGCATATGTGTTAAAGTATAGGGAATTCCAATTTTTGTTATTTTCTTATTCTTTGTTGCGTTATATTTTTGCATCCACTCAGTCATATAGGTTGAGTGATACTCGGTGAGTAAATGGGCAATTCCAAGCTGAAGTGCATGCATGGAGCTGAAACTTTAATGTGGTACTGTGCCTTAATTTGTAAATGCAAATTAGGATCTGAAATTAACACAAAGGCCTCTTTACAACCAATCATTTAAAGGCATTGGCTAACGTCTTTAGGATTTTAAAAAAGCTTGTTTTACTACTTGAAAATGATTTAAACGTACATGAGTTATAGTTTAAAAACACCAATCTGAAAGTGTCATATGAAAATATCTACAGGAATTTTTTTTCAAATAGCGAAAATGTGATACAATATGTTTGGAAACGATATCAATCTTTTTTTAACGGTTGGTTCTTGCAATTTTCTTGTTAAATTTCTTTTAAATCTAATTTTGTTCCTTGAAAATGGTATAAACGTATGAGTTAATTAGGAAGACCAATCGGAATGTCTCAAATCGTAATATCTATGGGAAGTATTTTTAAATATTGAAAATCTGAAGCAATGTTTGAAAATGATATTTAACGATATCTAGTGATCGATTCTTGTAACGGCCGTTGTAATTTTTCTCGCGGCGAGAATAAATACTCAAAATCTGTGTTTTAGACGTATACTTATCTAAAGCGTTTCATTCCAAATTTTTGATGCTTTTGGGGTTTTTGAGTTGACATAAAGCTATCCATACATATTCCTCTTGATTTTGATATTTTTTAAATTATATGCCTACAACGTTAGCCTATGTCTTTAAGTTCAAACATTATGAGATTCAGTTTTCTTACGCTGAATAATTGATCAAACCCAAATTTGCACATATGGGACTATGGTGCTTTAAATATCTAGTTGCTTTTCTCTGATTTTTTTGGCTTAAAGTAATTATCATGGACTATACTCTAACAAACTTTTGTCTTTACAAGCATTTCTTCTCACAAAATACCCCAAAATACACAGGGAAACCAGATACCACTCCGTATCACAAAATAATCAACCAATTTTCTTATGAAAGACACCAAGAACACCATATCCAATCAATAACTCAAACTTGTGATATCTATTTAAAGTTCACCCAGTTTAAGCAAAATGTTTTCTGCTCAAATATGCATGTCCATTTTGCGTCACTCCGTAACCATGCAAGCTTATGAATATTTATATCTCATTAATTAAGTGGATCACTACAACAAATATTATTATTTTGAAAAGTGCATGGGTACCAACAACTATTGTCGTGTACCATTTCTTTGTACTGGTAAATAAAGATTAAAGTATGGATGATAAATTTGTTTGGATGCTGAAATTTGTTTCTGAATAACGCCGTACCCTTGGAACTGCCCAAATACAACTTGTATCAATGGAAAGCTAAGTAGGAAAATAATATAAATATACAAAACTAAATCTTAATTTTCATATTGGTATACATGATTGTACCTCAACTAGGCTATTCTCTCCCCCCGGTCCCCAGTACTTGAAAATGACTTTTAATTGTATAGTGCAGGGGAGTGACGTCAAATGATGTGCATGGAATATGCTATAGCTGTCCGGTAGACAGGCACGATTATGGGTTTGCCCTTCAGGGAAAAAAAACCAAACCATTCCATAACTGTGGACCTGTGTGTGTTGAGGGTCTATTATGAAATGAAAGGGCAAACACAATCATTCCTGGCTGCTAGACGTCTATATGCACATTCTTTGATGTTACTCACCAATGTAGCAATAATTCAGGCCACTTTGTAATTGAAGTATAAAGTACCAATTTTGAAGCTGCCAATTTTTGAGTGTTTTGGAAGGAATCACTTTCTAGCTACAGTGTAGATGGCCAATGAAAAACGCTTAAATTTGGTTTTGTTGTCTTGTAGCTTATTAGCTTATTTTTGATGTGTAATTTAGTTATTTCATTTTCTGGTCCAGTCAGGGTCTAACTTTATTTTTGCATCCTTTATCAGTGGGTAATACAACATGTTTGTTGATGAGGGTAAAGGTCATTGAGGGGTCAAAAGGTCATATTGCATGTTTTTATTGATCGTAAAATCAGGCAAGTCTGTATCAGCTGGTACATGTACAAGTACATGTATGTAACTTACCAGCTATACTAATGAATTTATTTAAAGTGTTCTCCTTTTGTGAGTTATGGTTTGTAGATCTATACAAGAACATATATTCAGTGGAAATAATTTTGATAAAGACATGAAGAACAGAGAATCTACTGCACAGCTTGTAGTGTGAAAAAAATTATATTCATTTGATTTAGACATAATATAATATTTAACTATAGTTTAGTAAAATAGTCCAGTGGCAAAGATTACTTTTCAAATGCCTTCCTACATACTCATATTATGACAGATAAAAAAAATGAAATATCTATTGGAAACATGTAGGCCTAGTCTCAATATATGCATTTATTTGTGGGTTGGATGTGATTCTTAGCAGAATATTGTAAAAAAAAGAAATTCAAAAAAATATTTCAAATCCACCTACAGACTGATTTTTTTTTCACAATTCATTGTCATGACCACAACACTATGCCATCAGTTTTTGACCAATTAAAGCAATTTAAAGCAATTTCATATCAATATCATTTTGGCAATTCCAAAGCATCAAAAACCACAACAATTATTAGGTGAACTAGCTGTTACCATCTTTCAGATGCATCTATAGACAGATTTTTTTCTCCACAATTCATTGTCGTGACCACAACCCTATATGCCTTCATTTTTTGACCAATTAAAGCAATAATTTCATTGTAAGAAATATTCAGAACTGTCAGTATTATTAATTTGATTTTTCTCTTGGTGTATAGAATCATCTTTTTTAAAATCATGAAGTGATATAGGTTTGGAGAAGAAAGCCTTTTGTGCCATTTATACACAGGAGTAGGATCAAAGCGTGTTTGGAAGAACACTTGTCATAATATTGTTTGGTTTGGGGATTATTTGAATATTCATCTAATATTGTGTTTGTCTGTTTCCTTACAGCCTGGAATTACCATATGAATTGATTTTCGAATGTGATGGAACAGAATACGAGGTCACCGTCAATGGTCAATCCAATATTGAAGTAAACCTGCACCATCTGCCCACAAGGGGGATCTTGAGCATCCGGCAGGAGGGGATGGTCATGGTGTGCGTCAGGTTGAGACAGGATGATGTTTAAGTTTATGTAAGACTTTACCTTAGGATGTATAGGTTTTAGCAGAGCCATCAATAAACAAAGTTCGGCCAACCCGGCTCGTTTAGGTTATAACATGGCGCATATTGCTTTGTTAGGCAAGCACAATACAAAAGAAAATGCGCCATGTTGTTACCCAAATGTAACCGAGTTGGCCAAACTCTGTTTACTAATGGCTCTGGGTTTTAGTTGAAGGTATAAAGTACATGTTCATGTTAATATTATTTTGATTTGGATATAATTGGTGATGTACATTGCCTGTATTTTCCTTTAGTTTTATTATTATTTTTGCTTTTGGTAACTTTCAAGAAACTTCTTTCATACATCTAAGATAATAAAAATAAAAGGTATACACTCAATAGAGCTTTCATTTTTGTGATCTTGCTTGAAAAAATATGGGTTATCAAAAATAATGCAAATTACAGGCAGTGCCACTAATTATTTTAGATATGTAACATTTGACTTACATTGAATCAATGTAAGTATTATCAATTATGTTGTGCAGAAAGTATGATTATTTAATTGTTTTCCAGATGAGCATGATGCTAATGAAACTATTTTTGATACTGTTATATTGGTAAACAAACCCAAATACCTAGACATGCATACTTTAGTTAGAAATATAGTATTATTATGTTTTTCCTATGTAAACATGTATTAAATTTTCACTAAACAGAAAAACCTCCAAAAAATTATGTTACCAAATATATGCAAAACTCCATTTTTATTAAAAAAATGAAGTTTATTTTTGTTATTGTGGTAAAAATGTTTGTTTTATATTTTCTATGATATGTAAACTTTTGACCCCAATCGTACATTTAAATGTGATTTTGTTGTTTTGGATATGGTTATACATAGTTGTTGGTTTTAACTGTTGGAATACAGAGGTTAAAGGTCAAGGGCCACAGATGTCACCCTTTTTTGAAATAATTTGTTTGAAGGGGGAGGCATATTAGACGTAGTTGTATAAATTGTCTGGTTTATATTTTTGTTAGCAATTTATACTATATACATGTAATTTTAAAGGTGAATTTTAAGTGTTAGTTTTGGAGCCTGACAACCTTTTTTTTGGGGGGGGGGGGGAGTATTGAGAATATTCTCCATAATGTTGGTTATAATTGTTCTATTTTATCAACTTCCGTCACATTGTTTGCGTTTTGTTTGAAACTGTTGGGTTTGAAAGTTCGATCCTGTAAGATATGTTACAATTTTCTTGTGCATTATAGATATTTCTGTTCATGGTCAAGTATTAAGTTGCATTTGAATCATTGCTTTCTTAAAATGTGTTAATTGTATGACAGAGAGTAAGTAAAAAAATATGATTACAGAGATTTTACGTTCCGTATGAAAGTTATATCGATCCGGTAATATTCCTGTGCCGTATGGATATTAATAGGTCAAGTGTAAAGATGTATATGAATGATTGCTTTCCTAAAATGTGTTAATTGTAGGTCAGAAAGTAAGATAATAAAAATAAAAGGTATACACTCAATAGAGCTTTCATTTTTGTGATCTTGCTTGAAAAAATATGGATAATCAAAAATAATGCAAATTACAGGCAGTGCCACTAATTATTTTAGATATGTAACATTTGACCTAGATTGAATCAATGTAAGTATTATCAATTATGTTGTGCAGAAAGTATGATTATTTAATTGTTTTCCAGATGAGCATGATGCTAATGAAACTATTTTTGATACTGTTATATTGGTAAACAAACCCAAATACCTAGACATGCATACTTTAGTTAGAAATATAGTATTATTATGTTTTTCCTATGTAAACATGTATTAAATTTTCACTAAACAGAAAAACCTCCAAAAAATTATGTTACCAAATATATGCAAAACTCCATTTTTATTAAAAAAATGAAGTTTATTTTTGTTATTGTGGTAAAAATGTTTGTTTTATATTTTCTATGATATGTAAACTTTTGACCCCAATCGTACATTTAAATGTGATTTTGTTGTTTTGGATATGGTTATACATAGTTGTTGGTTTTAACTGTTGGAATACAGAGGTTAAAGGTCAAGGGCCACAGATGTCACCCTTTTTTGAAATAATTTGTTTTAAGGGGGAGGCATATTAGACGTAGTTGTATAAATTGTCTTGTTTATATTTTTGTTAGCAATTTATACTATATACATGTAATTTTAAAGGTGAATTTTAAGTGTTAGTTTTGGAGCCTGACAACCTTTTTTTTTTGGGGGGGGGGGAGTATTGAGAATATTCTCCATAATGTTGGTTATAATTGTTCTATTTTATCAACTTCCGTCACATTGTTTGCGTTTTGTTTGAAACTGTTGGGTTTGAAAGTTCGATCCTGTAAGATATGTTACAATTTTCTTGTGCATTATAGATATTTCTGTTCATGGTCAAGTATTAAGTTGCATTTGAATGATTGCTTTCTTAAAATGTGTTAATTGTATGACAGAGAGTAAGTAAAAAAAAATATGATTACAGAGATTATACGTTCCGTATGAAAGTTATATCGATCCGGTAATATTCCTGTGCCGTATGGATATTAATAGGTCAAGTGTAAAGATGTATATGAATGATTGCTTTCCTAAAATGTGTTAATTGTACGTCAGAAAGTAAGGAAATATTTGAAAAAATGTTATTTACTAAGTTTAGATTGTTGCAAGAAATTAACATTTGAAATGTTTCACAATAGGAGCAAAGTATACACATCTGGGGTAGATTTAATTTGTAATGTTTTATTTGTTGTGAAGATTTTAGTAGTTATTAGCACAGTTTAAAACAAAATATGTTATAGTGCATCCCATAAAAAAGTACCCTGTACTCTTATTTCCTCATAAGGTATAACTTACCATGAAAGTAATTAAGTTCTGTATTATTGAAGAGAATATAAGTTAATCTTTAACATGAAATAAAACAAGGTCATACAATTTATACATATATATATGATGCTTTTAAATTTGGGTATACTATTTTTTTCTGTGATGCATGTGTAGTGTTTAACATATACAATTGGATCAACAATACAATGATACAGATGAAAAGTTGCATAAAGTTGCTTCTATTAGTGTTTATATTTGTATTAAAGTATTTTTTAATATAGTTTCATGAATAACTGTTTAAATTTATTTATGTGATTGAAATACTAATCAGGGGATGGTGTTGTCCATGAATGAATTGTAGAGATGAATTCTATGTGCCATGTACAGTGTATGTGCATTGTTATACAATGATTCTTATTTCTTTGAGGAGTGAGTGAATAGGTTTCAAGTTGTAATAGTGTTATCATATTAGATTACAGTATTCCTGTTATATCGAGTTTAGATACAATGCATGTTATGCACTTTTCCAAATGTCGTTATAACAGGAGTGGACTGTATTGGATTGTGCTTCAAGTGGTCTTAGAAAAGTGTTAGATATGGACTGAGGTGGCCTGTGGAGGTGGCACAATGTATGTGTAGATGATGCCATTTGAAAACTGGATTGAGTTTGCATAAAGATTTTAAACCGGTCTCGGTTGGTCCTGGAATTGATGTGTGAAGCACCAAAGTGGACTCGGGTTGGCTTATAATGGAACTGACATAATTATCTGAAAGATTTTATTTTTTGTTTTTTTAATTTATAAGCCAACTCGAGTCCATTTTTGTGTTTATGACAATTATGTTGTTGATGAAGATATTGATGATATGATGTTGATAATGATGATGGTGCATGATGATGATTATGATGATAATGATGTATATGGAGATGAAGATGATTATGGTCATCATAAGGGTGATCCTTGGTAGGATTGTTGTGATGATCATTGTGATTGTGACAAGATAATGCAGTGGCGGATCTAGGATTTAAAAGGGGGATCCGAAAATGGGGGGGGGGGGGGTGCACCCAAATTTTTATGATTTTAACATGCAGTCAATGAGTGGTTTTCACAAAAATAGGGGGCGTCGATTGTGTCCACCCCCATCCCCCCGGATCCACCACTGATGATGATGGATCTCTTACATTTAAGACTTGGCAGTTAAGTTGAAAACCAAAATTCATTTGGGACATGGCTTTACTGGACAAAGACCAAAGTGTTGCCTATTATGATTATTTAAACTGAAAATGAGATTTTCATATCAATATTCAAGTGAAATAAATATGGGCATTTATGATTTGATTTGAAAGAAAGAATAAGAATGTTAGCCTACAGAATTTTTTAAAAATGATCAAGCACAAGGAAAACCCAGAGCTTTATAAATGTATTATGTATAATTATTTGTTTAGATGCCTCAGTTTTAATTGCAAGAGTAGTCTACGATATCTTTTTACAATAAAAATATCAATCAATTTGTAGATAACATAGACTTGGTGAATTACCTGATGAATTTAATTTTGCAAGATTTCTTTCTTTTCAATTTTTATTTTTGTTTTAGAGAATACCGTAATGCCTTTTTTTTAATACATTTATGTATTGTGTGTATGTGAAATAACAAATAATCTGCACGTACTGTTAAAAAACACTAACAAAGCACATGAATGTTTTGCTTACAATATTATTTTTCGATACTATCTTAAAAGATAGATAAATATAAAACGAAATAAATATATTTTTAAAAAATACAAAAATGAGAGATATAACGCGTGCCGTAAAGTATTTTGGTGACAATAGTCAAATTACTGACTAATCGCCATTAAACCAAAACACAACAACAACATTTGTCGTCGCGAGAGCATCGTCACTTTGTGGTTTGTCTCTTGGACAAAATCTTGCCTTGTGAAGCCGAATCTTGACCTTAGTTGTACACGTCGTTTAGGTAAGTTGATTATTCGAGATTTCCTTCTCATTATGCTGCATGGAAAGTCATGTTTGCAGCCACACGTTAGTCAAAACACACCCCTGTACCGCTTACCGTACAGAGCAGTCAGAGGTTTATAATTGTTGCTGCGGCGTTGTGTATAGATAGGGAGGCCGGCGCGCGAATTTTTTTCCGTACTCGAGAGAGCAAAAATCCCATGTGCGCATGCGCGTGGACTTATGATTTCTCTGCTACTTCCCATACGAAATGTACATGTATTCGCATGTACTGTGCACGATTCGCGTTTACGAGTAAACGATGGCATAGTAGTCTTCAAACACAGACTCTGATTTGCCAGTTTGACAAATCAATATGCGTATGTGTCGCGATGTGCTTATTCAAGTCTGTGTAGTTGTATGATTCAGACCCAGTAGTGCATATGGAAATACATTGCAACTTGTATAGAATGGTATAGTAGTCTGCAAGCACAGACGCTAATCTGACAGTTTGACAACATACTAGTAGTGTGCTGAGAAGTACTTTATTCAAGTCGCCAACTTGTATAGAATGGTATAGTAGTCTGCAAGCACAGACGCTAATCTGACAGTTTGACAACATACTAGTAGTGTGCTGAGAAGTACTTTATTCAAGTCTGCGTAGATGTATGATTCAGACCCTACTGGTGCGTGCAAACTACTCAGACTTGAATAACACTATTTTGTCAAACTGTCAGATTAGCGTCTGTGCTTGCAGACTACTATGCCACTCTGCAAGTTGAGATGCCTTTCCAATACACGCACCAGTAGGGTCTGAATCATAAAACTACACATATTTGAATATAAAGCACTACTCAAGACACTATGTTGTCAAACTGTCCGATTAGCGTCTGTGCTTGCAGACTACTATACCATGCTATTCAATTTGGGATGCATTTCTGTAAGCACTAAAATGTCTGAATCATACAACTACTCAGACTTGAATACTAGTACTATTGCTACGCACGATATATGCGTAATTGTTTTGTCAAACTGGCAAATCAGAGTCTGTGTTTGAAGACTACTATGCCATCGTTTACTCGTAGAACGCGAATCGTGCACAGTAGATGCGAATACATGTACATTTCGTATGGGAAGTAGCAGAGAAATCACAAGTCCACGCGCATGCGCACATGGGGTATTTGCCCTCTCGAGTACGGAAAAAAAATTCGCGGCCGGCGCTAGTGTAGTTCCGTGTCCATTTTTTTTAGCAGTTTCATATCCATTCTTAGCAAAGGAAATTTAGCCCAATTTTTTACTAATTTTAATTCATAGCCATAGGTCTAAAAGTTTGATCTAGACCTAGACATAGACTAGTTTGGATCACATCCGACATCAGGAAACCTCCGTTTAAACTTTAAGGCTTCGATGTTGATGTTGTCGCTCAGTACCGTCTCTATAGCTTTGCAACTCAAACTGAAGCTATCAGTCCAAAATTATGCAAACTTCTCGTATGGTTTATGGTATCGTGCATGCGAGAAATGTGCATAATTTTGGACTGATAGCTTCAGTTTGAGGTGCAGAGCTATAGCGTAGAGATGGTACTGAGCAACGACGTCGACATCAAAGCCCTAAACGGAGGTTTCCCGATGTCGGATGTGATCCAAATTCAGGTGGAAAATGCAATAGGCCCTAGACCTCTATATCATGATTATGATTCAAATTAGTAACAAATTGGGCTAAAATTCCTTTGCTAAGCCTAAGAATGGATTATTAAACTGCTAAAAAAATGGATACGGAACTACTCTAGCGCCGGGAGGCCAATGCCCAAATCTAACTTTTTAATTACTACTTTGTTTATAATAAAACTAAGATTAAAAGAAAGCATTTACTTTCACTAAGACAACTCACCCATCTGCCGACTCCAGAATGTCCATAAAATAGGAGATATCCAGCTCATAATTATACATTTCCTTCTACGCGCGCGCCTGGCCGTCCGTAAGACGAGCCTTGAAACAATCAATTTCAATTACGTTGAGAATTAGACAGGCCCGAGGGAATGGGCGTGTCATCATGGTCATTGCCCGGACAACAAGTTCAAAACTTCGCGCGAAAGTACATTCATTCAGGTACGGTAATTGCATGCAAACCGCAATCGAGCCATGCTAGCCATGGCATGGAGGGTCAAAACATGATAGAGAGAAAGCTCGAAAGCCACTCATTGTAAATTAAGAAAGTAATTGAAATAAATAAATAGATCTAGGCCTAGAGGTCTACCTTAGTTTTGCGATGTATTCCAATTACTATTTCCTCATGAGTAAAGATCTGACACTGCATTATCATCGATCGATAAATCCAACTTGCACTTGTAGCGATCACAATACGGAATCAAACATGACTGCACGCATTGATAGACGTGTACTACTTACGGAGATATTTCTCTCCCTCTCTCTCTCTCTCACTAACCATATGATGATATCATACACTAAAACACACACGTTCAAATCATGGCATTCATTACACTTCTCAATTGGAGTATAGACTGCTCACATAGACTTTTTTTTTTTTACTGAAATGTCTTTTGTTACACTTCTCATACATTACTGCACGACACTGGTGTCTAGTGCTGAGAATAAGGTACTATGTGTGAGACTACGTCAAATTTGTTTTGCGCGCGATGAGACCGGAGCTCATACATATTCATATAATGATGTCGCAAGACTTCTATTTGGGGCTGGAACAATGAGGTCTCTGTTCACAGTTTTTCTTCTCAATTTGAGATGGCTCTAGCTATGGGGCTCAAACCGACGCAAGATTGACAAAAACATCGTACTCTATCTACCTTCGAATGTGCAGTTTGTAAAAATCTGCAATTAAAAAGATATAATCTTTTTTCTTTATATTTTCTAGTTGTTAAAAGTGACATTTGTGCACATCTGATATGTTAATCTCTATCAAAAGTTCTTTGATATTAAATTGATTCCATATTTTTAGGCTTTACCTTCAGTCATTGAGAAGGATTTTAGTGAGCTAACCTCATCGCCCTCTAGGACCCTTCTAGTTTCTCTTGTGCGTCCGTTATTTTCGTCTGCTAGCCCAATTAATGGATTAAAATATGTCAAAATCTGGAAGATCGTCAATAAATGGTGAAAGACCGTTACAGATCCGAGATTATAGGTATGTTGTGGAGTGTGTAATTGTGTATTTGTTATACATTTTATTCCATAGATATTTTTTTTCTTTTTTTTCCCCCTTTTTTTTCTTCTGGTAATTTTCTGACTTGGACGACGAGCGCACAAATCGTAGGCGTAGAAGCCTTACGCCCGGGCATTGGCCTCCCTACTAAGACCTTGCAGGCTTACCAAAAAGTCAATGGGATTCATTGCCTTGATTAAAAATAAAATCCATACAGTGGGTCTAGAGACGAGTCCACATCAGACAGCTGAAATTCCTGGCTTCATTATAAAATCCAAAAGTCAAAACAGGCCTAAATCCAAGGCAAAAGTAAAATAAAGGGGGGGGGGGAAATTGCGCCCTAATTTTTTTTTTTTTTTAATATATTTTTTTAAAATTCTGTGTGTGTGCCATTACTAATGGCAAAATGCCCATTCTGACCTCTAAAGTATCCTACAAGCATCTCACATCGGCCATTTGGGGATGTTCATTGGTTCATTGAACACACCAGTCGTGACAAAATCATGCATATTCAGCCAATGATCCATAACAAATTTTCTTCCTGTTTGTAGGAACTGTAAGAGGCATTGATCCATCATGTCACAGTCCGTGTTTATTTTTAAGAATATAACTTTTGTCAGTAAAATACAACTTTTGGGATTAAAGAATACAGTTTTTGAACTCTTGAGGTTGGCAGGTCTGAGTACGTACAGTACATATGTACTACGTACACAGTACATGCAGTCTAGTCATTACGTCACGATCACATCACCATGGTACCAGCACGCACACAGCTAGCTGTGCGCGTTAATTTATTTATCCGGTGCGCGCATGCATGCGCATTGGGTCTATCGTCAGAATTAACGCCTATTGGCCATGCGCAGAAGTCATGACTAAAAGTTAAACACGACTTGCGCAGAACTTAAACAGTTTAGTTAAACACGACTTAGACAGGACTTAAACAGTTGTTTAGTTAGACAAGACTTAGACACTACTTCAGAATACAAAATTTAGTTAAACAGGACTTAGACACGACCTCGCGTTAAAGTCGTGTCTAACTAAACAGTCGTTTAACTTAAGACATGACTAAGTTAGACACAACTTCAGAATACGGGCCGTTGTATTTATGTAATTCAGCATTATGAATGAGGCCTCATTATTTCCATTTGTATTTATTTTTGTGATATGTTCATTTCTGGAATTTTATGCAATGTAATTGTTTTTTTTTTTTTTTCTATTTGTATTTCAGTTTTGACTGTTCTTTAGAGACTTGGTTAGTACCGGTAAGTTGATATTAGTTGTTAATAGAGAGTAAGTTGATCTGCTTAAGAAGGCTGAAGTCAAGTAGTTTTTAAATTAAAGCTACGATGGAATGAAACAGATCTGCATAATTGGGAACATAATTGAACGCGGAATAGGAAAGCTATGGCTTAATGAAATTTTCTATATAACATTTTTGACACTTTCGTAAGTATGTAACATCATTTTGTGGACAATTCTCAATACTCTTTCATTGGGTGTTGCCAAAATTTGAAGAGAATCCATGAATTATGTAAGGAGTTGATAAAGAAGAACAAGTTTGTTTGTTTTTAAACACCTAGTGCAAATGATAGATGTATTTTGATTTTAGTCCAATGCAATACATATAGTACAGCTGACCTTGCCTTAGTCGAACTTGGATAAGTCAAAAATTGCTATGGTTGAAAGTCTACACGTAGCCCAACCTGTTTTGTCCTATTATTTTATGATCGTCCTAAATCAAAATTTGTCTAAGTTAAAGCTATTTTATGGGTCCCAAAAGATTTGAGTTAGGCCATTAATTTTTTTTTACATGTTTAGCGTCCCCGCCCGCTTCATTTTGGGGGGGGGGGGCCTCCTTTCTTTTCTTTTTTTTCTTCTTTTTTTTAATACAATTTTGATGATGGCTAGGTGGCTTCCAAAAGAATGAATGGAATCTTGATACATATTTGTACTGCCCTCATGCTATCTGAAAGAAACCTATCAGGATGGATAATTAATGTAGGTGACCTTTGGGGAAAAATCAATTGTAGCATGTTAATTTAGCATCAAAAGTACATACGGTAGGTAGTGTTTTGTCAAGTCCAGGGCCCTGTGGTATAAAACTATTGTATCTTTACAATTAATGGTATCTCTGCAAACACTGCTTAGCTAATAAAAATCAAGAAATCAATGGTATTTACCATAGTTTGTAGAGATATCATTAATTGTAAAGATACGATAGTTTTATGCAATGGGGCCATGACATACTGAATTGTTATAATGAGGTTGGACTGTATTATGAAATGTTTGAGTGACATCAAAGTATGCAAATTAGTTGTTACCAAAGTTGAATTTGTGATGCAATCTAACTTGGTTTATTTAATTGTTTGTTTTTTATATTTTTGTCATGTTTTACTTGTACTTTTTATTTTTTGTTTTGATGACAGGTGCTTTGGACTTTGACAGGGGCTTTGGACTTTGACGGAAGAAAGTTTTTGGAGTGTAGGTATACCGAGTGTCTAAAAAAATCAAAGTTGAAACTTTTAAATATTCTGCCAAATAAATAAAAAATGTGAAACATTCTCGGGAAATTGTCATATGTATGGATGGGTGAAGCTCTTGTCTATCATATGATGCCAACACATGTGATAATAATTCATACTTGGATGAGCACTGGCCACTTTTGTACAGGGTATGAAAATTAGATTGTGCAAGATTTGGCTGTTCAATTTGGCTGAGCGAGAAGTCCCCAAGCATAACAATTGTTAATGATCTGATGAATTTATGATTAATTACGATGGATATGGGTTTGTGCTGTGTGTGATGTGTCCCACCTCTTGCCCCACCCCACCCAACTTCATTTAAAGGAGAATGAAACCCTGATTGTTATGCCTCCGTTACGAAGTAGCCGGAGGCATTATGTTTTCGGGTTGTCCGTCCGTCTGTATGTACGTACGTACGTCCCGTTTTCGTGATCGCGTTATCTGAAGAACCGATTGATGGATTTGTGCCAAACTTTGGTCATGTATGTATCTTGCAGAGCCGATGAACTGATTAGATTTTGGGATTACGAGGTCAAAGGTCACAGGGCTCATTATGTATGCAAAAACAGCTCGTGATCGCGTTATCTGAAGAACCGATTGATGGATTGCTGCCAAACTTAGGTCATGTATGTTACTTGCAGAGTCGATGAATTGATTAAATTTTGGGGTCAAAGGTCAAAGGCCACAGCGCACATTATGTATGCAAAAACAGCTTGTGATCGCGTTATCTCAAGAACCAACCGATGGATTCCTGACAAAATTAGGTCATGTATGTTACTTGCAGAGCCAATGAACTGAGTAAATTCTTGGTTCATAAGGTCAAAGGTCATGGGCTCATTATGTATGCAAAATATTAGAACTGACAGATCTATTTAACTCAGGACATGAACTGAGTAGATTTTAGGGTCATGAGGTCAAAGATCAGTATATGAGAAATTGCTTGTAATCACGATATTCTGAGAACCTGTTAATGGATTACAATTGAATTTGAATTCGAAAAATTTCTTCTGTCTTGGTTTGTAAAATTGCTTTATGACGGAGGCATCATTTTCGACTGCACGCAGTCGAATTCCATCTAGTTAAAATATAGATTCGGCCTGGATAGATATCACATAGTCCCATATACATCTTTCTGTGTACAGTGCTTTTAATTTACCAAAACTGGGCAAAATTTTGTATCATTTTGATGATTCCAGAACCTTGCAGTACACACCAATACTTATAGATGATCAACTTTTCTGATCGATTCCACAACGTTTCTTTTCACAATGCAATTGAATTGCATGACCAGAACTGGTCTATACCTTTAATAATATAATTTTAATTATTATACAAATACGATACAGTGGATTCTAACTAGACATACAATGTTTGTTACAGGTGGATTTGGTGGATGAGGAGGAGGACGCTGTTTCGGTGGACGAGGCGGCGGTGGACGCGGAAGGGGAGAATTCGGCGGAGGAAGGGGACGAGGAGGTATGTCTTGTTTATTTTCACCATCTTTGGAACGGTAGTTACTAAGGACTTTGATGGATGAAAATTATCATCACAATATGATTGATTTCAATCCAAACAGATAAGATCATTCTCGATTTTCATGCCTCCACTACAAAGTAGCCAGAGGCATTACTCTCAAACTGAAATAGCTTGTAATCAAAATATTCTGAGAACCTGATAATGGATTACAATCAAACTTGATAATGGATTACAATCAAACTTGAATATTAAAAATTGCTTCCGATTTGGTTTGTAAAATCGCTCTATAGCGGAGGCATCATTTTCGACTGCACGCAGTCTAAGTTCCATCTAGTTAGTCTTATTGTGTTAATCAAAAGTTAAATAATTATTATTCTGTGTGTGTCGCGTAGTCCCACATACATCTTTCTGTGTACAGTGCTTGTAACTTTACCAAGACTGGGTCAAATCTCATCATTTTGATGATCCAGATCACACCAATACTTATATGCTAGCTGAGCAACCTTTTCTGATCGATTCCACAACGTTTTTTTCACAATGCAATCGCATGACCAAAACTGGTCTTTGCCTTCAAAGGTACTATGTCCCATTTGCAGGCCAACAAAATGAAAAGGTTAAATTTCAACAGCATTTGAAAGATAATACTAATTTAGAACTTCCCTAAAAAAAGGGGGGCTTGAAAATGTCTTTAAGTTGGAAAATAACGACTATTAGTTGTCAAATCGACTTAAGAGCTATAGAGCCAGTAAGTAATGGTCTGATTTTCAGACCATTGTACCGAATGGTCGTACATTTTATGCTGCGCAAAGATTCAATCAGTTTAATTTTGGCCATTACAAGCAGAAGTGGGATATTGATGTTGACAAATGCTCATATACCCTTTACAGCTCATTTTATGTACATGTATGTTATTTTCAAAGAAGAAAAAAGCTAGTGAGTCACTCAATAGTGTCTGACAGTGAAGCTAATGTAGCAAGTAAACGGGTTTCTTTGCATAATTTGAATATTAGGACACTGCTAACGTTTAAACTTCACAGATAGGACATACATGACATATTCATAATTCCTATAAAGTTCTACAGAATTTGATTGTGGCTGCAAAAGGGACATAGTATCTTTAAGCATTGAATGAGGGCTCACTATTTGTATTTATTTTTGTAATATAATCATATTGGTATTTTATGAAATGCAATTGTTTTTTTTCTTTTCTTTTTTTCTTTCAGGTTATTGACTGTTTTCAAGATTGCTGAGAGTTGCAGAGAGTAAGTTGATCTGCTTAAGAAGGCTAAAGTCAAGTAGTTTTTAAAATAAAGCTACAATGGAATGAAACAGATCTCCATAATTGGGAACATAATTGAACGCGGAATAGGAAAGCTATGGCTTAATGAAATTTTCTATGACACTTCCGTAGGTATGTAACATAATTTTGTGGACAATTCTCAATACTCTTCCATTGGGTGTTGCCAAAATTTGAAGAGAATCCTTGAATTATGTAAGGAGTTGATAAAGAAGAACAAGTTTGTTTGTTTTTAAACACCTAGTGCAAATGATAGATTGTTGGAGAAGTCGAGCAGGCTGTAGAGCCCCAGCGATGCCTGGGCGGTGACCTGTCGATTTCCCGTCGGTGGCCGGTCGATTTTAGGTAAAAACTGGGCGAATTCGCGGAGCTTTTTCGCGCGGTGTCCCGGCAGTGACCGACCGATGACCCTCCGATTGCCGGGCGGTCTCCCACCAGCCACCGGCTGATTTTAAAGAAATTGCCTGGCGGCCGGCCAGTGATCGGCGGGGCTCCAAAATACGCTCGGTGCCTGGCCGTTCGCCGCCCGGGCACCGAAATAATCGAGCGTTCGCCGCCGAGCAATTTAGGTCAAAAATCGAAGGCGCTAGGGTCAAAGGCTGCCGACCTATTTTGGACTCGCCGCCAGGTGACCGACTGATCTCCCAGCGGCGACCGGGCGGCGACTGCTCGACAGCCTTTGACCTAGGGGCTTCGATTTTTGACCTAAATCGCTCGACGGTGAACGCTCGATTAGGCCGGCGTCCGGGCGGCGACCGGTCGCCGAGCGATTTTAGTTAAAAACTGGGCGAAATCGCGGAGCTTTTTCGCGCGATGTCCCGGCAGTGACCGACCGGTGACCCTCCGATTGCCGGGCGGTCTCCCACCAGCCACCGGCTGATTTTAAAGAAATTGCCCGGCGGCCGGCCAGTGATCGGCGGAGCTCCAAAATACGCTGGGTGCCTGGCCGTTCGCCGCCCGGGCACCGAACTAATCGAGCGTTCGCCGCCGAGCAATTTAGGTCAAAAATCGAAGGCGCTAGGTCAAAGGCTGCCGACCTATTTTGGACTCGCCGCCCAGTGACCGACTCATCTTCCAGCGGCGACCGGGCGGCGACTGCTCGACAGCCTTTGACCTAGGGGCTTCGATTTTTGACCTTAATTGCTCGACGGTGCACGCTCGATTAGGCCGGCGTCCGGGCGGCGACCGGTCGCCGAGCGATTTTAGGTAAAAACTGGGCGAAATCGCGGAGCTTTTTCGCGCGGTGTCCTGGCAGTGACCGACCGGTGACCCTCCGATTGCCGGGCGGTCTCCCACCAGCCCCCGGCTGATTTTAAAGAAATTGCCCGGCGGCCGGCCAGTGATCGGCGGAGCTCCAAAATACGCTCGGTGCCTGGCCGTTCGCCGCCCGGGCACCGAACTAATCGAGCGTTCGCCGCCGAGCAATTTAGGTCAAAAATCGAAGGCGCTAGGTCAAAGGCTGCCGACCTATTTTGGACTCGCCGCCCAGTGACCGACTAATCTTCCAGCGGCGACCGGGCGGCGACTGCTCGACAGCCTTTGACCTAGGGGCTTCGATTGTTGACCTAAATCGCTCGACGGTGCACGCTCGATTAGGCCGGCGTCCGGGCGGCGACCACCCGGTCGCCGAGCGTAGTCTGGGCGGCGAGTGAAAGTGAGCAGGCGCCGCCCGAATTTTAACTCCGCGCTAAAACTTCAGCAGCGACCGAGCGATGCCTTAAAAACGAGCGGTGACCGGGCAAAATTGGCTAAAAACTCGCCGCTCGGCCGCCGAGCAGGCTAATTTTGGGTAATGTGACTACCGTATTTGCCGGCGTAAAAGCCGCAGTATTATTGGAAGAGAAAATATCAAAAAGTCGGGGTGCGGCCTATGCGGCGAAAGAGTAATTTTTTTTTTTTTTTTTTTTTTTAGTTTCGATTTATGGCGCTATGCCTGGCAATGTCTCCCAGCTCAGTAATCAGTGTGTTGACTCACCACTCGGAAACTACAACAACAACACTAAAATTTGTCTGTCATTTTGGTTTGAAAGTAATCTTTCTAATAGATCTCAATATGTAGTTTATAATAATAATTCCTCAATTTTTTTGTCTATAACAAATGGTGTACCACAAGGTTCTATCCTACGAGCTCCTTGATGATTTCTCAAGAATTGCCCAGACGTGTCTATTGAATTTAATTAATTTTTTTTTCTATTCCTTTCTGTCTTTTGCAGGACCGAGGGTGGTACACTCCAAAGAACTCTCCAAAGAACTCTCCAAAGAACTCTCCAAAGAACTCTCCAAAGAACTCTCCAAAGAACTCTCCAAAGAACTCTCCAAAGAACTCTCCAAAGAACTGTCCAAAGAACTCTCCAAAGAACTCTCCAAAGAACTCTCCAAAGAACTTGCACTTAAACTTGCACTTGAACTTACACTTGCACTTGAACTTACACTTGCACTTGAACTTACACTTGAACTAGCACTTGCACTTGAACTAGCACTTGAACTTGAACTTGCACTTGAACTATCTTGAACTATCTTGAACTATTTTGAACTATCTTGAACTATTTTGAACTATCTTGAACTCTCCAAAGAACTTGCACTTGAACTTGCTCTTGAACTTACACTTGAACTAGCACTTGAACTTGAACTATCTTGAACCTTGAATCTGAAACATACTGAATGAAACTTGAATCTGGAAATCTTGAATCGAATCAAAACTGGAACAGAATATTTCTAAAGATTGTATTGCCATTTTTAGAAGACATAATTATTGTCAATTATAAAGAAATTATTGGCAGTTTCTAGAAGGAATTAAAAGTAAACTGAAATAAAAAGAAGAACAGTAGAGGGAAAGGAATCTAACTCTAATTCCTGGAACTTGATAAGACCATACTTACAGTTGAAAGCAGTAATATTGTAAATCTTGGGAAAGAAAAAAAGAGGTATACATTTTAAAGAGTAAAGTAGATTGGAAAAGTAGTCGTTCAAGATAAATATTGACTGTATTGCCATTTTAGAAGACATAATTATTGTCAATTACAAAGAAATTATTAGCAGTTTCTAGAAGGAATTAAAAGTAAACTGAAATAATAAAAGAAGAATAATAGAGGAACAGGAATTTAATTCTAATTCCTGGAACTTGATAAGACCATAATTACAGTTGAAAGCAGTAATATTGTAAATCTTGGGAAAGAAAAAAAGAGGTATACATTTTAAAGAGTAAAGTAGATTGGAAAGTAGTCGTTGAAGATAATATTGGAAGTTTTAAGGACTGTATTACGATTTTAGAAGACAAAATTGCTGTCAATTAGAAACAAAATCTTGGCAGTTTCTAGAAGGAATTAAAAGCAAAGTGAAATAAAAAGAAGAACAATAGAGAAAAAGCAATCTAATTCTAATTCCTAGAACTTGATAAGACCTCTATTAGAATTCAAAACAGTAGTATTAGTAATCTTGGGAAAGTAAAAAGAGCGTATACACAGCAAAGAATAAAGAAGATTGAACAAAATAGTGTGAAGAAGGCAATATTGCAAGTTTGAAAGACTGTATTGCCATTTTAGAAGACATAATTACTGTAAATTAGAAAGAAATTATTGGCAGTTTCTAAAAGGAATTAAAAGCAAACTGAAATAAAAAGAAGAACAACAGCGAGAAAGCAATTTAATTCTAATTCCTAGAACTTGATAAGACCATAATCACAAAAAATTTGTGTCAATATATAGAGTCCTAGAAAAGTGAGCGTGGTTGATTGTAAAGAGAAAAGGAAAGAAATCCTTCGATATATAGTGTTCAGAATTTTAAAAATAAAAGTAAGCTTGATTGCAGAGAGAGTAAGAAAGAAGATTGGGTCAGGATATATATATAGTTTTAAAAATATAAGTGAGGTTGATTGATTTGAGAGAGAATAAGAAAGATATTTTGGTCAGGATATAAAGTGAACCTGTTTGCAGAGAGAGAGTAACAAAGAAATTAGCAATTTGGGAACTTATATAGGCCTACAATACATTTAGGCTATTAATGACCTACTCATAATTTTAATAAAAAACGCCATCTTGAGACAAAAACATTATAGCTCCTTAACACAGTACAAGCTAGTGTATATAAAGCTAGGCTATTGAAATACCATAGAGTTTAATATCAGTAAGGATTAGTTTTTCATAATTCACAATAGGAATATTTAAATAAAAGACTATTGGAGTAAGGAATATATACAGAACATTATATATCAAAGTTACAGAACCGTTAATTGTAGACTTGTAATTATTAACCAGAACTGTTGCAAGTATATAAGCAAAATTTACCATGATGGATACAATTGAATTTAAGAAAACACTTGATGAAATCATGAATATACTGACTAGTTGTGCATTGGTGACCAACCCAAAGCTTAATGAATGCTGTATCTGTAACAATGAAATCAAAGAAAATGAAAGTGATGCAAGATGTGACTGTTGTAGTAAGCATTTTCATGTGACATGTATGGGATTCCCTTGTGAAGACAGACTGAGTGACCTGACATTGATCTGGATTTGTTCATTTTGTGGAAATAACAACATGGCTCATCGCATGTTTGATCAAGTATGCATCCCTTCTCATTTCAATAGATACGAACTTCTTGGTGATCATGATGAACACTGTTACTTGGATTTGAACCAATCAAGGACCCTATCAAGTACGACCAACAAAAGAAAATGTGGCAGATCAAAGAAGAGGTATGGTAAAAAGGGAAAGAAAACCAATCGATTGAGAGGAACACAACATCATATAACTGACAGGAAAACAAATGAGTCTGATAGACATAATCCTTTGGCTATGGAAAATTCATCCCAAATAGAACACGAAGAGATGCAAAATGAAAAATTTGAGGATGACTGGGTAATTGTGAAATCAAGGAAGACGAAATGGGTGGAGAAACTAAAATCAAGAAAATTGTATCCCAAATCAATAGATGATCATCAAACAGACAGGAAAATCAGAAGAAAATCGGTGAATGGCAAAGTCTTAGAACCTGGTGTAACTTACATCGGCAAAGCAATGAAGACATTCTATGAAAGCCATAGCAGAAAAAAAAAGGAAGACCGAAAGAAAGTTGATTGTAAAGAAAAGAAGGTGAAATCCGAGAAAAAAGATATCAGTGTTCAATCTTACACAGAAACTCTTTTAGGTTTATATGCCTACAGTGTGCAGTCCCCACATGCAATGAAGTTGTATAATGACATGTGTGTGCAAAGTGAAACAGCACAAACACGATCCTGGGCAGACATAGCAAGCAATTTGCCAACTCAATCTAGAACAGATACATGTGTTGATATCGATGTATGTACTTGTAATCTTTTTGAACAGATCAAGGATTTGCGAAAGTACAGAGTTCATGCTGGTGGCAAGAAAAAAGAAGCAAAGAACAAGAAAGGTCGAGCAAGGAACAAGAAAGGTCAGTCTTCCAAAGGGAAAAAAGGTACTGATGGAAATCACTCTTCTGATAAATCGGAGATTAGATTTGACAAAGATGAAGGAATAGAATTAGCAGTAAAGAATGAGAAGCAGGATACAAAGATATCGATGAATGCAGGTGACCAAGGACTTGATACAAATACATGTAAAAATGATACACACTCAGACCAGCATATTTGCAATATGAAAGACAACAAAGGTTCAGATGGAGTTGTGCAGGACGATTCAAAGAATAATCTGTTGAAATCAAATTTTGATGAAAATGGGGAAATTGAAACGGACGATGATAGTGGCAGTGATGTTCATATACCAGTGAAACGTTCGTGTGCAAGAAATTGTATAGAATCTGATAGTGATACAGACACAAGTCCTGGATGTGATTTATTCGATAGAAGTGTTTTACCAGAACGCAATATGCCTTTGAATGTTTGTGATAGACCAAAAGATATGCCCATAAATGAACCAGTAGACAATGTCTGTGAATCGGTATTGGAAAATGATGATATGATGAAAAATGATTTTTCAGATGTTTCAGATGGTGTACAAGAAGATGCAGTGTTTGACAATGACCTGGAGAATAGAAGCTTTGATACAGTAAAAGATGGTACAGACAATGATACTGATATGTCATTTAATGATCATGCTCATTCAAGGAATCCTTTAGAATCTTCTTCAGATTCAAATATCAAAGATGAAGACATTGAAAAGGCAATAGATGCTAATATGTACACATGTACTGATGAAACAGAAAAAGAAGTTGAATTTGTAGCAGATCTTGGATTACGTGACAGACCTGATAAAGATTTCAAATTTGTACCCCTCCAGAATAATGACAAACGGAACATTTGTTCAAAACTGAATATCAGATATATAGGCAAAGGCTGTGATTCAAGGTTAGATAGAAATAGCTGTATTGGAGTTCCTTTACAGAGTAAACAAATTACTGGTGATGGCAATTGTTTCTTTCGTGCAATTTCCTATGTAATTTCTGGAACTGAGCGTAATCATGCAATTCTAAGAAATGCCACTGTGAAACATTTATTGCAAACCAAGGACATGTTTAGTAATACATTGAGGCAAGAATATAGAACAGTCAGAGAATATGTTTTGAAACGTAGAATAAAGGAAGACGGAACGTGGGCTACAGACACTGAAATTAGCGCTTTAGCAAATTTAATCGATACTGATATTTATTCATACAATGACCAAGTACCATGTTGGCAATTGTTCTCTGCAAAGAAACCTGGAAGAATAAATATTGTAACATCTGATAAGGGAATTTATATACTGTACACAGGAAATGTTCATTTTAATGTTGTTGAATCTGTAGATTTTGGCAATTTCAATTCATTGGAACAGACAAGAACAACTAAAGAAGATAGAACGTCAAAGAGAACTCTGCCATGTCCATCAATTCAGGCTGATGTTAAAGTAAAGCATGTGTTGAAGAAGTGTAGATCCAAGTCGCAGATAGAGGAAGAAATTGATGAAGTAGTGGATAAGTCTCCTGAAACATTTCAAAACCATGTTGATCCAAAGGGAAAAAAACGTAGGCTCACGTTGGAGACTGGTACGATAAATCACGATGAGAGGAAAGGTACTGCAAATCTTTTGGACATGACATATGAACAGTGTGCAAGTAATCAGTCTGAATCAGTCGTTCACAACGAACGTAACACCAAGGACGAAACCCTTGAAAGTGATCACAAAGACAAATGCACGAGAGTCGATACACAAATAACGCTTGTTGCCCAAGGGACATTCAATCAAGGTGATACAAGATTTGGTGACTTAAGTGGAAAGCAGTGTGTTACCAATTCACTTTCTGCACTGTTGTATAGCAAGGTAAAAAATGCCAATGATTGGAAAAGTACAGATCTAGACAGGATTTTGAATAACGGTAATGAATTATACTGTTACATACGGCGATCCACTTCACTCGACAACCAATACTTATTGATATCTGATCTATTTGAATATTTGGATGCGTACAATGAATTGTTTAACATAGTACGCCGTGAACCAGTCACTGGATTGTTAGATGGAGATGAATTGATATTGGCCCAGTCTCTTTCGATGACATTGAAGCAAGCACTCGAAAAAGAACTCTGTACTGATTCTGATGCATGTTTTGTGACATTTGCTAGAAGTACTTTCATTGTATTATCTGGTCAAGATGGTTTCTTTATATTTGATTCACATTCCAGAAGCAGTCGAGGTTTCCTGAGTTGTAACGGACACAGTGTTGTACTTCGTACTCAAAGCTGGCAAGGTGTGTACAAGCATTGCATGAGGTTAGCAAAATCAATGGGATGCCCCCTGCACACCGAATATGAAGTAACTAGTGTATGTGCTAAAGCAACTTCCGGTAAGAATGAAACCTTGAAAGGCTATCCACAGTTACAGGATTTTGTTTGTAATCCAATTCCTTCGTCAAATACGCACAGTGAAAGTCAGTCTGGAAGCTCTGGATGTTCCATACATTGTGAAAGCTTTGATGAAGTTCAAATATTGGATGAGAGTGTTTCCCCACAAAAGATGATTGATAACCCAAATGTATTTGTCTTCCCTGAAGAAGCAAATGAAACGATCATTCATGATGTACATTATAACGGTCAGGAATTAAAACTGAAGAGTGTGACAATTACCTTAACCAAACTAAAAGAACCACAGCTGAATAATAGTTGTCTTCTGAAAGGAAATGACTCCATAAAAACAGAATATGAAAATGAACATAAGGGAGACTCAAAAAATTGTACTAAATGTGAAAATGACTCTGATAGATTGAATTTAGTGACGAAAGTTCAGAATTCCAACTCTATCTTAAGCAGAAAACGAAAATGGAGTAATCTCGAAAGCGATGCAAAAGTTGATGTTGACCTTGGCAAGGAAATTCGAAAATCCAAATGGGTGAAAATGAATGAGAACGACAGCTTAAGAATTGATGCAAGCAAATGTGCTGATAGTAATGACGAATTAATAATAATTGGAGAAGTTCATGTTAGAAATGTAGACCCAGGAAAAAAAAAACGTAAAAACAGAGAAAGTTCTAATCAAATTAGGAAGCGCAAGAGACAGCAAATGAGAGAAAAACGAGCCCTGGCCAAAGATGAAATCATTAAGAAAAAGGAAAAGTGTCTACACAATGCGCAAATGAGGAAAAATAAGTCGAAGAATAAATATCGAAATGATTTAACCTACAAAATCAAAAAAATAAATGAAGTAAAACAAAGACAAAAAGAGAATTACAACACTGATTTATCACACAAAATAAAGCAAGGAGCTTATGTCAAACAAAGGCAAAAAGAAATGTATAAAGAGGATTCAAATTTCAGGAACATACAGCTAAATATTATGAAAACCAAATATCATTCTGATTTACATTATAAAAAGAAAATTTTGTATAGAAATAAACAGAAATATTTGATAAATGAAGGATTCAAAGAAAATGTTAAAACAGTTATGAGGACTAAAATGAAAAATAAATATTGGAACAATGAACATTTCAGACGAATGCATAAAAGTAAAATAAGAAGTAAATATTTGAACAATGAACATTTCAGACAAATGCATAAAAACAAAATAAGAAGTAAATATTTGAACAATGAACATTTCAGACGAATGCATAAAAGTAAAATAAGAAGTAAATATTCGAACAATGAACATTTCAGACAAATGCATAAAAACAAAATAAGAAGTAAATATTCGAACAATGAACATTTCAGACAAATGCATAAAAACAAAATAAGAAGTAAATATTCAAACAATGAAAATTTCAAGGAAAAACAACAAGATACCATGAAAATATTGTCAAAAATTAGATACAAAGGTAAAGAATTTAAGGAAAAGAAATTGATGAGCTTAAAAATGAAATATAAAAGAATTGAAAAATATAGGCAAAATGTAATAAAACAAAATCGAAAAAGGTTTGCACTTCGAACAGTAAAATTGTCAGAGTTTGATATTGTACTTGAAGAATTTAGAAAGATAATTTCTCATGGCCCAGAATATGTGTGCTGTGTATGCTTAAAACTTCTCTTTGAGAACCAAGTATTGAAATGTAAAAAGAGTAATTATAAAATTCAGACATGCATAAGTGAAGAATATTTGCATGTTTGCAATTCAGAATGCCGGTCAAAATGTTTAATAGGCCAGTCAGCCCGATCGTCACTATGGATATGCTTCACCTGTCATAGAAAATTGAAAGCTGGAAAAGTACCTCCAGAAGCAAATATGAACAATTTACAATTACATGAAGTTCCAGAAGAGCTTGCCAATCTGAACAATTTAGAACAGCATTTGATTGCATTGAATATCCCTTTCATGAAGTTAATGGCGTTGCCTAAAGGTGGTCAAAATGGAGTCCATGGCCCAGTCGTGTGCGTGCCTTCAAACACTTATGAAACAGTAGATATGTTGCCAAGACCACAGACTGAAGATCAATTGATCCGTGTTAAACTCAAACGAAAATTGTCGTACAAAAGCTATTATGAGTACAAATTTGTAGATAAATCTAACTTGCTTAATGCTCTGCAGTATTTAAAAGCAAATAATAAGTGGTATTTCGATGTTACAGTAAATGATAAATGGGAAAACTCACTTGAACGAAATGAACAGGATAATGAAAAGGAAGAAGCAGTGGAAATCGGTGGTAAAGCTCGTTTAGCAAAATATTGGAAGGAAATGGAAGAACAAATTGATTACATTTTGTCCAAAGACAAAAATGCTAATGAAAACATGCAAGACAACAGTAAACTACAACAAAAAATAGATGACAACGACACTGAAGACGATATGGAAGAACGCTTACGCGGTATTCAGTTAGACTCGTGTCTCCAGCCAGTAGATATTGGACAGGAAATATTAGATCAGTATTTTGAAGACATAATATGTTGTGCTCCTTGTGAAGGAAGAAGCCCGGTATCAATTCTACAAGATGAAAGCAATGAGGCCAAATGTTTCCCAGTGTTATTTCCTAAAGGTCAACCAACATTCCATGATAGAAGAGATGAAAAAATAACATTAGGACGTTATCTGCATAACCGACTGATGCACGTGGACAATAGATTTGCTCAGAATACAGATTACATCTTTTATGCACAATATATTTATGAAATTCAACAGGTTATATCACAAGTTTCTATCGCTTTAAGGCAAAGTCCAAACAAAAAAGATGATTCGTCTTCAATAACTGCCTCAGATTTGAAAGATGCAGAGAAAGTTAAAAAAATACTAAAATCAGACAAGGGCTATAAATTTTTAAAGCAAATTCGTGGAACACCTCCATTCTGGCAAAAGACACAAAAAGATGTTCTCGCAATGGTAAGACAGCTTGGAAAGCCCACATGGTTTGCTTCTTTCTCATCTGCCGATATGAGATGGCCAGAATTAATGAATACATTGCTTAGACAAAAAGGAGACACCAGGGAATCGAGTGAATTAGACTACACAGAAAAATGTAATCTTTTAAGATCAAATCCAGTAACAGTTGCCAGAATGTTTGATAAAAGATTTCACACTTTTATGAAGAGAGTTATTTTATCTCCCGCTGCACCGATTGGTAAAGTAGTTGATTCATTTTGGAGAGTAGAGTATCAAGCTCGTGGTTCCCCTCACATTCATGCCTTGTTCTGGGTTCAAAATGCTCCACAGTTGGGTATCGATAAAGATGATGATGTCGTACAATTCGTAGATAAATACATTTCTTGCCAGAAACCGGATGAAAAGGAAGATCGAGAACTGCATGAAATAGTAAGCAAGGTCCAACAACACAGTAAGAAACATTCTAAATCTTGCACAAAAACAGGAAAGGCGTGTAGATTTAATTTCCCGAGACCACCATCTGGAAAAACATTCATTGTAACACCTGTTGAAGAGATTCCAGCTAAAGATTGTGGGAAAGTGCAAAATAAGGGAAAGGACAATGATCAAGTTAAAGCTTCTGAAAAGACTAAAGATGATGCAGAGAAATTGTTGAAGTCAGTTAAAGATGCATTATCCAATGGAATCGAGTACAACAGTGTAAACCATCTCTTTGAAAAGCTTGGCATTACACAAAATCAATTTGAGAATGCACATAATGAATTAGCATCACAACAAAGTATAATCATCAAAAGAGAAATACAAGATGTATGGGTGAATCAGTTTAATCCAAGTCTACTAAGAAGCTGGAATGCCAACATGGATTTGCAGTTCGTAACAAATGTATTTGCATGCGTGGCTTATATTGTATCCTACATGTCAAAAGCTGAACGAGAAATCGGAATGCTATTGAGTCATACACTATCAGAAATGAAAGAGGGAAATGAAAACGCAAAGGAAAGCATGAAAAAACTTGGCCAGGTGTACATGCAAAATCGTGAAGTGTCTGCTCAAGAAAGCGTCTATCGTGTTTGCAGTCTCAGATTGAAAGAATGTTCTAGGAAAGTGGAATTCATTCCTGTTGGACCCAACCCTGTCAGAATGAGTTTACCATTAAGCGTTATAAAAAGCAGACCAGATAACGATAATGATGATGATGAGAATGTTTGGATGCCTAGCAAGCTCGACAGATACAAAGCTCGACCTAAAAACGCAGAATTCAGTGATATGTGTCTTGCAACGTTTTGTTCTCAGTATAGAATCTTAACTGCATCCCAAAAGCCAAGTACAAGAAGTAAAAATGTCTTTAAATTAGATAACGATCTGGGATATATTCAGAAGCGTACTCGTACGGGAGATGCAGTTGTAAGATATCCCCGATTCTCACCCATCATCTCACCCGAAAAATATTATTTGAGCATTTTGCAACTGTTTCTGCCATATTTTGAAGATGGACAATTAAAGCCCCCAACATTTGAAACACATGAAGAGTTCTACGAGACAGGTTCTGTGAAAATATGTGGACGTGAATTGGAGAAAGTCTGGTCAATTGTCTGTACTAACCGAAAGAAGTTTGAAATGAATGCCGATGCAATTGATCATGCACAGGAGCATCTTGACAAATTTGGTCCACACGAAGATGCATGGGGTCTTTTATGTCCGGAAAAGGAAGTAGAGCGACTTGAACATCCCAAAGAAAATGTAGATGTCGAAGATTGTGATGGAGATCTTGATATCCCAGATTTAAAGAATGAACCGAAAAAAGATGACTATAGCATCGAACTACGTTCAGTAAAAATTTCCAAACAAGATGGACATTCTTTGATGAGGTCTTTGAATGAGAAGCAACAGAGTGTTTTTTACAAAATACGACAGTGGTGTTTAGATAGAGTAAATGGAAAATCGGTCGAACCGTTTCATATGTTTCTAACTGGAGGTGCTGGCACTGGAAAGAGTCATTTGATCAAATGTCTTTACTATGAAGCAACACGTATACTAGCCCGAATGTTGCCACATCCTGATGATGTCTCAGTATTGAAAATGGCTCCAACCGGAGTAGCTGCATACAATATCAATGGCAATACTATACATAGTATTCTTTCTATTCCAATCAATGCACAAAGACTGTATCAACCGCTGAGTGATAACAAAATAAGTGTCCTTCGAAATAAGCTGGCTGAATTGCAAATTTTAATCATAGATGAAGTATCAATGGTAGATCAAAAGATGATGTCTTACATTCACGGCCGCCTACGACAAATAAAACAATCACGCGATCAAACTGCTTTTGCTGGTGTTTCAGTTATTGCTGTGGGAGACATGTATCAGTTACCTCCAGTCTTAGGAACTCCTTTATATAAAGACACACTCAATGGTGCATTGTGGAATGCTAATTTCAAGAAAGTAGAACTTGAAGACATTATGAGACAAAAAGACGATACCCAATTCGCTTTTCTCTTAAATAGATTACGTGTAAAAGAAGGGGATGAAATTCTCTGTGATGAAGACCTAGCAATGCTCAAGTCCTGTGAAACTGGCGAAGAATGTGAAAATGCTCTGCATATCTATGCATGTAACAATGAAGTAGATGCTTGGAACAAGAAATTATTGCATACAAAATGTGGAGATGTGATATGCGTAAAAGCACAAGACATGGACAAAGATGTTAAAAAAGGAAATCAAATACTGGAAAAACCTTATACAAAGATGAAAACCCAGTTGCCTCCTTATCTGTGGATTGCAGTTAATGCTAGAGTGATGTTGCTCAAAAACATTGATGTTAGTAAAGGCCTGACAAATGGATGTTTCGGAAATGTAACAGAAATAATAACGGATCATACAAATTTGAATCCAGTTTGCATCAAAGTTAATTTTGAGAAGGCCGATATTGGTATTCATTCAATCGAAATGTCTGAAGAATCCATTGGTAAGAAATATGTGAGAAAACAATTTCCACTTAAGCTTGCTTATGCTTGCACAATTCATAAAGTACAAGGTTCGACATTAGACAAAGCTGTTGTATCATTAAAAAATGTATTTCAATCTGGACAGGCATATGTTGGGCTTAGTCGCGTTACTTCGTTATCTGGACTTGTGATAGAACATTTCGATCCTAAACGTATATATTGTAATCCAGAAATTAAAGAACGCATTGAGATTATGAAGCCGTTTATCGAGAATGAAACTTCTGAAGATATTCACGATTATAACTTTTCTTTGGTAATGCAAAATGTACAAGGATTAAAACAGCATTTTACTGATTTCAAATCCCAGTGCCAATTTGTGAATGTAGATTTTATTTGCTTGACCGAAACATGGATTAATGATGATGATCTCTGTGACGTTATTTTAGATAACTTTCTATTTTATCATCAGCCACGACATCTGTCATACTGTAATTCTGGAGTTGGAAATGTACTCAAAGAACAATCGCACGGAGGTGTTGCAATGTATATCAAGAATACATATTCAAGTAGATTAAACATATCTGTCGACAACTTAGAGTTTATCGCAATTCTTGTCACCAAACCAGTTTCTGTTGTGATTTCAGTCGTTTATCGACCTCCATCATATAGTATCAAATCATTCTGTGAATCATTAGACAATTTGCTAGATGCATTACACAAAAGAAGCATTAGGTGTATTGTGATGGGAGATTTTAATGAGGATTTGTTTAAAGGTTCTTCACAGGTAAACAAGCTAATGTGTAATAAAGGTTACAAACAGCATGTTGTTAATGCTACTACTGAGAAGGGAACATTGATAGATCATGTGTACAGCAAGGGACTAGATTTATTGGAAACAGAGGTCATCCCTACATATTATAGTTACCATGAAGCTGTTAAGATTGCTTTTTAATATTAGTAGTAAAATGAGAAGAATAAACGAGTAAATTTCTTAATTTTGTTGATAATTAAACATTTTCATTTATCATGTCTTCATTCTTGCAAAAATGAATATGAATATTATTCCTTTTAAAAGGGTTGTCAATATTTTATTGGCTTACCGTACACTTATCAATGATATCATCTGCCATGGACATCACATTGAAAGCAGGTTGTAAAGTTGGTAAAAACCCTTTTCTTAAGGTGATGAGTTGAAGGATTTATGTGTTGTCACTCCTTGCCTTTCAAACCTTAGTATCTTTAAACATCACTCACATCATGACATGTACATGTATTTCGAACTTATAGATAATATTTTACAAATCTAAAACAATGGTGCACATTTAGAATACTGGATTGATAGGTGGATGGATAACAAGATCATACATCCATGCTTTTTCTTCCCAGATTAAGGATTGTCGACCTGATCCGTATATTGAAGTTGGAACATTCCATGAACCTTGCAAAGTGCTCATTTTTTGACTGGGTTGGAGTAGGAGACAAGGTACTTCACGGTGGAAACCATCACTCTGAAGAAGACACTCAAATCAGAGATCAAGCTTGAACGTGACAATGAAACATGCAAGTATTTAAGTAAAGACTCTACAAAATAATTAATCCATCCTAACTTTTATAACTTTTATAACTTTTATAACTTTTATAACTTTTATAACTTTTAAACTTTTAAACTCTTTTTTTGCCATAATGTCACTATGCTTTTCTAATTCTTTATCAGTAAAAATTTCGGTATTTTAATAAGCTGGGAATTGCCTCGACAGAACCTTTATTTGGTTCTTTTGCAATTTCCATTTCATGTACATTATCTATTTCCTTGATTTCTTACTCTTGTCTTTACTTCTCTTTTTAATTGTGTGTTTAAAGTTCAATGTATACTGTGTATCCTACATGTAAATATGTTGTCAATGTACAATGTTTTTCAATGTACTTTTTTTAAATGGACTTGAATAAAATAAAATTTAATTTAATTGAATTGAAAGAAGAGGTTGATATCATGGTTATATATGGAATATCAAAATGGGAAGGTTAATGATAATGAAAGAATACTAATATCGGGACGCAATGCTGGAATGTTATTGTTTGGTAGTGATAATGCGTTTTAGTTGAGTAGGTTATTCACTATGATGTAAGTTGTTTGAGTCAATGAAAATTGGAGTACGACCAGTACGATTAAATCATATTTAGTACGATAATAAGAGTGAAATACGATCTTAAAATACAATTTTTAATCTTTTTTCCCCAAAAAAAACAAACACGGAATCGCATAGAAACATGTACGAGTAAACCCCTGCAACCCCAACAAAAACTGTGCTTTACAATTTTCTCATTAAATTTTAATGAAAGAGCAAACATATTTCTGAAATTCTACTGGCCCTGGGCTATTTTGAGCAACCCCTGACTGCAGGGGGGGGGGGGGGGGGGGGGGCTGTCGATATTTGAAAATGCAAAGGTTAATTTGCATAAATTTTGAATATGCAAATTTCATGTTATTTTCTTTAATATGTATTATATTGTTTTTTATTTCTTATTATATCTCGAGGGCTTAAAACCAGAACTGTCTATGTCCATTTTTTGTGAAATTGAGTTAAGTCCACCAAAGTACTGTATATTCATTTCAGTTTGTGTGCCAGAACTGTCTATTCCCATGTATGTCCATTAGCCATTTTACTTTTCATGTCCAGACTGTTTCAAGTACTTTCATGCATTCATTAAGAATTGCGCAGTACTTGCAGTTTTCTACTAATTAAGCAGATTAGATTCCCTATGCAGCTTCCACTGATTGTGGCCAAGCAACACCATATCATTGCCCGGAAAAAACGTAATGATGAATAAAAAAGACCAATGTGCAACATGTACGAAGTATGACCAGTTGTCGGGAGAACAGAAGGAGAATTTCATGGAAACCCATCTCGTGCGAAAAACAAAGGCTTAAGGTTCCAAAGCAGTACCCTTGCATCGTGTAGGACAGGAAATCATTGTGAATAAGATGGAGCGCAAAAGAGGACAAGCTTACAACAAGAAATATGCTGATGACTTTGACTTGACTTTGACTTCATTGTATCATCAGGAAAGAGCAAACATCATGCAACTTGCAAGGTATGTCGCCAAGATTTGTCAATTTTGCATGGCGGTTGTAATGACATTGTTGTTCATTGCAAATCAAAGCAACACATCACTGCTTTCCAGTCTGAATCGTCGGCATGAAAAATAACATCATGGATGTCAACCTCCAAGGATTTTAATATAACTAGAGCTGAGTGCTTATTTACATCATTTTATTTGGAGCACAATATTCCTCTGTCAGCTGCAAGTCACATGGGACCATTGTTGAGGAAAACCTTTCCTAATTCTGAGGAGGTTAAGAAGTTTTCCAGTGCAAGGACCAAACTTGTTGTCTTGTGCGTGAAATGGCAAAAGATGAACAAGGACAGATCGTTTCAGACATGAGAGCACGGCCATTTGCAATATCAACTGATGGGAGTAATGTCAGCGACAGTAACTATACCCAATTGTCATCAACTACCATGATGGTAAGCAAATTTCTTGTACTCTGCTTTCCCTCCCAACCTTAGAAATGGCAGGAACTGGTGGAAATATTGCACAATTGCTCATAACAGAGCTGCAGAATCATGATATCTCATGGGACAATTGCACATCATTGGGATAAGACAATGCATCAGGCATGACTGGTGTACACAAGGGAATTGGGGCATGCCTCAGAAAGTGTCAGCCAAACCTCATTGTGCTTGGTTGCCCCAATCAACTAATTGATCTTGCTGCCAAAGCTGTGTCATCTGCATTACCATATTCAATTGACTCGCTCCTCATTGATGTGTTCTACTATCTGGAAGCCAGCGTGAACAGGAAATTGAATCTCAAGAAGTTCCAGATGCTAATTGGGAACGAAGCTAGTGCAGGCAATTCTGAAACATGCTTGTACGAGATGGCTGAGCTTGGGCCAATGCTTGCCAAGATTTATCTAGCAAAGTGTCAGCCCAGCAGTAGAAGCCTACTCAACAGACCAAGCACAAGACGCCTACTGAACAGACACAGCAGAAGAAGCCTACTCAACAGACCAAGGCAACCAAGAATAGTGTCCAGACTGCACTTGTTCCAAAGAAGCCAACTCCAGCTGTGAAAAATAAACCTGCTCAGGGATCTCAACTACAGGTAAGGCTAGAAAATGTATTACTACAAGGCATCTACTCCTTTTCATTCCATTTAAATATGGCCATCATTAAAATTACCAGATTTGAATAGATTATCCCTAGCAGTAGAGAGCTTTCTTAATGTTTGAATTAATCAGCTTTTACTCCTCAAATTGGCAATAGTTATTTTCATTTTACATTGTAAAATAGTTTGAAAAAAATAAAAAACTACATGAACCAGAATGGTAATTGCAAAATTTAATTTAATGTGTAATTAAATTGTTTGCTTATAAATTAAAGTCATTATCAATAGTGTTGCAGGCATCGCATGAAGTTTTTAAACTTGTCTTGTCCTACAGGAAAAGCCTCCTCACCAAACCAAGATGACTGCACAACTCCAAGCATTCCGCATTCCCAAGAAGGTGTCTGCAGATCCACCACATGTGAGCAAACCTGCCCAGTCTCAGACCCAAGTGAGTACAAAAGTTGATCATATATACAGGGTGACAGTTAAATATGTACCTTTTCATCATTTTTTCTTTCTTATTTTTAGTTCATTTACTTGTTAGCTCTTTCTCTTCCAATCATCTTCACTCCGCTGTTCAGTTTACAGATATAAACATTTATTCAATAATGCTAGTCATGTGCCAAGATTTCAAATGTAGTGTATCTTTTTAATTGTAAACAGTGTCAGTAGTCTTATTTCTTTCTCATATGGTAATCAATAATTTTTCTTCCTCCCAGGTTCAACTTCAAGCACCACAGCCACAACACAGTAGACCATCTTCAAGCTGTACTACTCGGGGAAAAACGACAAGTGAGGGACACTTCGGATACACCTAGCAAGAAGCAGAAGACTGGGAAACTTGTCGGCAAGGCAACAGGCTCAACAGTGCTCAAGGCTGGAACTTCCAGTCATCCCAGTACGATTTCTAGTAAAATGACTGGAAATGAAAAAAACAAGATGTGGAGAAAAGAAGAAAACAAGACAGACAGTAAAGGATGAAACAAGACAGGAAAGAATTCTGAAGTCATTGCACTCAAACCCAATATTAGCCATTGCACATTTTCTCAGCCACAGCATCATTGCGTCTGACAAGAAAAGTGTCATCTTCCAGATGAGAAGTCCTCTGATACACAAGCTGAAAGGAATACGAGAAAGTCTACTGCGTGACTTGTACAGCCAATTGTAGCTCCACAAGCAATCATTGCAGCCACAGACTTGACCCTTCTGGACTACAAGAACAAGGAGAATCTTCGTGAAGAATCTGAAATGGTCATAGGAAGCGCAACAAGAGAAATTGTGAACACTTTAGATGAGTCTGATTGCCATAAGTTTTATGCAGCAGTGCGTTCATATTACACCAAGGCATGTGACTACATTGTAAGTAAGTTTCCATTCAAGTCTGATGTTCTCATCCATGTGCAAGTGGCTGACATTGCATGTCAGAAGGATGCCAAATTAACTTCTCTAAATTCTTCATCAACAAGTTCCCCTGCATGCTGCTTCAGGAAGAAGAAGACAAGCACAGTGCCCTAGATGCTCTGGAGAACCAGTTTCTTATCTATCAACTTGCTCAGCTTCCGTACTTAGTGCAAAATGAGGAATCTACTGACAAGCAGTGGACAAGTATGATGACAGAGAAGAATGCTTCTGGTGAACTGTGCTATGACAGACTTGCAAGAGTAATGCTTGGGATTCTAACCATACCCCATACCAATGCTGAATGTGAAAGGGTCTTCAGTCAGGTGCGAAAGAACAAAACTGACTTCAGAGGGTCCATGAGCAACAAAACTCTAGAAAGTGTCCTTATTACTAAGGCTCGCCAAACAACACCCTGCTACATGAGGGAATGTGACTCTGATTTTCCGAAGAGAGCAAAATCTGCAACATACAGAGCTCTAAATGAGTAGTATGGGAGTGTCAGGGAAGGCAGGTAAACCTGTGTTTTTCTCAGAACTCATTTTTCTAATTACTCAACTACCCATTTTAAAAGGTTGAATTTTATGGGAAATGGTCCCTAAAATAGGCTCAGATTGCACCAGAGAGCATCTAGTACCCCGGCTAAAGAGACTTCGTGCTCGTGATGTTCGCTATGCGCACATGATATTCAGTTTTACTTTAAATGTTACTAATTGAAAATTCCAAATGTTGGCAGCTATGCCAGGCCAAGGTAGTTGCTGGAAAGAGGACTTTTGTCTCGGCTTCCTTTGATTTGCAAAGTGAATGTGGCTGCAACGTTACTCTATGCCATCCAGAACACACATCTCAAAGTCATCGCACACAATTTTCTGGAGAGTGGGCATTCCCACATGGAATGCAATAGCATGCATTCTGCTATTGAAACAGAAAAAAAGAACATCAATGTCTTCACAATGCATGACTGGGTAAAAAATCTTCCACAAATTAAGACGTCGGCTTCCATACAAGGTCATAAACATGTGCCATGGAGACTTTTATGATTTGAAAAAACTCTCACAGCAGATCATGAATAACAAACGCCCAGACGAAGATGGACACGTCTTCAACTGGCTACATGTAAAGAGCTTCCAATACAGGAAGGAAGAGCAAGGCACCATCTGCTACCATCTATAGCTACTTGGATGACTACGAGAAGATAGATCATCAGTTCCACGTAATCTGGACCTTGTCTACCAAGAGAAGCATTAAAAAAAAAACTAAACCTTAAGAAGAAGGATCTCATCAACTTGTGCAATAGCCTAGCTATTCCTGAAGAGTTCCATGGATGGTATTTGGCACTCCCATTTTGTAAGTTTTTGACATTGACAGGGTCAAAAGGTCATGGCCTCCATGTATGATGTTTGACCAAGTATTATTCATAAGTTAATGGCATTGAACATAACTACTTCATTTTGTCAGATTTTATGCTTGCAATCAAACTACTTTCAAATGCATTTTTACTCAAAATGGCATATTTGGACATAGACAGTTGTGGTTTTAAGCCCTCAATCTATTGTTTTATTTCTAATGTATTGTTTTGTTCTGGAATACATCAAGTTACTTTGAGAAACGTATCAAAGCAATTTGATATCAATTCATATCTCCCACTTATACATCTATTTACCTGTATTCACATTTCTGCTTGTACATGGATATATGCAATTGTAGCACTTTTTGATGATATGCGCATACTAATTGCTATGTAACACCTGACAGGTGTATCCAAATTCGATGAAAATGGTATCAAAATGTGCGTAAGACTTGAGGAAAAAAATGCAAGAACAACAATTTAAAATTCCAAGCGGTTGCGGCGCTATCTCCAAAAATGTGGGGTGGGGGGGGGGGGGGGGGCTCTTACGCCCCCCCCCCCCAAGTACAGTAAGGATTAAATGATGTTAGCCATATAATTATAAATATGCACTTTTTAAGATGCTTACATATACATGTAAAGTGTTAAAGGGCAAGTCCACCCGGAAATAAGTTGATCTTCATACATGTAAAGTGTTAAAGGGGAAGTCCACCCCAAAAATAAGTTGGTCTTCATAAAAGCAGATAAATGAGAGAAACAAATCAATGAAATTTTGAGGAAAATCAAAAAGAAATGAGAATTGTTGGAGTTGTAATCAGTGAAGCACAAATTGGAAACTTTGTGACATCACATGCGAGCTCATATCTCATTTGCTTTGTACACAAATTGTTAATTTTTTTTAATTTCCTCAGTCATTGATTAAATGAATACGATTATATTAGCGTTAAACCAGTGATCAGTAATAACATCTATCTGAAAGATGAACAAGGGTAATGCTTTTCACCTACTAACAGTAATACTGGTGAAGGTGATAGCAGTAGTAAAGGTAACGGAGACACTGATTATATTTAATATTAGCAGTGACAATGGAAATGTTTGATTTATATGACCTTTTTTTTTATCACCATGTGTAGGTATTGAATATCTTCAAAATTTCTACCATTTCAGAGAACTTGGTTTAGTGAAGACTGGGTCTTGGCGAGTGTCTTTGATATGTTAAGGGAATTGAGGACAAATGATGATGTAATACCGGAGTTGAAAGATGAGTATGAATATGACATAGTGCTCCGTGAGAAGTTGGTGAAGTCATGGGAGTTAGCCCAGGAAGCCTTAAAAGGTGCTGCAGGAAAATACAAGAAGTGTTAGGATATGAATGCTAGAAAAAGGAAATTTAATATCGGAGATCAGGTGTTGATCTTGCTTCCCACTGATCAGAACAAGTTGTTGCTGAAATGGAAGGGTCCATTCCCTGTGCTGGCGTAAAGTAGACTATACATTGGCAGTGGTGTTCTTAAGACATATCACATTAATCTTCTCAACAAATTTCCCAGGCAGAAGGTTAACATGTCAGTGGCTGGCTGCTTTGATTTGTGTACAGAGAGTATGAAAGTGTGTCAGGATTCTGTGGAAAATGCCGAGGATCAGTTGTTTGTATTGAAGGTAAATGTGGGTGCTGGGCTTATGCAGTAACATTCAGGAGAAGAATTCCTGATTGCTTATGCGAGTAAGAAGTCATTACCACGGGAAAAAAATTACACAACAATAGAGAAAAAGTGCTGAGCAATATTATAGTACGAGCAATCAAAAAGTTCAAATATTATTTGTATTGAAGTGCACACAGACCACAAACCTTTGGTCTATATTCAAGCGAAGAGGTTTGACAATAAGATAATCATGAGATGGAGCATGATGCTCCAAGATTACAGGTTTAGGCTTGTATCGATGAAGGTTCAGTATAATGTTACAGCAGATTATATGAGCAGAATGTAAAATGCACTATACTCATGGATTTCTTTTGTCTGTCTACCATTGTAAATTATTGGATGTGTATCACGGTTTAACATATTTTGTTAATGTCATTTGTTGAATACATATTGCATTTACCAGGATTATGTAATGTTGAGATTTATTTTATATTGATCTTGCCAGCCACAAATGTATACACATCAAACTTTCTGTGATAGCACATACAAAATTATTATCCTGAGCATATGTTTTGTAGAAATGCATGAAATCCACTACTGAAGTTTGATATGAAGAAGAAAATATTACAGCAATATATACGCATTGTAGTTTATGCAAGTGCAGGAATATTAGTCACTACATTTTGAACAGAAAAGACAGAAAGAGATGATAATTAGACAGCCACCTTATGTATCTAAATATATCAGAGAGGGCTTAATGATGCTGAACACAATGGCCCGAATTCACAAAGGAGGTTTGTCAACCTCCTTTTGTTTCGACAAACCTCCTTTTGTTATTTACAAACCAGGTTTGTAAAAAAAACGCGTCAAAACGCGTCATAGGACGTACATAAACCTCGGTTTGTCGACAAACCTCCTTTGTGAATTCGGGCCATTGGATTGTGCTCTTTAATGCCGGATAATTGTTTAATTTTGAGTCAAAGACATTGTCTTCAGGTGATGATGTGAACATTTGATAATCTCTACTTTGTATTAACAGGTTATAAAAAAACTCTATGGACATTAACGTATAGCCATGTTATAGGTTTTAAACTTTGTGCAGAATATGTCAAACATATTTATACATGGATTGTTTTTATGCTAATTATCCCACAGCATGATATTGTTGTGCTATGTTGGCATTGTTTTTAGCAAAGGTTTTATTCAAAGGTGTTTGTAGACTTATAACCATGCTTAACCTTTTCCATGATATTAACGTTCTGAGGTACGGGTGCTATATAATATCATTTAAAAAAAGAAAAATCCGATTATTGGAAACACGTTTTAGTAATTGCATGTGCAAATTTTCAACTCAAATACAAGGGAAATTTAATGTATCTAAGCCTTATGACTTGATAAAAGTAAGAATGTCATATTATTTATTGTACATTATAAAACTTGGTTGATTAAACCATAGGTTGAGAACTGAGATTTCTGGATATACAACTTTGGCAAGACATTGATCTACATTTGCCACACTACACCCAGGTGAAGTAAATGGGTACCTGGTAGGAATTTATTCTTTGAAATGCTAGAGCGCCGTATGGCAGCCGTGCTAAACCCAGGGTAATAATCGGGAGCGCCAGGAGGGTCAAATCTGACTGACATGAGCGCTATACAAGAACCCACTATTATTATTATTATTATATTGACTAGGATTGGTATTTAGTGATATGAGCTATGTAGTGTCATGATCTCCTGATATCATGTAATGGTTGATAAGATGAAGAATATTATGTTTGACTTTAAAGTTTTACCTTGATAAAGCTTAACTGATAATTTATGTGCAGTAAAAATTGAAACAGTTTGTTCCAAACATTTTCATGAGATATGTAGTAATTGTATTGATTTGTGTATGTTGTACTGTTTTATAAGTATATATCTAGGAATGTGAGAAGGAAGCTCAGTACCTAGGAATTATTTTTGAAAAGAATATTTGTGTTTATGGTAAAAGTTTTCATGATGACTTTCAATAAGATGATGACTTTAAATATTAAGAAGAAGGCTGGAAAGGGGGAGGGTAAAAGAGTAGAGAAAAGGATCGGGAGACAGAGCAAGAGAAAAAGAGGGAGGCAGAGCAAGAGAGGGAGAGGCTGAAAGAGTGGGGAGAAAAAAAGCGAGATGTGAGTAGATAGATATATAGAAAGAGAAATTTATTGACATGTAAACAATTCTTTGTCCTAGGGAGCTAGAGACGTAAACATTGCGTATACGTGGGCTGAATAACTGAAAATAACTCATCGTAGATAAAATTGTCATTTTATGTATTAATGCTTTTATAATTAGCACAGTCATGACAGGGAACATGGAAATTGTGAGTATTTTGAGAGCTGTTCTAAAGAATAAAGCTGATATTCTTTGCAACGAGAATATATTTTTGACGAGCCGAAGGCGTACAATCGCCGGGTTAGAGTTATGGTTAGGTTAGGGTTGGGTGTTTATAAAAGCATAATTAATACATCAAATGACAATTTTATCTGAGATGAGAGATATTAGATCATGAAATCATGAGGAGAAAAAAAGTTGGTCGAGCTGTCCCCCGAAGCATCCCACCCTAGACAAGTCGACCTGGTCTGGTCGAGTTGTCCACGGGCTTTGAGTCGGGTTGTTTAGAATTCCAAAATACATAGACATTACACTTTAACGAAAAATAGGATTCTCAAATCACATCTTGTAGTCAGAATATCGACATGATCCCAACATCTGATTTAAAAAAAAAATTGTGACCTTAAGTGTAGAGAATTTTCAGCGACAAAATATTCGAAGCTGGCAGAAAATCGAGAAAAAAATAATCCAGATATTGCTCAAACAAGACTGGAATGTACAATGCAGATTTCAGAAAAAGTCACCTCCCATAGGCATATGACACGCAAATTACGAAAATTCTGACATGTCGCATTTAATCGAAATTTTCACTACGATGACGTCATCAAAATGAAAATGTTGAGATAGAAATATAGAGAAGGAGATCGAGAGGAAGACGGTTATACGAGGGATGAAAGAGAAATAAGAATGCATACCGTTGGAAGGAGAGAGGATAGTATAACGAAACATGGTAGGGGTGAAATAAGAATACAAAGGGAAAAAGAAAGAGCTAGAGGAAATTAAGGAACATCCTATAAGACATAAAAGAGGGACTGGAGCCAAAGGCGGGAAAAGTAGAGAGTGAGAGAGTAGAGAAAGAGAGAGGCACTGAGACAGAGGGAGACATGCAGAGCAGAAAGAAGAGGGAGGCAGAGCAAGAGAGGGAGAGGGTGAAATAGTGGAGAGAGAGAGAGAGAGGTATAGTAGTCGAAGAAGATGATAAAATCAAATAAGAAACGAAAGCAAATTTAAAAAAAATTGACCCACCAGGAATCGAACCTGGCTCACCGGAATGGAAGCTTGTTCTTTAACCAATAGTGGAAATAGAAATAGTGGAGAGAGAGAGAGAGAGAGAGGTAGTAGTCGAAGAAAATGATAAAATCAAATAAACGAAAGCAAATTTTTAAAAAATTGACCCACCAGAAATCGAACCTGGCTCACCGGAATGGAAGCTTGTTCTTTAACCAATATACCAAAATATGTCCCATAGACAATACATGCAAAGCTGACAAACGGCCTAGGCATAGTCGCTATTTCAACTTTCAATTGAAAATTTCGACATGATTTCAACATCTGATCAAAAAACGGAGGGCACACTATAGCTCATAGTATCAGCTATAACATACTTCAATTTGGGGGGAAATAGAGCAAAAATAAGCGAGATACTGCTAAAAAAAAACAATGACATGTAGATGCATGACGTGAACGAAATTCACCTTCCGTACAAGGCATAACACGCAAATTAAAAAAATTCTGACATGTCGCCATTAATCGAAATTTTCACTATGATGACTTCATCAAAATGAAAATTGTAGACAATCATCTAAGCTACAAATTTGGATGAAAATTGATCAATATTTACAGAGATACAATTAATTTTCCAGAAATATGCTGACGTCGAAATATGCAAATTCGTATTTTAGGTTCCAAGGGCATGATGACCTCAAAACATTTGTAATGGCCAAATGAGACATGAAATCATATCTCGATTCATACTCTATCAAAAAATGAGAAAAAATTGGGGTCACCTTGCATCCTAAAGAGATATACAATTGATTTTGTATAGACATGTTTTTACCACTTTTAACATTATATTACCCTTTGACAAGCGCACAAATTTTAAAGTGACGCACGCGTGTGGCATTATGGAAGGTCGAGAATGACTGAAAATAGTTGAAAATTGTCAAAAATAGTGTCAGGAATACAAACCATGCGAAAAAACGGCGTTTTTACGCTTTGAACGCGCCGCGCGCACGGACGGACATTTTTGAAATGCTTAAAATGACCTGATTCGTATTCGTACTTTAATATTTAAGTGATATTGAGCATTTTGAAATTTTGATGAGCGCGTACGCGCGCGTCATGACCTTTATACGACCTTTGATGGCATGACCTATTGACCCTTGACCTGAAGTATATGTGATATGAATATGAATGACCTTTGATGACGCATCATGAAGATATGATTGATAATGTGATTTCACAAAATGGCGCCTGGATGACGTAACGATGACCTGATGACCTTAAAAAAAAATGCCTGCACTTGACCTTGATAAGCCTGATGACTGACAACAAATTGATGAAAATTGATCAACCCAAATTTGAGCAATCACGCTCACAAGAAAGTGGTGGAAAAATAAAAATGAACAATTGAGTGCGTTACCGATATACCAAAACATTTCCCTTATTAGCGATTACACGTAAACGGAAAATGGAATTCTCAAATCCCACTTTGCAAGTGAAATATGAGCATGATCCCGGCATTTGATCGAAAAATAAAGGGCATTTTGTGAAAGCTTATTGTCTCAGCTACAACATACTCAAAGCTCAGCATAAACAAAGATAAAACGACGGAGATATTGCTCGCGAAAGACGAGAATGTAGAATCCAGTTTTGAGAAAAAGTCATGTCCTATAGAGAATACACGCAAAATGTGAAAAATTGACATGCCTCCTTTAATCGCAAAATTACGCCATGATGCCTTTGTCAAAATGAAATATCGTGATGACTACATTTGTAGAGAATATTCTCAGGTAGAACATATCAAAATTCAAAAGAAAATTGATCAATATTTACAGAGATACAATCAATTTTCCAAAAATCTGCTGACGTCATAATATGCAAATTGAAATTATGAGTTTGGAGGCCATTATGATGACGTCATGAGTTAATTGAGGGTCAAATGAGACATGAAATCATATCTCCAACTCATGCTTTTTCCAACCATGATATAAAAGTTGGGGTCAATTGACTATCTGAAGAGCTATTTTGATTTTTAAAATGGAATGTTTTTGATCAAATTTGCATTATATTGCCCATAGCAGTACGCGCGGATTTTGAACTTTGACGCGCGCTCACGGCCTTATGAAAGGTCAAGAGTGACTGAAATTAATGTAAGTTGTCATTTACGGTAAGAGGAATCTAAATCATGTAAAAAAAAAGGAATTTGACCTTTTCCGCGCGTTGTGAGCGCGCGCAACGCGCGCGTGGACACTTACGGACGGAAAATTTTGAAATGCTTAAAATGACCTGATTCGTACTCTACTTTGATAGTTAAGTGATTTTGAGCATTTTTAAATTTTGACGCGCACGTACGCGCGCGTCGTGACCTTTATGTGACCTTTGATGACATGACCTTTAGACCCTTGACCTGAAATATATGTGATATGGATATGAATGACCTTTGCTTATGCATCATGAAGATATGATGGATAATGGGATTTCACAAAATGGCGCCTGGATGACGTCACGATGACTTGATGACCTTGAAAATGTTCCTGTCACGTCTCATGACAATGACCTATGACTGTGCCAAAATTGAATGAAATTGACGAAACCGAACTTGAGTTATCCTAGGCACAAAAAAGTGTAGGAAATAAATAAAAATAAAGAATAATAATAATAATAAAGAAAATTCTGACGAAAACAATAGGTGATCTGTTTTCAACAGACCACCTAATAATAATAAATAACAATCTTGACGAAATCAAAAGGTGATACGTTGACTTCGTTACGTATCACCTAATAACAATCTTGACGAAATCAAAAGGTGATACGTTGACTTCGTTACGTATCACCTAATGATTCCTTCAAAATTTGCAATTTCAACTTTCGATCGAAAATTTTAACATGATCCCAACATCTGATTAAAAAACAAAGTCACCCTTTTTTGTAGCCCATGGTCTCAGCTATAACATACCCCAATTTGGGAGAAAACAGAGCACACATAAGATAGATAGTGCTCATAGATGAATGCCATGTAGATTCATGATGTGAACGAAATTCACCTTCCATAGACATAACACGCAAATGACGAAAATTCTGACATGTGGCCTTTAATTGAATTTTGTACTATGATGACCTCATTAAAATGAAACTTAGTGAAAAGTGATCTTGTAGAGAATTGCCTTATCTACAACATATCGACATTTCAAAGAGAATCGATGAATATTGAGAGAAATACACTACATTTTTCATAAATACAATGACGTCATAATATGCAATTTTGTATTTTTGACTTCCAAGGCCATTATGATGACGTTAAGATGTACTTAATGGCCAAATGAGATATGAAATCATACCTCTGACTCATACTCTATCTAAATATGAAGAAAAAAATTGGCAATCCCTATTCATCCCAATGGACTTTTTATAGGCATGTTTTTGCCCATATATGCAATGTATTACAAAAATCGCGCGTACGGACGGTTATCTTGAACAGACGCTCATTCCGTTTTTAATAGTGATAGAGAGCTAAACATGGTATCAAATTTTCCGGAAAATTATGAGGAATATCGTGTCAAAAGTTTTTGCGGAGGAATTATTTTTCGTTCGGCCGTGACGAACGAAAACGCGCAAAAATGCGTGTTTTGCGCGATTTTTTATGAATGCTTATAATGGCCTGAAACGTATGCAAAAAAAATTTAAGACGATTTTGAGCAATTTAAAATTTTACGCGCGCATTTTTGCGCGCGCCTACGCGTACGCGCATTTTTGCGCGCATTTATTGAACTCAAATTAACCCGACGGATATTGATCTTAATCTTGATAAATATGAATGTAAAATTACTTTCCGTTATGAAGATATGATCATAAGTTGATTTTTACAAAATGGCGCCTGGATGACGTCACGATGACTTTGAGTCTTTGAAAAGTCACGCAGTTCTAAGTTAGACTAAGATCTATCATCATTGAAAGATTCATAACAATGGCTTCATTCAGTCTTGAGATATCCTGCGAACAAATTCGAGGAAGAATAATAATAAATAACTAGACTTTAATTCGTCACTTAGACGAATTAGGTGATACGTATGATAGTGGTTTACATAGCGAATAATGCATTACACGATATATTATTTTGTAAAATGCTTCTCCCATTTATATGCTTCTCCCATTATGATCTATTCATATGTCAAGATTAAATTGTGTCTCCTTGATCATCATGGATCTAGGGAAGATAGATTGAAACAATATATGACCTTTGACCCTGTGCAGTAACCAGTTACACATTTGACTCTAATTTACATCATGAAGAACACCTTTTGACGATTTTTATCTTATTCAAAGAAATGAAAATGTAATTGATAAATGATTATCATCATTATGATAATGATGATCATGATGATCATGATCATGATCATAAGCGCGATCATGACATCTTATTGAAAAAAAAGAGGGTTGATTTAGATAGCATATAGTCTCAGCTACAACATACTCAAAAATCAACAAAATCCAAGCCGAAATAACGGCGATATTGCTCGCAAAAGACAGGAATGTAGAATCCAGATTTGAAAAAAAAAGTCATCTCCCATAGGGATTACACGCAAAAAGTAATGGATTAAGTGAAAATAGGGTAATAATAAAGTAAAAAAGGTTATTTATGACATTATTTGCGAATCTACGTGTTTAAATAATCAAAGGAGATGGTACAGTGAAGGTCAAAAGGAAAAAACAAGTGAAAAAAAAAGTGTTGGAGACACCCGGAATCGAACCAGGGATCTCGAGGTTGGAAGTCAAGTGCGTTACCGATATACCAAAACATCTCCCATAGCGATTACACGTAAACGGGAAATGGAATTTAGAAATCCTACTTTGCAAGTGAAATATGAGCATAATCCCGGCATCTGATCGAAATATAAAAGGCACACGTGTGATAGCTTATTGTCTCAGCTACAACATATTCGAAGCTCAGCGAAAAAAAAGCTAAAATATGGGAGATTTCGCTCGCAAAAGACAAGAGTGTAGAATCCAGTTTTGAGAAAAAGTCATGTCCCATAGAGAATACACGCAAAATGTGAAAAATTGACATGCCTCCTTTAATCGCAAAAGTACGCCTTGATGCCTTAGTCAAAATGAAAAATTGTGGCGACTATACTTGTAGCAAATTGTCTCAGCTAGAACATATCAAAATTTAAAAGAAAATTGATCAATATTTACAGAGATACAATTAATTTTCCAAAAATATGCTGACGTCATAACATGCAAATTGAAATTTTGAGTTTGGAGGCCATTATGATGACATCATGAGTTAATTGAGGGTCAAATGAGACATGAAATCATATCTCCAACTCATAATCTATCTAAATATGAAAACATATTGGGAGTTCCCATCCATTCTGAACAGTTACAATGAATTTTGTATAGGCATGTTTTTGCCAATGTATGGTGGATAAAGATAACGCAGATCTGCGCGTGCTGTCAACTTTGACGGACGCTCATTGCGTTATTAAAAGGTGAACAAGTTATCAAAATGCTTGGAAAAATGTACCAAATATAATGACAGACAAAATTCGGCGATTCTATATTGCAAAATGCCAGTACGCGCGAAAATGCGCGCGCATGCGCGTGTGCGTAATTTTTTTATCAAATGCTCCATATGGCCTGAAACGGATGTAAAAAAAAATTGGGATGATTTGGAGCATTTTAATTTTTTTCACGCGCGTAAACGCGCGGACATAAGCGTACGCGCATTTTTGCGCGCATTTATTGACTTGAAATTGACCGGACGGATATTGAGTTTAATCATGATAAATATGAATGAAAAATGGCTTTCCTTTATGAAGATATGATCATAAGTTGATTTTCACAAAATGGCGCCTGGATGACGTCACGATGACCTTGACTGTCTGAAAAGTCACACAGTTCTAAGTTAGACTAAGATCTATCATCATTGAAAGTTTCATGATAATGGCTTTATTCAGTCTTGAGATATCCTGCGAACAAATTCGAGGAAGAATAATAAAAATAAATAATAATAATAATAATAATAATAAAGAAAAATCTTGACGAAATCAAAAGGTGATACGTTGACTTCGTTACGTATCACCTAATAATAATAATAAATAAATAACAATCTTGACGAAATCAAAAGGTGATACGTTGACTTCGTTACGTATCACCTAATGATTCCTTCAAAATTTGCAATTTCAACTTTCGATCGAAAATTTTAACATGATCCCAACATCTGATTAAAAAACAAAGTCATCGTTTTTTGTAGCCCATGGTCTCAGCTATAACATACCCCAATTTGGGAGAAAACAGAGCACACATAAGATAGATAGTGCTCATAGATGAATGCCATGTAGATTCATGATGTGAACGAAATTCACCTTCCATAGACATAACACGCAAATGACGAAAATTCTGACATGTGGCCTTTAATTGAATTTTGTACTATGATGACCTCATTAAAATGAAACTTAGTGAAAAGTGATCTTGTAGAGAATTGCCTTATCTACAACATATCGACATTTCAAAGAGAATCGATGAATATTGAGAGAAATACACTACATTTTCCATAAATACAATGACGTCATAATATGCAATTTTGTATTTTTGACTTCCAAGGCCATTATGATGACGTTAAGATGTACTTAATGGCCAAATGAGATATGAAATCATACCTCTGACTCATACTCTATCTAAATATGAAGAAAAAAATTGGCAATCCCTATTCATCCCAATGGACTTTTTATAGGCATGTTTTTGCCCATATATGCAATGTATTACAAAAATCGCGCGTACGGACGGTTATCTTGAACAGACGCTCATTCCGTTTTTAATAGTGATAGAGAGCTAAACATGGTATCAAATTTTCCGGAAAATTATGAGGAATATCGTGTCAAAAGTTTTTGCGGAGGAATTATTTTTCGTTCGGCCGTGACGAACGAAAACGCGCAAAAATGCGTGTTTTGCGCGATTTTTTATGAATGCTTATAATGGCCTGAAACGTATGCAAAAAAAATTTAAGACGATTTTGAGCAATTTAAAATTTTACGCGCGCATTTTTGCGCGCGCCTACGCGTACGCGCATTTTTGCGCGCATTTATTGAACTCAAATTAACCCGACGGATATTGATCTTAATCTTGATAAATATGAATGTAAAATTACTTTCCGTTATGAAGATATGATCATAAGTTGATTTTTACAAAATGGCGCCTGGATGACGTCACGATGACTATGAGTCTTTGAAAAGTCACGCAGTTCTAAGTTAGACTAAGATCTATCATCATTGAAAGATTCATAACAATGGCTTCATTCAGTCTTGAGATATCCTGCGAACAAATTCGAGGAAGAATAATAATAAATAATAATAATAATAAATAAATAACAATCTTGACGAAATCAAAAGGTGATACGTTGACTTCGTTACGTATCACCTAAAAAAAAGAAAATCTTGACGAAATCAATAGGTGATACGTAGACTTCGTTACGTATCACCTAATGATACGTATCACTCAATGATTCCTTCAAAATTTGCAATTTCAACTTTCGATTGAAAATTCCGACATGATCCCAACATCTGATTAAAAAACAAAGTACACCGTTTTTATAGCCCATGGTCTCAGCTATAACATACCCCAATTTGGGAGAAAACAGAGCACACATAAGATAGATAGTGCTCATAGATGAATGCCATGTAGATTCATGATGTGAACGAAATTCACCTTCCATAGACATAACACGCAAATGACGAAAATTTTGACATGTGGCCTTTAATTGAATTTTGTACTATGATGACCTCATTAAAATGAAACTTAGTGAAAATTGACCTTGTAGAGAATTGCCTTATCTACAACATATCGACATTTCAAAGAGAATCGATGAATATTGAGAGAAATACACTACATTTTCCACAAATACAATGACGTCATAATATGCAATTTTGTATTTTTGACTTCCAAGGCCATTATGATGCCGTTAACATGTACTTAATGGCCAAATGAGATATGAAATCATACCTCCGACTCATACTCTATCTAAATATGAAAAAAAAAATTGGCAATCCCTATTCATCCCAATGGACTTTTTATAGGCATGTTTTTGCCCATATATGCTATGTATTGCAAAAATCGTGCGTACGGACGGTTATTTTGAACGGACGCTCATTCCGTTATTAATAGTGATCAAGAGATAAAAAGGGTATCAAATTGTTCGGAAAAATATGAGGAATATTCGGTCAAAAGCTTTTGCTGGGGGATTATTTTTCGTTCGGCCGTGACGAACGAAAACGTGCAAAAATGCGTGTTTTGCGTGATTTTTTATGAAATGCTTATAATGGCCTGAAACGTATGCAAAAAAAATTTAAGACGATTTTGAGCAATCTAAAATTTTACGCGCGCATTAACGCGCGCGCCTACGCGTACGCGCAATTTTGCGCGCATTTATTGACCTCAAATTGACCCGACGGATATTGATCTTAATCTTGATAAATATGAATGTAAAATTACTTTCCGTTATGAAGATATGATCATAAGTTGATTTTTACAAAATGGCGCCTGGATGACGTCACGATGACTTTGAGTCTTTGAAAAGTCACGCAGTTCTAAGTTAGACTAAGATCTATCATCATTGAAAGATTCATAACAATGGCTTTATTGAGTCTTGAGATATCCTGCGAACAAATTCGAGGAAGAATAATAATAAAAAAAAAAAAGAAAATCTTGACGAAATCAATAGGTGATACGTAGACTTCGTTACGTATCACCTAATGATACGTATCACTCAATGATTCCTTCAAAATTTGCAATTTCAACTTTCGATTGAAAATTCCGACATGATCCCAACATCTGATTAAAAAACAAAGTACACCGTTTTTATAGCCCATGGTCTCAGCTATAACATACCCCAATTTGGGAGAAAACAGAGCACACATAAGATAGATAGTGCTCATAGATGAATGCCATGTAGATTCATGATGTGAACGAAATTCACCTTCCATAGACATAACACGCAAATGACGAAAATTTTGACATGTGGCCTTTAATTGAATTTTGTACTATGATGACCTCATTAAAATGAAACTTAGTGAAAATTGACCTTGTAGAGAATTGCCTTATCTACAACATATCGACATTTCAAAGAGAATCGATGAATATTGAGAGAAATACACTACATTTTCCACAAATACAATGACGTCATAATATGCAATTTTGTATTTTTGACTTCCAAGGCCATTATGATGCCGTTAACATGTACTTAATGGCCAAATGAGATATGAAATCATACCTCCGACTCATACTCTATCTAAATATGAAAAAAAAAATTGGCAATCCCTATTCATCCCAATGGACTTTTTATAGGCATGTTTTTGCCCATATATGCTATGTATTGCAAAAATCGTGCGTACGGACGGTTATTTTGAACGGACGCTCATTCCGTTATTAATAGTGATCAAGAGATAAAAAGGGTATCAAATTGTTCGGAAAAATATGAGGAATATTCGGTCAAAAGCTTTTGCTGGGGGATTATTTTTCGTTCGGCCGTGACGAACGAAAACGTGCAAAAATGCGTGTTTTGCGTGATTTTTTATGAAATGCTTATAATGGCCTGAAACGTATGCAAAAAAAATTTAAGACGATTTTGAGCAATCTAAAATTTTACGCGCGCATTAACGCGCGCGCCTACGCGTACGCGCAATTTTGCGCGCATTTATTGACCTCAAATTGACCCGACGGATATTGATCTTAATCTTGATAAATATGAATGTAAAATTACTTTCCGTTATGAAGATATGATCATAAGTTGATTTTTACAAAATGGCGCCTGGATGACGTCACGATGACTTTGAGTCTTTGAAAAGTCACGCAGTTCTAAGTTAGACTAAGATCTATCATCATTGAAAGATTCATAACAATGGCTTTATTGAGTCTTGAGATATCCTGCGAACAAATTCGAGGAAGAATAATAATAAAAAAAAAAAAGAAAATCTTGACGAAATCAATAGGTGATACGTAGACTTCGTTACGTATCACCTAATGATACGTATCACTCAATGATTCCTTCAAAATTTGCAATTTCAACTTTCGATTGAAAATTCCGACATGATCCCAACATCTGATTAAAAAACAAAGTACACCGTTTTTATAGCCCATGGTCTCAGCTATAACATACCCCAATTTGGGAGAAAACAGAGCACACATAAGATAGATAGTGCTCATAGATGAATGCCATGTAGATTCATGATGTGAACGAAATTCACCTTCCATAGACATAACACGCAAATGACGAAAATTTTGACATGTGGCCTTTAATTGAATTTTGTACTATGATGACCTCATTAAAATGAAACTTAGTGAAAATTGACCTTGTAGAGAATTGCCTTATCTACAACATATCGACATTTCAAAGAGAATCGATGAATATTGAGAGAAATACACTACATTTTCCACAAATACAATGACGTCATAATATGCAATTTTGTATTTTTGACTTCCAAGGCCATTATGATGCCGTTAACATGTACTTAATGGCCAAATGAGATATGAAATCATACCTCCGACTCATACTCTATCTAAATATGAAAAAAAAATTGGCAATCCCTATTCATCCCAATGGACTTTTTATAGGCATGTTTTTGCCCATATATGCTATGTATTGCAAAAATCGTGCGTACGGACGGTTATTTTGAACGGACGCTCATTCCGTTATTAATAGTGATCAAGAGATAAAAAGGGTATCAAATTGTTCGGAAAAATATGAGGAATATTCGGTCAAAAGCTTTTGCTGGGGGATTATTTTTCGTTCGGCCGTGACGAACGAAAACGTGCAAAAATGCGTGTTTTGCGTGATTTTTTATGAAATGCTTATAATGGCCTGAAACGTATGCAAAAAAAATTTAAGACGATTTTGAGCAATCTAAAATTTTACGCGCGCATTAACGCGCGCGCCTACGCGTACGCGCAATTTTGCGCGCATTTATTGACCTCAAATTGACCCGACGGATATTGATCTTAATCTTGATAAATATGAATGTAAAATTACTTTCCGTTATGAAGATATGATCATAAGTTGATTTTTACAAAATGGCGCCTGGATGACGTCACGATGACTTTGAGTCTTTGAAAAGTCACGCAGTTCTAAGTTAGACTAAGATCTATCATCATTGAAAGATTCATAACAATGGCTTTATTGAGTCTTGAGATATCCTGCGAACAAATTCGAGGAAGAATAATAATAAAAAAAAACTAGACTTTAATTCGTCACTTAGACGAATTAGGTGATACGTATGATAATGGTTTACATAACGAATAATGCATTACACGATATATTATTTTGCTTCTCCCATTCATATGCTTCTCCCATTATGACCTATTCATATGTCAAGATTAAATTGTGTTTCCTTGATCATCATGGATCTAGGGAAGATAGATTGAAACAATATATGACCTTTGACCCTGTGCAGTAACCAGTTACACATTTGACTCTAATTTACATCATGAAGAACACCTTTTGACGATTTTATCTTATTCAAAGAAATGAAAATGCAATTGATAAATGATTAGCATCATTATGATAATGATGATCGTGATGATCATGATCATGATCATGAGCGCGATCATGACATCTTATTGAAAAAATGAGGGTTGATTTAGATAGCAAATAATCTCAGCTACAACATACTCAAAAATCAACAAAATCCAAGCCGAAATAACGGCGATATTGCTCGCAAAAGACAGGAATGTAGACTCCAGATTTGAGAAAAAGTCATTTCCCTTAGGGATTACACGCAAAAAGTAATGGATTAAGTGAAAATAGGGTAATAATAAAGTAAAAAGGGTTAATTATGACATTATTTGCGAATCTACGTGTTTAAATAATCAAAGGAGATGGTACAGTGAAGGTCAAAAGGAAAAAAAAGTGGAAAAAAAAGTGTTGGAGACACCCGGACTCGAACCAGGGATCTCGAGGTTGGAAGTCAAGTGCGTTACCGATATACCAAAACATCTCCCATAGCGATTACACGTAAACAGGAAATGGAATTCAGAAATCCTACTTTGCAAGTGAAATATGAGCATGATCCCGGCATCTAATCGAAAAATAAAGGGCACACTAGTGATAGCTCATTGTCTCAGCTACAACATATCCGAAGCTCAGCGAAAACAAAGCTAAAACAACGGAGATTTTGCTCGCGAAAGACAGGAGTGTAGAATCCAGTTTTGAGAAAAAGTCATGTCCCATAGAGAATACACGCAAAATGCGAAAAATTGACATGCCTCCTTTAATCGCAAAAATACCCCATGATATTTTTGTGAAAAATAAAAATTGTGAATACTACATTTGTAGAAAATTGTCTCAGCTAGAACATATCAAAATTGAAAAGAAAATTGATCCATATTTCTAGAGATACAATCAAATTTTCCAAAAATATGCTGACGTCATAATATGCAAATTAAAATTTTGAGTTTGGAGGCCATTATGATGACGTCATGAGTTAATTGAGGATCAAATGAGACATGAAATCATATCTCCGACTCATAATCTATCCAAATATGACAAAATATTAGGATTTTCTATCTATTCTAAAGAGTTACAATGAATTTTATATAGGCATGTTTTTGCCCATGTATTGTGGATAAAGATAACGCAAATCCGCGCGTGCTGTCAACTTTGACGGACGCTCATTGCGTTAATAAAAGTTGAACAAATTATCAAAATGCTTGGAAAAATGTACCGAATATGATGACAGAAAAAAATCGGCGATTCTATGTTGCAAAATGCCAGTACGCGCGAAAACGCGCGCGCATGCGCGTGTGCGTAATTTTTTTATCAAATGCTCCATATGGCCTGAAACGTATGCAAAAAAAATTTGGGATGATTTAGAGCATTTTTAATTTTTGCGCGCGCGTAAACGCGCGGACGAGCGCGCACGCGCGCATTTACGCACGTTTATTGACCTCAACTTGACCGGACGGATATTAATCTTAATCATGATAAATATGAATGAAAAATTATTATTCGTTATAAAGATATGATCATTAGTTGATTTTCACAAAATGGCGCCTGGATGACGTCACGATGACTTTGAGTCTTTGAAAAGTCACGCAGTTCTAAGTTAGACTAAGATCTATCATCATTGAAAGATTCATAACAATGGCTTCGTTCAGTCTTGAGATATCCTGCGAACAAATTCGAGGAAGAATAATAATAAATAAATAAATAAATAAATAATAATAAAAATCTTGACGAAATCAAAAGGTGATACGTCTACGTACGTATCACCTAAAAAGAAAATCTTGACGAAATCAATAGGTGATACGTAGACTTCGTTACGTATCACCTAATGATACGTATCACTCAATGATTCCTTCAAAATTTGCAATTTCAACTTTCGATTGAAAATTCCGACATGATCCCAACATCTGATTAAAAAACAAAGTACACCGTTTTTATAGCCCATGGTCTCAGCTATAACATACCCCAATTTGGGAGAAAACAGAGCACACATAAGATAGATAGTGCTCATAGATGAATGCCATGTAGATTCATGATGTGAACGAAATTCACCTTCCATAGACATAACACGCAAATGACGAAAATTTTGACATGTGGCCTTTAATTGAATTTTGTACTATGATGACCTCATTAAAATGAAACTTAGTGAAAATTGACCTTGTAGAGAATTGCCTTATCTACAACATATCGACATTTCAAAGAGAATCGATGAATATTGAGAGAAATACACTACATTTTCCACAAATACAATGACGTCATAATATGCAATTTTGTATTTTTGACTTCCAAGGCCATTATGATGCCGTTAACATGTACTTAATGGCCAAATGAGATATGAAATCATACCTCCGACTCATACTCTATCTAAATATGAAAAAAAAAATTGGCAATCCCTATTCATCCCAATGGACTTTTTATAGGCATGTTTTTGCCCATATATGCTATGTATTGCAAAAATCGTGCGTACGGACGGTTATTTTGAACGGACGCTCATTCCGTTATTAATAGTGATCAAGAGATAAAAAGGGTATCAAATTGTTCGGAAAAATATGAGGAATATTCGGTCAAAAGCTTTTGCTGGGGGATTATTTTTCGTTCGGCCGTGACGAACGAAAACGTGCAAAAATGCGTGTTTTGCGTGATTTTTTATGAAATGCTTATAATGGCCTGAAACGTATGCAAAAAAAATTTAAGACGATTTTGAGCAATCTAAAATTTTACGCGCGCATTAACGCGCGCGCCTACGCGTACGCGCAATTTTGCGCGCATTTATTGACCTCAAATTGACCCGACGGATATTGATCTTAATCTTGATAAATATGAATGTAAAATTACTTTCCGTTATGAAGATATGATCATAAGTTGATTTTTACAAAATGGCGCCTGGATGACGTCACGATGACTTTGAGTCTTTGAAAAGTCACGCAGTTCTAAGTTAGACTAAGATCTATCATCATTGAAAGATTCATAACAATGGCTTTATTGAGTCTTGAGATATCCTGCGAACAAATTCGAGGAAGAATAATAATAAAAAAAAAAAAGAAAATCTTGACGAAATCAATAGGTGATACGTAGACTTCGTTACGTATCACCTAACTAGACTTTAATTCGTCACTTAGACGAATTAGGTGATACGTATGATAATGGTCTACATAACGAATAATGCATTACACGATATATTATTTTGTAAAATGCTTCTCCAATTCATATGCTTCTCCCATTATGATCTAGTCATATGTCAAGATTAAATTGTGTCTCCTTGATCATCATGGATCTAAGGAAGATAGACTGAAACAATATATGACCTTTGACCCTGTGCAGTAACCAGTTACACATTTGACTCTAATTTACATCATGAAGAACACCTTTTGACGATTTTTATCTTATTCAAAGAAATGAAAATGTAACTGATAAATGATTATCATCATTATGATAATGATGATCATGATGATCATGATCATGATCATGAGCGCGATCATGACATCTTATTGAAAAAATGAGGGTTGATTTAGATAGCATATAGTCTCAGCTACAACATACTCAAAAATCAACAAAATCCAAGCCGAAATAACGGCGATATTGCTCGCAAAAGACAGGAATGTAGACTCCAGATTTTAGATAAAGTCATCTCCCATAGGGATTACACGCAAAAAGTAATGGATTAAGTAAAAATAGGGTAATAATAAAGTAAAAAGCGTTATTTATGACATTATTTGCGAATCTACGTGTTTAAATAATCAAAGGAGATGGTACAGTGAAGGTCAAAAGGAAAAAAAAGTGAGAAAAAAAAAGTGTTGGAGACACCCGGACTCGAACCAGGGATCTCGAGGTTGGAAGTCAAGTGCGTTACCGATATACCAAAACATCTCCCATAGCGATTAAACGTAAACGGGAAATGGAATTCAGAAATCCTACTTTGCAAGTGAAATATGAGCATAATTCTGGCATCTAATCGAAAAATAAAGGGAACACTTTTGATAGCTCATTGTCTCAGCTACAACATATCCAAAGCTCAGCGAAAACAAAGCTAAAACAACGGAGATTTTGCTCGCGAAAGACAGGAGTGTAGAATCCAGTTTTGAGAAAAAGTCATGTCCCATAGAGAATACACGCAAAATGCGAAAAATTGACATGCCTCATTTAATCGCAAAAATACACCATGATACTTTTGTCAAAAATAAAAATTGTGAATACTACATTTGTAGAAAATTGTCTCAGCTAGAACATATCATAATTAAAAAGAAAATTGATCCATATTTACAGAGATACAATCAATTTTCCAAAAATATGCTGACGTCATAATATGCAAATTAAAATTTTGAGTTTGGAGGCCATTATGATGACGTCATGAGTTAATTGAGGATAAAATGAGACATGAAATCATATCTCCGACTCATAATCTATATAAATATGAAAAAATATTAGGAGTTTCTATCTATTCTAAAGAGTTACAATGAATTTTATATAGGCATGTTTTTGCCCATGTATTGTGGATAAAGATAACGCAAATCCGCGCGTGCTGTCAACTTTGACGGACGCTCATTGCGTTAATAAAAGGTGAACAAATTATCAAAATGCTTGGAAAAATGTACCGAATATGATGACAGAAAAAAATCGGCGATTCTATGTTGCAAAATGCCAGTACGCGCGAAAACGCGCGCGCATGCGCGTGTGCGTAATTTTTTTATCAAATGCTCCATATGGCCTGAAACGTATGCAAAAAAAAATTGGGATGATTTAGAGCATTTTTAATTTTTGCGCGCGCGTAAACGCGCGGACGAGCGCGCAGGCGCGCATTTACGCACGTTTATTGACCTCAACTTGACCGGACGGATATTGATCTTAATCATGATAAATATGAATGAAAAATTATTATTCGTTATAAAGATATGATCATTAGTTGATTTTCACAAAATGGCGCCTGGATGACGTCACGATGACTTTGACTCTCCAAAAAGTCACGCAGTTCTAAGTTAGACTAAGATCTATCATCATGGCAAGTTTCATGATAATGGCTTTATTCAGTCTTGAGATATCTTGCGAACAAATTCGAGGAAGAATAATAAAAATAAATAATAATAAAGAAAAATCTTGACGAAATCAAAAGGTGATACGTAGACTTCGTTACGTATCACCTAATAATAATAAATAACAATCTTGACGAAATCAAAAGGTGATACGTTGACTTCGTTACGTATCACCTAATGATCCCTTCAAAATTTGCAATTTCAACTTTCGATCGAAAATGTTAACATGATCCCAACATCTGATTAAAAAACAAAGTAACCCTTTTTTATAGCCCATGGTCTCAGCTATAACATACCCCAATTTGGGAGAAAACAGAGCACACATAAGATAGATAGTGCTCATAGATGAATGCCATGTAGATTCATGATGTGAACGAAATTCACCTTCCATAGACATAACACGCAAATGACGAAAATTCTGACATGTTGCCTTTAATTGAATGTTGTACTATGATGACCTCATTAAAATGAAACTTAGTGAAAAGTGATCTTGTAGAGAATTGCCTTATCTACAACATATCGACATTTCAAAGAGAATCGATGAATATTGAGAGAAATACACTACATTTTCCATAAATACAATGACGTCATAATATGCAATTTTGTATTTTTGACTTCCAAGGCCATTATGATGACGTTAAGATGTACTTAATGGCCAAATGAGATATGAAATCATACCTCCGACTCATACTCTATCTAAATATGAAAAAAAAATTGGCAATCCCTATTCATCCCAATGGACTTTTTATAGGCATGTTTTTGCCCATATATGCAATGTATTACAAAAATCGCGCGTACGGACGGTTATCTTGAACGGACGCTCATTCCGTTTTTAATAGTGATAGAGAGCTAAACATGGTATCAAATTTTCCGGAAAAATATGAGGAATATTCGGTCAAAAGCTTTTGCGGAGAAATTATTTTTCGTTCGGCCGTGACGAACGAAAACGTGCAAAAATGCGTGTTTTGCGTGATTTTTTATGAAATGCTTATAATGGCCTGAAACGTATGCAAAAAAAATTTAAGACGATTTTGAGCAATTTAAAATTTTACGCGCGCATTAACGCGCGCACCTACGCGTACGCGCATTTTTGCGCGCATTTATTGAACTCAAATTAACCCGACGGATATTGATCTTAATCTTGATAAATATGAATGTAAAATTACTTTCCGTTATGAAGATATGATCATAAGTTGATTTTTACAAAATGGCGCCTGGATGACGTCACGATGACTTTGAGTCTTTGAAAAGTCACGCAGTTCTAAGTTAGACTAAGATCTATTATCCTTGAAAGATTTATAACAATGGCTTCATTCAGTCTTGAGATATCCTGCGAACAAATTCGAGGAAGAATAATAATAAATAAACTAGACTTTAATTCGTCACTTAGACGAATTAGGTGATACGTATGATAATGGTTTACATAACGAATAATGCATTACACGATATATTATTTTGTAAAATGCTTCTCCCATTTATATGCTTCTCCCAGTATGATCTATTCATATGTCAAGATTAAATTGTGTCTCCTTGATCATCATGGATCTAGGGAAGATAGATTGAAACAATATATGACCTTTGACCCTGTGCAGTAACCAGTTACACATCTGACTCTAATTTACATCATGAAGAACACTTTTTGACGATTTTATCTTATTCAAAGAAATGAAAATGTAAATGATAAATGATTATCATCATTATGTTAATGATGATCATGATGATAATGATCATGATCATGATCATGAGCAAGATCCTGAAATCTTATTGAGAAAATAAGGATTGATTTAGATAGCATATAGTCTAAGCTACAACATACTCAACAATCAACAAAATCCAAGCAGAACTAACGGCGATATTGCTCGCAAAAGACAGGAATGTAGACTCCAGATTTGAGAAAAAGTCATCTCCCATAGGGATTACACGCAAAAAGTAATGGATTAAGTGAAAATAGGGTAATAATAAAGTAAAAAGGGTTGTTTATGACATTATTTGCGATTCTACGTGTTTAAATAATCAAAGGAGATGGTACAGTGAAAGGTCAAAAGGAAAAAAAAGTGAAGAAAAAAATTGTTGGAGACACCCGGACTCGAACCAGGGTTCTCGAGGTTGGAAGTCAAGTGCGTTACTGATATACCAAAACATCTCCCATAGCGATAACACGTAAACGAAAATGGAATTCTGAAGTCCTACTTTGCAAGTGAAATATGAGCATGATCCCGGCATATGATCGAAAAATAAAGTGCACGCTGGAGATAGCCTTTTGTCTCAGCTACAACATACCCGAAGCTCAGCAAAAACAAAGCTAAAACAAGGGAGATATTGCTCGCGAAAGAGGGAAATGTAGAATCCAGTTTTGAGAAATAGTCATGTGCCATAGACAATACACGCAAAATGTGAAAAATTGACATGCCTCCTTTAATTGCAAAAATACGACATGATATTTTTGTCAAACTGGAAAATTAAGGACACTGCATTTGTAGAAAATTATCTCAGCTAGAACATATCAAAATTTGCAAGAAAAAAAATCAATATTTACAGAGATACAAACAATTGTCCAAAAATATGCAAACGTCATACTATCAAAATTTAAATTTTGAGTTTGGAGGCCATTATGACGTCATGAGTTAATTGAGGGTCAAATGAGACATGAAATCATATCTCCGACCCATATTCTATCTAAATATGAAAAAAAATTGGGAGTTCCTATCTATTCTAAAGAGTTACAAAGAATTTTGTATAGGCATGTTTTTGCTCATGTATTGTGGATAAAGAAAACGCAGGTCCGCGCGCGCTGTCAACTTTGACGGACGCTCATTGCGTTATTAAAAGGTTAAAAAGTTATCAAAATGCTTGGAAAAATGTGCCAAATATGATGATAGAGAAAATTCGGCGATTCTATGTTGCAAAATGCTAGTACGCGCAAAAAACGCGCGCGCATGCGCGTGAGCATAATTTTTTGTCAAATGCTCCATATGGCCTAAAACGTATGCAAATTTTTTTTTTGGATGATTTAGAGCATTTTAAATTTTTGCGCGCGCGTAAACGCGCGGATAAACGCGCACGCGCGCATTTGCGCACGTTTATTGACCTGGAATTGACCGGACGGATATTGATCTTAATCATGATAATTATGAATGATAAATACTCTTTCGTTATGAAGATATGATCATAAGTTGATTTTCACAAAATGGCGCCTGGATGACGTCACGATGACTTTGAGTTTTTGAAAAGTCACGCAGTTCTAAGTTAGACTAAGATCTATCATCATGGCAAGTTTCATGATAATGGCTTAAGCCATTCTTAAGATATCCTGCGAACAAAATTGAGGAAGAATAATAATAATTTCTTCTATACAGACACAAAATAAATACTAGACTTTAATTCGTCACTTAGACGAATTAGGTGATACGTATGATAATGGTTTACATAACGAATAATGCATTACACGATATATTATTTTGTAAAATGCTTCTCCCATTTATATGCTTCTCCCATTATGATCTATTCATATGTCAAGATTAAATTGTGTCTCCTTGATCATCATGGATCTAGGGAAGATAGATTGAAACAATATATGACCTTTGACCCTGTGCAGTAACCAGTTACACATTTGACTCTAATTTACATCATGAAGAACACCTTTTGACGATTTTATCTTATTCAAAGAAATGAAAATGTAATTGATAAATGATTATCATCATTATGATAATGATGATCATGATGATAATGATCATGATCATGAGCGCGATCATGACATCTTATTGAAAAAATGAGGGTTGATTTAGATAGCATATAGTCTCAGCTACAACATACTCAAAAGTCAACAAAATCCAAGCAGAAATAACGGCGATATTGCTCGCAAAAGACAGGAATGTAGACTCCAGATTTGAGAAAAAGTCATCTCCCATAGAGATTACACGCAAAAAGTAATGGATTAAGTGAAAATAGGGTAATAATAAAGTAAAAAGGGTTGTTTGTGACATTATTTGCGATTCTACGTGTTTTAATAATCAAAGGAGATGGTACAGTGAAGGTCAAAAGGAAAAAAAAGTGAAGAAAAAAATTGTTGGAGACACCCGGACTCGAACCAGGGATCTCGAGATTGGAAGTCAAGTGCGTTACCGATATACCAAAACATTTCCCATAGCGATTACACGTAAACGGGAAATGGAATTCTGAAATCCTACTTTGCAAGTGAAATATGAGCATGATCCCGGCATCTAATCGAAAAATAAAGGGCGCACTTGTGATAGCTCATTGTCTCAGCTACAACATATCCGAAGTTCAGCGAAAACGAAGCTAAAACAACAGAGATTTTGCTCGCGAAAGACAGGAGTGTAGAATCCAGTTTTGAGAAAAAGTCATGTCCCATAGAGAATACACGTAAAATGTGAAAAATTGACATGCCTTCTTTAATTGCAAAAATACGCCATGATGCCTTTGTCAAAATGGAAAATTGTGGATTATTTATTTGTAGAAAATTGTCTCAGGTAGAACATATCAAAATTTAAAAGAAAATCAATCAATATTTACAGAGATACAATCAATTTTCCAAAATTATGCTGACGTCATAATATGCAAATTGAAATTTTGAGTTTGGAGGCCATTATGATGACGTTATGAGTTAATTGAGGGTCAAATGAGACATGAAATCATATCTCCAACTTATAACCTATCTAAATATGAAAAAATATTGGGAGTTTCTATCTATTCTGAAGAGTTACAAAGAATTTTGTATAGACATGTTTTTGCTCATGTATTGTGGATAAAGATAACGCAGGTCCGCGCGCGCTGTCAACTTTGACGGACGCTCATTGCGTTATTAAAAGGTGAACAAGTTATCAAAATGCTTGGAAAGATGTACCAAATATGATGATAGAGAACATTCGGCGATTCTATGTTGCAAAATGCTAGTACGCGCAAAAAACGCGCGCGCATGCGCGTTTGCGTGATTTTTTGTCAAATGCTCCATATGGCCTGAAACGTATGCCAAAAAAATTTGGGATGATTTGGAGCATTTTGATTTTTTTCGCGCGCGTAAACGCGCGTACGAACGCGCACGCGCACATTTGCGCACGTTTATTGATCTGAAATTGACCGGATGGATATTGATCTTCTTCCTGATAAATATGAATGAAAAATTCCTTTCCGTTATGAAGATATGATCATAAGTTTATTTTCACAAAATGGCGCCTGGATGACGTCACGATAATTTTGAGTCTTTGAAAAGTCACGCAGTTCTAAGTTAGACTAAGATCTATCATCATGGCAAGTTTCATGATAATGGCTTTATTCAGTCTTGAGATATCCTGCGAACAAATTCGAGGAAGAATAATAATAAATAAAAATAAATAAATAAATAATAAAAATCTTGACGAAATCAAAAGGTGATACGTCTACGTACGTATCACCTAATAATAATAATAAATAACAATCTTGACGAAATCAAAAGGTGATACGTTGACTTCGTTACGTATCACCTAATGATCCCTTCAAAATTTGCAATTTCAACTTTCGATCGAAAATGTTAACATGATCCCAACATCTGATTAAAAAACAAAGTAACCCTTTTTTATAGCCCATGGTCTCAGCTATAACATACCCCAATTTGGGAGAAAACAGAGCACACATAAGATAGATAGTGCTCATAGATGAATGCCATGTAGATTCATGATGTGAACGAAATTCACCTTCCATAGACATAACACGCAAATGACGAAAATTCTGACATGTTGCCTTTAATTGAATGTTGTACTATGATGACCTCATTAAAATGAAACTTAGTGAAAAGTGATCTTGTAGAGAATTGCCTTATCTACAACATATCGACATTTCAAAGAGAATCGATGAATATTGAGAGAAATACACTACATTTTCCATAAATACAATGACGTCATAATATGCAATTTTGTATTTTTGACTTCCAAGGCCATTATGATGACGTTAAGATGTACTTAATGGCCAAATGAGATATGAAATCATACCTCCGACTCATACTCTATCTAAATATGAAAAAAAAATTGGCAATCCCTATTCATCCCAATGGACTTTTTATAGGCATGTTTTTGCCCATATATGCAATGTATTACAAAAATCGCGCGTACGGACGGTTATCTTGAACGGACGCTCATTCCGTTTTTAATAGTGATAGAGAGCTAAACATGGTACCAAATTTTCCGGAAAAATATGAGGAATATTCGGTCAAAAGCTTTTGCGGAGAAATTATTTTTCGTTCGGCCGTGACGAACGAAAACGTGCAAAAATGCGTGTTTTGCGTGATTTTTTATGAAATGCTTATAATGGCCTGAAACGTATGCAAAAAAAATTTAAGACGATTTTGAGCAATTTAAAATTTTACGCGCGCATTAACGCGCGCACCTACGCGTACGCGCATTTTTGCGCGCATTTATTGAACTCAAATTAACCCGACGGATATTGATCTTAATCTTGATAAATATGAATGTAAAATTACTTTCCGTTATGAAGATATGATCATAAGTTGATTTTTACAAAATGGCGCCTGGATGACGTCACGATGACTTTGAGTCTTTGAAAAGTCACGCAGTTCTAAGTTAGACTAAGATCTATTATCATTGAAAGATTTATAACAATGGCTTCATTCAGTCTTGAGATATCCTGCGAACAAATTCGAGGAAGAATAATAATAAATAAATAATAATAATAAATAACAATCTTGACGAAATCAAAAGGTGATACGTTGACTTCGTTACGTATCACCTAATAACTAGACTTTAATTCGTCACTTAGACGAATTAGGTGATACGTATGATAGTGGTTTACATAGCGAATAATGCATTACACGATATATTATTTTGTAAAATGCTTCTCCCATTTATATGCTTCTCCCATTATGATCTATTCATATGTCAAGATTAAATTGTGTCTCCTTGATCATCATGGATCTAGGGAAGATAGATTGAAACAATATATGACCTTTGACCCTGTGCAGTAACCAGTTACACATTTGACTCTAATTTACATCATGAAGAACACCTTTTGACGATTTTTATCTTATTCAAAGAAATGAAAATGTAATTGATAAATGATTATCATCATTATGATAATGATGATCATGATGATCATGATCATGATCATAAGCGCGATCATGACATCTTATTGAAAAAATGAGGGTTGATTTAGATAGCATATAGTCTCAGCGACAACATACTCAAAAATCAACAAAATCCAAGCCGAAATAACGGCGATATTGCTCGCAAAAGACAGGAATGTAGAATCCAGATTTGAAAAAAAAAGTCATCTCCCATAGGGATTACACGCAAAAAGTAATGGATTAAGTGAAAATAGGGTAATAATAAAGTAAAAAGGGTTATTTATGACATTATTTGCGAATCTACGTGTTTAAATAATCAAAGGAGATGGTACAGTGAAGGTCAAAAGGAAAAAAAAAAGTGAAAAAAAAAGTGTTGGAGACACCCGGAATCTCGAGGTTGGAAGTCAAGTGCGTTACCGATATACCAAAACATCTGCCATAGCGATTAATTACACGTAAACGGGAAATGGAATTCAGAAATCCTACTTTGCAAGTGAAATATGAGCATAATCCCGGCATCTGATCGAAATATAAAAGGCACACGTGTGATAGCTTATTGTCTCAGCTACAACATATTCGAAGCTCAGCGAAAACAAAGCTAAAATATGGGAGATTTCGCTCGCAAAAGACAGGAGTGTAGAATCCAGTTTTGAGAAAAAGTCATGTCCCATAGAGAATACACGCAAAATGTGAAAAATTGACATGCCTCCTTTAATCGCAAAAGTACGCCTTGATGCCTTAGTCAAAATGAAAAATTGTGGCAACTATACTTGTAGCAAATTGTCTCAGCTAGAACATATCAAAATTTAAAAGAAAATTGATCAATATTTACAGAGATACAATTAATTTTCCAAAAATATGCTGACGTCATAATATGCAAATTGAAATTTTGAGTTTGGAGGCCATTATGATGACATCATGAGTTAATTGAGGGTCAAATGAGACATGAAATCATATCTCCAACTCATAATCTATCTAAATATGAAAACATATTGGGAGTTCCCATCCATTCTGAACAGTTACAATGAATTTTGTATAGGCATGTTTTTGTCAATGTATGGTGGATAAAGATAACGCAGATCTGCGCGTGCTGTCAACTTTGACGGACGCTCATTGCGTTATTAAAAGGTGAACAAGTTATCAAAATGCTTGGAAAAATGTATCAAATATAATGACAGAAAAAATTCGGCGATTCTATATTGCAAAATGCCAGTACGCGCGAAAATGCGCGCGCATGCGCGTGTGCGTAATTTTTTTATCAAATGCTCCATATGGCCTGAAACGGATGTAAAAAAAAATTGGGATGATTTGGAGCATTTTAATTTTTTTCGCGCGCGTAAACGCGCGGACATAAGCGTACGCGCATTTTTGCGCGCATTTATTGACTTGAAATTGACCGGACGGATATTGAGTTTAATCATGATAAATATGAATGAAAAATGGCTTTCCTTTATGAAGATATGATCATAAGTTGATTTTCACAAAATGGCGCCTGGATGACGTCACGATGACCTTGACTGTCTGAAAAGTCACACAGTTCTAAGTTAGACTAAGATCTATCATCATTGAAAGTTTCATGATAATGGCTTTATTCAGTCTTGAGATATCCTGCGAACAAATTCGAGGAAGAATAATAAAAATAAACTAGACTTTAATTCGTCACTGACGAATTAGGTGATACGTAATTATGCTCATGTAACATAATGAAGAACGCATTTTCACGATTTCATCTTTTGTTATAAAATACTTCTCCCATTTATGGTCTATCCATGAGTCAAGTTTCAACTGTGTAGGGCAGAGGGAGACAGAGCAATAGAATAAGAGGGAGGCAAGGCAAGAGAGAGAGAGAGAGGCAGAGGGTGAAAGAGTAGAGAGAGAGGGGAGAGGGTGAAAGAGTAGAGAGAGATATAGATAGATGCAGAGACAGACCAAAAAAGGGAGAGGGGCAGAACATGAAACCAAGTAACACATTAATCCATTGCATATTAAGAAACTGAAAAATCTTTAAATTGTTTTCCACCTCATTCCATATTCTGGACCCTTCAGAACATTCAAAGAAGATAAGACGATAGGTTTTTACCTCTTTTCTACAAAAGGAACATACATTTGACTGAGTTAATCCAAAAAGATACAGTTTATCATTACAAAATATGATATTATGTAAAAGTTTATACTGAAATTTCCTGGTGACCATGATTAAGAGTGGTATAGCACCCCTTCAGGTATTTGATAGAGATTGTAGAATCAGGATTTAAGAAAATAGTCGCCTAACACGCAAACTAAGAAAATTCTGACATTTCCGCTTCAATTGAATTTTTCACTATGATGATGTTATCAAAATGATAAATGATGTTCAACATTCTTGTAGATAATTTTCTTAGCTACACCGTATCAAGATTTGGGAGAACATAGAGCACAAATAAGCTAGATAGTGCTCAAAGATCAACGTCATGTAGATTCACCTTACATAGGCATAACACGCAAATTGAGAAAATGCTGACATGTGGCCTTTAATTGAATTTTGTACTATGATGACATCAATGAAATAAAAAGCAGTGTGTATTTATTTTGTAGGCAATTGCCGCAGCTACAAGATACCGCAATTCGGAAGAAAATCAATCAATATTATGAGAAATACACTAAATTGTCCATAAATATAATGACGTCATAATATGCAATTTTGTTTTTTGACTTCCAAGGCCATTATGATGACGTCAGGATGCATTTAATGGCCAAATGAGATATGAAATCATATCTCCGACTCATACTCTATCTAAATATGAAAAAAAACTTGGCAGTCCTTGTTCATCCCAATGGACTTTTTATAGGCATGTTTTTGCCCATATATGCTATGTAATATATGAGCTCGCGCGCACGGATATTTATATTGAACGGACGATCATTCCGTTATTAATAGTGATAAAGAGATGAACATGGTGTCAAAATGCTTGGAAAAATGTGTCAAACATGATGACAGGAAAAATGCGCCGATAATATGTTGCAAAATGCCAGAACGCGCAAAAAACGCGCGCGCATGAGCGTTTGAGTGATTTTTTGTCAAATGCTCCATATGGCTTAAAACGTATGCAAAAAAAATTAGGAATGATTTGGAGCATTTTTAATTTTTGCGCGCACGTAAACGCGCGCACAGACGCGTACGCGCGGATTTGCGCACGTTTTTTTAATCTTAAATTGACCGGTAGGATATTGATCTTATTCATGATAAATATGAATGAAAAATTACTTTCCGTTATGAAGATATGATCATAAGTTGATTTTCACAAAATGGCGCCTAGATGACGTCACGAAAATGTTGAGTCTTTGAAATGTCATGCAGTTCTAAGTTAGACTAAGATCTATCATCATTGAAAGTTTCATGACAATGGCTTTTGCCATTCTTGAGATATCTTGCGAACAAAATTGAGGAAGAATAATAATAATTTCTTCTATACAGACACAAAATAAATACTAGACTTTAATTCGTCACTTTGACGAATTAGGTGATACGTATGCTCATGTGTAACATAATAAAGAACGTATTTTCACGATTTCATATTTCGTTTACTACTCCCATTATGGTCTATCCATGAGTCAAGTTTCAACTGTAGAGCAGAGGGAGACAGACCAAGAGAATAAGAGGGACGCAAGGCAAGAGAGAGAGAGAGAGATAGAGAGGGAGAGGGTGAAAGAGAAGAGAGATAGATAGATGCAGAGACAGACCAAAAAAGGAGAGGGGCAGAACATAAGAGGAGAAGTAAAAGAGCAAGAGAGAGGAGAGAGAGAGATGCAATTGAGAACAATGCCTTCCAGATGACCATGATTGAAAGTGGTATAGCGCCCCCTTTAGGTATCCGATTGAGGATTGTTATATATGATAATTGACATGTCACCTATGATTGAATTTTTTACTATGATAACGTCAATATAATGTTAGATAGTCTACATAAATCTCGTGGGAACTTGTCTCAGCTACAACATACTCAAAAATCAACAAAATCCAAGCAGAAATATTGGCGATATTGCTCAAAACACAGAAATGTAGAATCCAGATTTGAGAAAAAGTAATCTCCCATAGGGATTAAACGCAAAAAGTAATGGATTAAGTGAAAATAGGGTAATAATAAAGAAAATAGGGTTGTTTATTACATTATTTGCGATTCTACGTGTTTTAATACTCAAAGGAGATGGTACAGTGAAAGGTCAAAAAATAAAGTGAAGACAAATATTGTTGGAGACACCCGGACTCGAACCATGGATCTCGACGTTGGAAGTCAAGTGCGTTACCGATATACCAAAACATTTCCCATAGCGATTACACGTAAACGGGAAATGGAATTCTGAAATCCTACTTTGCAAGTGAAATATGAGCATAATCCCGGCATCTGATCGAAAAATGAAATGCTCACGTGTGATAGATTATTGTCTCAGCTACAACATATTCGAAGTTCAGCACAAACTAAGCTAAGACAACGGAGATTTTGCTCGTGAAAGACAGGAGTGTAGAATGCAGTTTTGAGAAAAAGTCATGTCTCATAGAGAATACACGCAAAATGTGAAAAATTGACATGCCTCCTTAAATCGCAAAAATACGCCATGATGCCTTTGTCAAAATGAAAAATTGTGGTTACTATATTTGTAGAGAATTGTTTCAGCTAGAACATATCGAAATTTGAAAGAAAATCAATCAATATTTACAGAGATACAATCAATTTTCAAAAAATATGCTGACGTCATAACATGCAAATTAAATTTTTGAGTTTGGAGGACATTATGGTGACGTCATGAGTTAATTGAAGGTCAAATGAGACATGAAATCATATTTACGACTCATAATCTATCTAAATATGAAAACATATTGGGAGTTCCCATCCATTCTGAACAGTTACAATGAATTTTGTATAGGCATGTTTTTGCCAATGTATGGTGGATAAAGATAACGCAGATCTGCGCGTGCTGTCAACTTTGACGGACGCTCATTGCGTTAATAAAAGGTGAACAACTTATCAAAATGCTTGGAAAAATGTACCGAATATGATGACAGAAAAAAATCGGCGATTCTAAGTTGCAAAATGCCAGTACGCGCGAAAACGCGCGCGCATGCGCGTGTGCGTAATTTTTTTATCAAATGCTCCATATGGCCTGAAACGTATGCAAAAAAAATTTGGGATGATTTAGAGCATTTTAATTTTTTTCGCGCGCGTAAACGCGCGGACATAAGCGTACGCGCATTTTTGCGCGCATTTATTGACTTGAAATTGACCGGACGGATATTGAGTTTAATCATGATAAATATGAATGAAAAATGGCTTTCCTTTATGAAGATATGATCATAAGTTGATTTTCACAAAATGGCGCCTGGATGACGTCACGATGACCTTGACTGTCTGAAAAGTCACACAGTTCTAAGTTAGACTAAGATCTATCATCATTGAAAGTTTCATGATAATGGCTTTATTCAGTCTTGAGATATCTTGCGAACAAATTCGAGGAAGAATAATAAAAATAAATAATAATAATAAAGAAAAATCTTGACGAAATCAAAAGGTGATACGTAGACTTCGTTACGTATCACCTAACTAGACTTTAATTCGTCACTTAGACGATTTAGGTGATACGTATGATAATGGTTTACATAACGAATAATGCATTACACGATATATTATTTTGTAAAATGCTTCTCCCATTCATATGCTTCTCCCATTATGATCTATTCATATGTCAAGATTAAATTGTGTCTCCTTGATCATCATGGATCTAGGGAAGATAGATTGAAACAATATATGACCTTTGAACCTGTGCAGTAACCAGTTACACATTTGACTCTAATTTACATCATGAAGAACACCTTTTGACGATTTTATCTTATTCAAAGAAATGAAAATGTAATTGATAAATGATTATCATCATTATGATAATGATGATCATGATGATCATGATCATGATGATCATGATCATGATCATGAGCGCGATCATGACATCTTATTGAAAAAATGAGGGTTGATTTAGATAGCATATAGTCTAAGCTACAACATACTCAAAAATCAACAAAATCCAAGCCGAAATAACGGCGATATTGCTCGCAAAAGACAGGAATGTAGACTCCAGATTTTAGAAAAAGTCATCTCCCTTAGGGATTACACGCAAAAAGTAATGGATTAAGTGAAAATAGGGTAATGATAGAGTAAAAAGGGTTATTTATGACATTATTTGCGAATCTACGTGTTTAAATAATCAAAGGAGATGGTACAGTGAAGGTCAAAAGGAAAAAAAAGTGGAAAAAAAAAGTGTTGGAGACACCCGGACTCGAACCAGGGATCTCGAGGTTGGAAGTCAAGTGCGTTACCGATATACCAAAACATCTCCCATAGCGATTACACGTAAACAGGAAATGGAATTCAGAAATCCTACTTTGCAAGTGAAATATGAGCATGATCCCGGCATCTAATCGAAAAATAAAGGGCACACTTTTGATAGCTCATTGTCTCAGCTACAACATATCCGAAGCTCAGCGATAACAAAGCTAAAACAATGGAGATTTTGCTCACGAAGGACAGGAGTGTAGAATCCAGTTTTGAGAAATAGTCATGTCCCATAGACAATACACGCAAAATGTGAAAAATTGACATGCCTCCTTTAATCGCAAAAATACACCATGATACTTTTGTCAAAAAAAAAATTGTGAAAACTACATTTGTAGAAAATTGTCTCAGCTAGAACATATCAAAATTAACAAGAAAATTGATTAATATTTCCAGAGATACAATCAATTTTCCAAAAATATGCTGACGTCATAATATGCAAATTAAAATTTTGAGTTTGGAGGCCATTATGATGACGTCATGAGTTAATTGAGGATAAAATGAGACATGAAATCATATCTCCGACTCATAAGCTATCTTAATTTGAAAAAAATATTAGGAGCTTCTATCTATTCTAAGGAGTTACAATGAATTTTATATAGGCATGTTTTTGCCCATGTATTGTGGATAAAGATAACGCAAATCCGCGCGTGCTGTCAACTTTGACGGACGCTCATTACGTTAATAAAAGGTGAACAAATTATCAAAATGCTTGGAAAAATGTACCAAATATGATGACAGAAAAAAATCGGCGATTCTATGTTGCAAAATTCCAGTACGCGCGAAAACGCGCGCGCATGCGCGTGCGCGTAATTTTTTTATCAAATGCTCCATATGGCCTGAAACGTATGCAAAAAAAATTTGGGATGATTTAGAGCATTTTAATTTTTTGCGCGCGCGTAAACGCGCGGACGAGCGCGCACGCGCGCATTTACGAACGTTTATTGACCTAAAATTGATCGGACGGATATTGATCTTAATTATGATAAATATGAATGAAAAATTACTATTCGTTATGAAGATATGATCATTAGTTGATTTTCACAAAATGGCGCCTGGATGACGTCACGATGATTTTGAGTCTTTGAAAATTCACGCAGTTCTAAGTTAGACTAAGATCTATCATCATTGAAAGATTTATAACAATGGCTTTATTCAGTCTTGAGATATCCTGCGAACAAATTCGAGGAAGAATAATAATAATAAATAATAAATAACAATCTTGACGAAATCAATAGGTGATACGTAGACTTCGTTACGTATCACCTAACTAGACTTTAATTCGTCACTTAGACGAATTAGGTGATACGTATGATAATGGTTTACATAACGAATAATGCATTACACGATATATTATTTTGCTTCTCCCATTCATATGCTTCTCCCATTATGATCTATTCATATGTCAAGATTAAATTGTGTCTCCTTGATCATCATGGATCTAGGGAAGATAGATTGAAACAATATATGACCTTTGACCCTGTGCAGTAACCAGTTACACATTTGACTCTAATTTACATCATGAAGAACACCTTTTGACGATTTTATCTTATTCAAAGAAATGAAAATGTAATTGATAAATGATTAGCATCATTATGATAATGATGATCGTGATGATCATGATCATGATCATGAGCGCGATCATGACATCTTATTGAAAAAATGAGGGTTGATTTAGATAGCATATAGTCTCAGCTACAACATACTCGAAAAATCAACAAAATCCAAGCCGAAATAACGGCGATATTGCTCGCAAAAGACAGGAATGTAGACTCCAGATTTGAGAAAAAGTCATTTCCCATAGGGATTACACGCAAAAAGTAATGGATTAAGTGAAAATAGGGTAATAATAAAGTAAAAGGGTTATTTATGACATTATTTGCGAATCTACGTGTTTAAATAATCAAAGGAGATGGTACAGTGAAGGTCAAAAGGAAAAAAAGTGAAAAAAAAAAGTGTTGGAGACACCCGGACTCGAACCAGGGATCTCGAGGTTGGAAGTCAAGTGCGTTACCTATATACCAAAACATCTCCCATAGCGATTACACGTAAACGGGAAATGGAATTCAGAAATCATACTTTGCAAGTGAAATATGAGCATGATTCCGACATCTAATCGAAAAAATAATGGACACACTTTTGTTAGCTTATTGTCTCAGCTACAACATATCTAAAGCTCAGCGAAAACAAAGCTAAAACAACGGAGATTTTGCTCGCGAAAGACAGGAGTGTAGAATCCAGTTTTGAGAAAAAGTCATGTCCCGTAGAGAATACACGCAAAATGCGAAAAATTGACATGCCTCCTTTAATCGCAAAAATACACCATGATACTTTTGTCAAAAATAAAAATTTAAATAATACATTTGTAGAAAATTGTCTCAGCTAGAACATATCAAAATTAAAAAGAAAATTGATCAATATTTAAAGAGATACAATCAATTTTCCAAAAATATGCTGACGTCATAACATGCAAATTGAAATTTTGAGTTTGGAGGCCATTATGATGACGTCATGAGTTAATTGAGGATAAAATGAGACATGAAATCATATTTCCAACTCATCATCTATCCAAATATGACAAAATATTAGGAGTTTCTATCTATTCTAAAGAGTTACAATGAATTTTATATAGGCATGTTTTTGCCCATGTATTGTAGATAAAGATAACGCAAATCCGCGCGTGCTGTCAACTTTGACGGACGCTTATTGCGTTAATAAAAGGTGAACAAATTATCAAAATGCTTGGAAAATGTACCGAATATGATGACAGAAAAAAATCGGCGATTCTATGTTGCAAAATGCCAGTACGCGCGAAAACGCGCGCGCATGCGCGTGTGCGTAATTTTTTTATCAAATGGTTCATATGGCCTGAAACGTATGCAAAAAAAATTTGGGATGATTTAGAGCATTTTAATTTTTTGCGCGCGCGTAAACGCGCGGACGAGCGCGCACGCGCGCTTTTACGGACGTTTATTGACTTGAAATTGACTGGACGGATATTGATCATAATCATGATAAATATAAATGAAAAATTCCTATTCGTTATGAAGATATGATCATTAGTTGATTTTCACAAAATGGCGCCTGGATGACGTCACGATGACCTTGACTGTCTGAAAAGTCACACAGTTCTAAGTTAGACTAAGATCTATCATCATTGAAAGTTTCATGATAATGGCTTTATTCAGTCTTGAGATATCCTGCGAACAAATTCGAGGAAGAATAATAAAAATAAACTAGACTTTAATTCGTCACTTAGACGAATTAGGTGATACGTATGATAATGGTTTGCATAACGAATAATGCATTACACGATATATTATTTTGTAAAATGCTTCTCCCATTTATATGCTTCTCCCATTATGATCTATTCATATGTCAAGATTAAATTGTGTCTCCTTGATCATCATGGATCTAGGGAAGATAGATTGAAACAATATATGACCTTTGACCCTGTGCAGTAGCCAGTTACACATTTGACTCTAATTTACATCATGAAGAACACCTTTTGACGATTTTATCTTATTCAAAGAAATGAAAATGTAATTGATAAATGATTATCATCATTATGATAATGATGATCATGATGATAATGATCATGATCATGAGCGCAATCATGACATCTTATTGAAAAAATTGAGGATTGATTTAGATAGCATATAGTCTCAGGTACAACATACTCTAAAATCAATAAAATTCAAGCAGAAATAACGGCGATATTGCTCGCAAAAGACAGGAATGTAGACTCCAGATTTGAGAAAAAGTCATCTCCCATAGATTACACGCAAAAAGTAATGGATTAAGTGAAAATAGGGTAATAATAAAGTAAAAAGGGTTATTTATGACAATATTTGCGAATCTACGTGTTTAAATAATCAAAGGAGATGGTACAGTGAAGGTCAAAAGAAAAAAAAAGTGAGAAAAAAAAAGTGTTGGAGACACCCGGACTCGAACCAGGGATCTCGAGGTTGGAAGTCAAGTGCGTTACCGATATACCAAAACATCTCCCATAGCGATTACACGTAAACGGGAAATGGAATTCAGAAATCCTACTTTGCAAGTGAAATATGAGCATGATCCCGGCATCTAATCGAAAAACAAAGGACACACTTTTGATAGCTCATTGTCTCAGCTACAACATATCCGAAGCTCAGCGAAAACAAAGCTAAAACAACGGAGATTTTGCTCGCGAAAGACAGGAGTGTAGAATCAATAGTAAAATTGATCAATATTTCTAGAGATACAATCAATTTTCCAAAAATATGCTGACGTCATAATATGCAAATTAAAATTTTGAGTTTGGAGGCCATTATGATGACGTCATGAGTTAATTGAGGATAAAATGAGACATGAAATCATATCTCCGACTCATAATCTATCCAAATATGAAAAAATATTAGGAGTTTCTATCTATTCGAAAGAGTTACAATTAATTTTATATAGGCATGTTTTTGCTCGCAAAAGACAGGAATGTAGACTCCAGATTTGAGAAAAAGTCATCTCCCATAGGGATAACACGCAAAAAGTAATGGATTAAGTGATAATAGGGTAATAATAAAGTAGAAAGGGTTGTTTATCACATTATTTGCGATTCTACGTGTTTAAATAATCAAAGGAGATGGTACAGTGAAAGGTCAAAAGGAAAAAAAGTGGAGAAAAAATTGTTGGAGACACCCGGACTCGAACCAGGGATCTCGAGGTTGAAAGTCAAGTGCGTTACTGATATACCAAAACATCTCCCATAGCGATTACACGTAAACGGGAAATGGAATTCTGAAGTCCTACTTTGCAAGTGAAATATGAGCATGATCCCGGCATATGATCAAAAAATGAAGTGCACATTGGAGATAGGTAATTGTCTCTGCTACAACATATCCAAAGCTCAGCGAAAACGAAGCTAGAACAACGGAGATTTTGCTCGCGAATAACAGGAGTGTAGAATCAAGTTTTGAGAAAAAGTCATGTCCCATAGAGAATACACGCAAAATGTGAAAAATTGACATGCCTCTTTTAATCGCAAAAATACACCATGATACTTTTGTCAAAAATAAAAATTGTGAATACTACATTTATAGAAAATTGTCTCAGCTAGAACATATCAAAATTAAAAAGAAAATTGATCCATATTTACAGAGATACAATCAATTGTCCAAAAATATGCAAACGTCATACTATCAAAATTTAAATTTTGAGTTCGGAGGCCATTATGATGACGTCTTTAGTTAATTGAGGGTCAAATGAGACATGAAATCATATCTCCACCCCTTAATCTATTTAAATATGAAAAAATATTCGGGGTTCCTATCTATTCTGAAGAGTTACAAAGAATTTTGTATAGGCATGTTTTTGCTCATGTATTGTGGATAAAGAAAACGCAGGTCCGCGCGCGCTGTCAACTTTGACGGACGCTCGTTGCGTTATTAAAAGGTTAACAAGTTATCAAACTGCTTGGAAAAATGTGCCAAATATGATGATAGAGAAAATTCGGCGATTCTATGTTGCAAAATAATAGTACGCGCAAAAAACGCGCGCGCATGTGCGTGAGCATAATTTTTTGTCAAATGCTTTAAATGGCCTTAAACGTATGCAAAAAAAATTTGGGATGATTTAGAGCATTTTTAATTTTTGCGAGCGCGTAAACGCGCGGATGAACGCGCTCGCGCGCATTTACGCACGTTTATTGACCTGACATTGACGGGACGGATATTGATCTTAATCATGATAATTATGAATGAGAAATGCTTTTCCGTTATGAAGATATGATCATAAGTTGATTTTCACAAAATGGCGTCTGGATGACGTCACGATGACTTTGAGTTTTTGAAAAGTCACGCAGTTCTAAGTTAGACTAAGATCTATCATCATGGCAAGTTTCATGATAATGGCTTAAGCCATTGTTGAGATATCCTGCGAACAAAATTGAGGAAGAATTATAATAATTTCTTCTATACAGACACAAAATAAATACTAGACTTTAATTCGTCACTTAGACGAATTAGGTGATACGTATGATAATGGTTTACATAACGAATAATGCATTACACGATATATTATTTTGTAAAATGCTTCTCCCATTTATATGCTTCTCCCATTATGATCTATTCATATGTCAAGATTAAATTGTGTCTCCTTGATCATCATGGATCTAGGGAAGATAGATTGAAACAATATATGACCTTTGACCCTGTGCAGTAACCAGTTACACATTTGACTCTAATTTACATCATGAAGAACACCTTTTGACGATTTTATCTTATTCAAAGAAATGAAAATATAATTGATAAATGATTATCATCATTATGATAATGATGATCATGATGATAATGATCATGATCATGAGCGCGATCATGACATCTTATTGAAAAAATGAGGGTTGATTTAGATAGCATATAGTCTCAGCTACAACTTACTCAAAAGTCAACAAAATCCAAGCAGAAATAACGGCGATATTGCTCGCAAAAGACAGGAATGTAGACTCCAGATTTGAGAAAAAGTCATCTCCCATAGAGATTACACGCAAAAAGTAATGGATTAAGTGAAAATAGGGTAATAATAAAGTAAAAAGGGTTGTTTGTGACATTATTTGCGATTCTACGTGTTTTAATAATCAAAGGAGATGGTACAGTGAAGGTCAAAAGGAAAAAAAAGTGAAGAAAAAAATTGTTGGAGACACCCGGACTCGAACCAGGGATCTCGAGATTGGAAGTCAAGTGCGTTACCGATATACCAAAACATTTCCCATAGCGATTACACGTAAACGGGAAATGGAATTCTGAAATCCTACTTTGCAAGTGAAATATGAGCATGATCCCGGCATCTAATCGAAATATAAAGGGCGCACTTGTGATAGCTCATTGTCTCAGCTACAACATATCCGAAGTTCAGCGAAAACGAAGCTAAAACAACAGAGATTTTGCTCGCGAAAGACAGGAGTGTAGAATCCAGTTTTGAGAAAAAGTCATGTCCCATAGAGAATACACGTAAAATGTGAAAAATTGACATGCCTTCTTTAATTGCAAAAATACGCCATGATGCCTTTGTCAAAATGGAAAATTGTGGATTATTTATTTGTAGAAAATTGTCTCAGGTAGAACATATCAAAATTTAAAAGAAAATCAATCAATATTTACAGAGATACAATCAATTTTCCAAAATTATGCTGACGTCATAATATGCAAATTGAAATTTTGAGTTTGGAGGCCATTATGATGACGTTATGAGTTAATTGAGGGTCAAATGAGACATGAAATCATATCTCCAACTTATAACCTATCTAAATATGAAAAAATATTGGGAGTTTCTATCTATTCTGAAGAGTTACAAAGAATTTTGTATAGACATGTTTTTGCTCATGTATTGTGGATAAAGATAACGCAGGTCCGCGCGCGCTGTCAACTTTGACGGACGCTCATTGCGTTATTAAAAGGTGAACAAGTTATCAAAATGCTTGGAAAGATGTACCAAATATGATGATAGAGAACATTCGGCGATTCTATGTTGCAAAATGCTAGTACGCGCAAAAAACGCGCGCGCATGCGCGTTTGCGTGATTTTTTGTCAAATGCTCCATATGGCCTGAAACGTATGCAAAAAAAATTTGGGATGATTTGGAGCATTTTAATTTTTTTCGCGCGCGTAAACGCGCGTTCGAACGCGCACGCGCGCATTTGCGCACGTTTTTTGATCTGAAATTGACCGGATGGATATTGATCTTCTTCCTGATAAATATGAATGAAAAATTCCTTTCCGTTATGAAGATATGATCATAAGTTTATTTTCACAAAATGGCGCCTGGATGACGTCACGATAATTTTGAGTCTTTGAAAAGTCACGCAGTTCTAAGTTAGACTAAGATCTATCATCATGGCAAGTTTCATGATAATGGCTTTATTCAGTCTTGAGATATCCTGCGAACAAATTCGAGGAAGAATAATAATAAATAAATAAATAAATAAATAAATAATAAAAATCTTGACGAAATCAAAAGGTGATACGTCTACGTACGTATCACCTAATAATAATAAAGAAAAATCTTGACGAAATCAAAAGGTGATACGTTGACTTCGTTACGTATCACCTAATAAGTCATAAATATGATCATGTATACATTGCAAAAACAAGGTGTTATTTCAACACCATTGGTGTTAATTTTAACACTTTCCCACCAGGGCTTGGAATTAAACAATTCTGTGAACGCGCCAATAAAGGAAACGTTGCAACGACTTGTTGAGTTCTTATTTCTCTTTATTTCTGTTCCTTTGTAACAAGTCATCTTCATTTAGCGATTCAGCAATCCAATTAGCGAATCATCATCATTAGCAAATCAGCAATCCAATTAGCGGTTCACTGTAAACAACAACAAAGTAACAAAGCATTATAAACATATGCATCATATAAACAGAATTAAATGCATGTAACCCTGTCTACATTACAGTGAATCTTGTAAATACTCTTGACATATAAACGTGATGTTTATATACGAAATAAACTCCAAAAGGAATGTAACTATCCAGCTATACGGTGTATTCATTTATGTCTCTGCTTGATATATATATCTTCATAAATTCCTGTGCTTAGAATGTGCCTGTAATGCACGGTGTTCTACAGATACGGCTTCATAATGCCCCCTTAATTAAGCAATTACAAAGTAGTCTATGTGATTCCAGACCCTATACAACTGACATCAATAATATTCCCTCAGAAACGGTTCTACACACTCCTTATAATGGTAATTAACCTCTTTTAACTCTTACAAGCTGTGCAAGTCACTATAACATATCATACTAATTAAATCATGCACCATCTTAGAGCTTGTTTATATGAATAAACCCTTTTATGCACGACACATACCTGGGTGCAATGCGTTTCATAGCCCCATAGCAACACATAGGCTTCTGTACATAACGTTGCGTTAATCATCCAAAATCAACTCACTATTTGCACATAATTCACAGGAAATGAACAATCATAATTATGAAACAACTAGTTTCATATATTTGACAGTAAATCAGTTATCTACAGTAATCATGTATCGTAGCTTACCAACTATTTGTTCATCCGGAGCAAAGTCATGAATTCTATGGTAACAAACATCAAGTCTGATGCCTTTGACTAGGCTTTCTGTTGCACAAATTTTCTTAACGCCGCAGATGGCGCTATACAAGTTTCGCGCCGCTACATTCCGGCCCCAAATGAGTTACCTATCCTTAAATCATTTTCTACATTACCATAAAGCGGCATGCATTAAACTATGAATGAATTACAGTAACATTTGGTATGCATTAACGCAATGACGATACCTGTAAAATATCTGAAAGCAAAAACAAACATCCATTTAACTTTCACAAATCTTGTCAAAACTGTTTGCATAAACAATTCAAACTGTGACATACATGCAAGTTAGAAATGTTAGAAATTCTTTGAACAATAACATATAAATGTTTCACATCATATATAACAACCTTCGTTGTGTTTAGGAAGAAGCCTCTACATTGGCTTCCAAGAGGCACAGCTTTGAAATTGGCCTCTTGTAATATCGAGGCCCTACTCGAACCTCTACTTGTCTTACAAGGCCACGCTTGTCTGGATAGGTCGTTAACACTCTTTCGATGGGCCACTGTCCACGAGGGGTACTTTCGTTGACCACTAGAACCAGATCGTCGACTTCAAAGTTTCTGTTTGGTCTAGTCCATTTCTGACGTTGCTGCAACAGGGGTAAGTATTCCTTGACCCATCGGGTCCAAAACTGCCCTGCTAGGTACTGGACTTGGCGCCAGTGTCTCCGTAGATGGCAGTCTTCTTTCACAAAGATCTCTGGTGGCAGACTTGGGTTCTTACGAAGCAACAACAAATGATTCGGGGTCAATGGCTCATCATCTCTGGAGTCCATGCTCAGGTGAGTAAGAGGCCTTCCATTCAATATTGCCTCTACTTCTGTGAAGAGGGTAAGTAGCGCTTCGTCTGTAAGCGTCTGCTGTGGGAGACTGGTCAAGATTTTCCTCACTGACCGTATGATCCTCTCCCATACACCTCCCATGTGGCTTGCTCCTGGCGGGTTGAAGTGCCATGCAATGCCCTTCTGTGTGAGGTATCGGTTCACTCTCTCGGAATTCAGCCCTGCAAGAGCATCCTTTAGCTCCTTCTGACCCCCCTTGAAATTGGTGCCATTGTCACTGAATATAGCCTTGGGTTGACCTCTACGGTTGATGAAGCGACGCAGTGTTTGTATGAATGAGTCAGTCTCCAAGCTATAAGCCATCTCAAGATGCACTGCCCTGGTAGATAAACATGTAAAGATACATCCATACCTCTTCTGTGTACTGCGACCATGCTTCGTCGGGAATGGGCCAAAGTAATCAAGCCCTGTATTCGTAAAAGGTGGTTCTCCCGGAGTAACTCTCTCTTCCGGCAAATCAGCCATGAATTGCTGACCTCTTGAAGCATTACGCTTCTTGCATTTGAAGCAGTTACCTATGGTGTGACGGACTGTAGCACCTCCCTTGTTGATCCAAAATCTTTCTCTGAGAGAGGTCCATGTCAAACCCATACTACAGTGTCCAACCTTCTGATGATGATGAACCACTAGAAGCTTGGTAACGTGGTGATCGTTGGGAAGAATCATTGGATGTTTCTCGTCATCCAGAATAGGAGCCTTGCTTAATCTCCCTCCTACTCGTAGCAGTCCGTCAACCATGACAGGATTCAGCTTTTCAAGGGGATTTCCTTGTTTCCTGGTTTTCTTCTCTATCCCCTTCACGTACTCATCAGGAAATGAGTGTCTCTATACGTGTTTGATCACTTCTACCTCTGCATTGTTCAATTCCTGAACTGTCAAGCTTCCTCTTTCTGCCAAGTTGCCCGTTCCTTTGGACCGCAAGTATTGCTTGTACCGTAGTAGCCATGCAATTCCTCGCTTCAGACGATCCCATGATGAGTACCTTGTCATTAGATCATCTATCTCGTCATGTGAGCTGGTAGCGTAGACATGAGTTTTCTTCACCTCACTGTCATTCTGAAGATCAAGTTCTGGTACATCTTCCTTCTTCAAACTTGCTGGATCTTCCGGCCAGACTTCCTTTTCTTGTAACAAGAACTCAGGTCCTGTAAGCCATCTATCCAGGCTTCTTGCAGGGATACCCCGTGAACCATCATCTGCTGAGTTCCTGAGGGTGTCGACGTGTCTCCACTGTCGTTTGTCACTGATCTTGTGGATCTTCGCAACCCTGTTGGCCACAAAGGTACGAAACCTGCGACTCTCATTGCTGATGTAGAGCAGGACCGATGTTGAATCTGTCCAGTATGTCACACGGTCAATTGGTATTCTGAGTTCTTCCTGAATGATTTGGTACAGTTGAACAGCCAATACTGCTGCTGACAACTCTAGTCGCGGTATGGTCATCTTCTTTAATGGACAGAGTCTGGTCTTTCCCATCACAAAGGCAGTGTGAATCTGTCCTTCCTTACCCACGATCCTCAAGTACGCACATGCTGCGTAGGCTCGCTCTGAACCATCACAAAATATGTGTAGCTCATTGGTAAAACCTTCAAAGTCTGTTGGCTTGTAACAGCGCTCAATGTTGATGGATGTTAATTCTGGAATTTCAGCCAACCACTTCTCCCATCGCTGTAATTCCTCCTGGCCCACTTCTTCATCCCAACCTTTGCCTTGGGCACACAAATCTTGAAGAAGTATCTTGGCAGTTACTATGAATGGAGCGACGAATCCTAACGGGTCATAGAGGGAACTCATTGAAGATAGGATCCCTCTTCTTGTAGCTGGAACTTCCTTGGGTTTAACCTTGAAGCTAAATGTGTCTGTCTCCATGTTCCACATGATCCCAAGCGTCCTCTCAATCGGTAAGTGGTCTAAGTCTAAATCAACGACAGAGGCTGCCCTTTCTGATGTCTCTACTGTAGACAGGACTTCCTTGTCGTTACTAACCCACTTGGTTAGTCTAAATCCACCTCTTCTTAGTAGCTCATTCAACTGAGGGATGAGCTTCTTGGCCTCTTCTCTCGTGGAAACTGACTTGAGACAGTCATCCACATAGAAATTGTCCAACACTGTCTCAGCTACTCCTTCATCAAAGTCTCTCTTGTTGTCTTGCACTGTCTTGTTAATCGCAAAGCCAGCACAGCTTGGCGACGATGTTGCCCCAAACAAGTGTACCAACATCTGATACTCTACAGGGGGCTTCTCCAAGTCTCCTTCCTCCCACCATAGGAACCTCAGTGCATCGATATCCTGTGGTGAAACTCTCACTTGGTGAAACATTCCTTCGATGTCACTAGCGAGGGCTATCTTGTCTTGCCGGAAACGCAGCAGTACACCAACCAGCTTGTTAGTGTAGTCTGGACCCTGGAGTAACTGGCTGTTCAATGAAGTCCCTTGAAACTCAGCAGCACAGTCATAAACTATCCGTAGCTTATCTGGCTTCAGCGGATTAATTACTGGGTGGTGTGGCAGGTACCACACACGCCCTACTGGCTCTCTGCCTTCGCCAACCTTGCAGGCAAATCCTTTTCTTATATAATCCCCCATAACAGAGGAATACTTCTGGTGAAGGGAACCATTCTTCTGTAGCCGCTTCTTCAGGCTCTGCAGTCTCGAACCTGCTTGCTGTCTGTTGTTGGGTAACACTGGTGGACACTGACGCCATGGCAAACCGATCTCAAAGTGTCCATCTATATACTTCACAGTTTTCTCCATGATGGTTCTAGCCTTCACATCTTCCACTGATTCACCAACTCTTTCATCTCCTGGACCAGAGTCCATCTCCCAAAACCGCTTCACTTGATTATGAAGCTCCTCAGCTGAGATGTGGTGAATTCCGTACGAGTTTCTGTGACTTGAGCTTGATGCAGGTCCAATCAACGTCCATCCCAAAGGCGTTCTGATCGCATAGGGATCTTTCTTTTGACCCCTCCTTTCTTCCTCTACCCAGAATGCTTCTGGGGTGTCGCCTCCTATCAGGAGCTGAACCTTTGCTTGGCCTGCTGTCACTAGTTGAATGCCCTGAAGATGAGGCCACTTATCGACATCTTCCTGACATGGTATACTTCTGGACGATATGGGTAGAACATCAACAGTCCACATCCTGTCCACATCGATCTTAGTGTCTTCTTGCAAGCCTTGAATGGTCATGCTAACTTCCATTCCTTTCCTTGGAGTGTTCACTCCATTGATTGTAGTCAACCTGAATTCCTTGTTGACTCCGACAATTCCCAGTTCCTCTGCAAGTCTCTTTTCACAAAGGGACGTATCACTTCCTTCATCAAGGAGTGCCCAAGTCGTAACCTCCTTGGCTCCATGACGCACCTTCACAGGAAGTACTCTTAAGCGTACGTCAGCTCTTCCTCTAATTGTATGGCATTCCACACCAGTTGTCACTCCGGCCCCGTTCTGCTGACTTGGGCTGTCTTCATTGTTCTTCTGGTTGGGGCTTTCCTTCCTTTCAAAGTGCAACCATGTGTGGTGTTTCCATTTTAGACTGCACCCTTCTTTCATACAGGTCGAGTCTGAGGGACAGTTCCTTGCTAGGTGTGCCTTCTTAAGGCAATTAAAACAGATGCCACTCTTCTTTAGGAAGATAAATCTCTCCTTCTGAGGCAAGTCCCTTAGCTTGAAACAGGTTTCCAACTGGTGCTCCTTCTTGCAGCATGGACATGCCTCCTTTCTGTTATTAGGCCTGTCAGTTCCTCCTTCCATTGCGAAGGATGAAGCTCTGCCTCCCACGCTCCCTTTCTGTCGCTTTGCACTTGAACTTGACTTGAATGACTGTCCGATATTCTTCCCGAACACGTTGCTTGCTATCTTGCTTCAGCTTCGGCGTTCTCAAGTTCGTTTTCAATCTTGAGTCTATCAAGTTTTTCGTTGAGTTCAAACTGTTCTCGTTTTAGTTCATGTTCTCTCTGTAGCTGTACTACCTTCATCCTAGCAAGCTGTCGCTTCACCTCGGCTTCTCTCATCTTCACGCTTGAGGAGATGCTCGCCCTGGAGGCCATCGATTTCACTTCAGCGTCCCTGGATGCTCTGGTTTCACTCCTTGCCGTTGCATCCCCGTCAACGCCGTTCTTTGGCTCTCCAGCTTCCGACCCCTCATGCTGGTTGCTTGCTTGGACCTTCTCCGACATCTAGAACGTAGTTGTGAACTTTTGTGTGAACGCGCCAATAAAGGAAACGTTGCAACGACTTGTTGAGTTCTTATTTCTCTTTATTTCTGTTCCTTTGTAACAAGTCATCTTCATTTAGCGATTCAGCAATCCAATTAGCGAATCATCATCATTAGCAAATCAGCAATCCAATTAGCGGTTCACTGTAAACAACAACAAAGTAACAAAGCATTATAAACATATGCATCATATAAACAGAATTAAATGCATGTAACCCTGTCTACATTACAGTGAATCTTGTAAATACTCTTGACATATAAACGTGATGTTTATATACGAAATAAACTCCAAAAGGAATGTAACTATCCAGCTATACGGTGTATTCATTTATGTCTCTGCTAGATATATATATCTTCATAAATTCCTGTGCTTAGAATGTGCCTGTAATGCACGGTGTTCTACAGATACGGCTTCATAATGCCCCCTTAATTAAGCAATTACAAAGTAGTCTATGTGATTCCAGACCCTATACAACTGACATCAATAATATTCCCTCAGAAACGGTTCTACACACTCCTTATAATAATAATTAACCTCTTTTAACTCTTACAAGCTGTGCAAGTCACTATAACATATCATACTAATTAAATCATGCACCATCTTAGAGCTTTTTTATATGAATAAACCCTTTTATGCACGACACATACCTGGGTGCAATGCGTTTCATAGCCCCATAGCAACACATAGGCTTCTGTACATAACGTTGCGTTAATCATCCAAAATCAACTCACTATTTGCACATAATTCACAGGAAATGAACAATCATAATTATGAAACAACTAGTTTCATATATTTGACAGTAAATCAGTTATCTACAGTAATCATGTATCGTAGCTTACCAACTATTTGTTCATCCGGAGCAAAGTCATGAATTCTATGGTAACAAACATCAAGTCTGATGCCTTTGACTAGGCTTTCTGTTGCACAAATTTTCTTAACGCCGCAGATGGCGCTATACAAGTTTCGCGCCGCTACAAATTCAATTCCACTTTTGGTGTTAATATTTGACAACTCCTACTGGTGTAGATTAACACCAATATTTGGAATCATAACAAATTAAATTCCACTTTTGGTGTTTATATTCTTGTTCATCCATTAGAGATTTGTCTATGGGTTTCTAATGGTGCCACATTCCATATTCCCTATTATCTACCATTATCGACCAGGGTAGAAGAACTAGTGGTAAACTGATAATTCATAATCGATGTCTGCAACTGTCCACCAATAGGTATATTTTAATCTCCATTGCATTAAACTCCATCACACATATCATTTGAAGTACATTCAATATTAACGTTTAAGTGATACAGGCTGGTACACGAATATATAATAAACATGCATGTTGTTTCTTGGTTAGTAATCATATAATCAATATATCTATTGCTAACACGTTAATATAATTGTAACAAGATCGGACAAATTATCTATTGGTCAATAATTGCCAAAGGAAAATAAAAATTACAAAGTTGATGTGCATTGTCATAATTTGCCTAACAAATCATGATAAATGTATTTTCTGTGAACACGTGTATAAGCGCGCGTACACTTTGTGAAAACTTATTCGACCAATCAACCGCCTTAAACGAAATCACGTGATGATACTTTCAACACCGAGCATACAACTACACCATGTTACTTAACACCCAGTAATTATTAATGCATGTTTAAATCTGACCGGTGTTAAGAATAACACCACTGGTGTCAAAATAACACCAATGGTGTCAAAACAATTCAACACCATACTGGTGTAAGAATTTCTACACCCTGGTTTTTACAGTGTACAATTTGTTTTTTCATGGTAAACTTGAACCATAATGCATGGCAGTACAGATGATTTTTTCCTGTTTAATAGGGACCAGGGGAAAATGCAATCAATTATTGACAATTTATTGCATTTTCTTTTCCTTTTTTGTATTTGTGGGGGCTGCCCCCTACTCTAGCCCCCGCTGCGTACACTCATGATTCAGGGGCAAAGCAATGGCCTCGTTAATGTGAGGCTCAGGATCAAAACGGTGTTGATGTACCATATTAGTGCCCTTTTGTGAGGCATTAATCCTCATTACTGTCAGTTATGACTTAAGGACGCAGGTCCCCTAGTTGATAAGCATAGTAGCACAGACATGCTTTAGCAGTTACGCAAAACAAACATTCACACATTATTTTTCAGTAAAATCTGAGAATGTACACTATTATCTAGATGTATTAAGAATAGATAATTTTCAAAATCATTCCATAAATTTGGGTAAAACAAATTATTCCACCATTATGACCAACAGTGTACTTCCACAATTTTTGAGTTATTTTGATGAAACTTGGTACACTTGATGCTTTTGAAGTAAGGATATGCAAGACATATTGTTTGTGTATGCTAGATAAAGCGTTGTTATGGTAATTTCAATTTTGCTCCAAAATATGCCATTTTGATATACAAATCTTGTTGAGCGAGCTGCTTCAAGTTTTTGAGCAATTTTTATGAAACGTGATGCTCTTGAGCTGAGTATATACAATACATATTTGTTGTGTGTATTGGATAAGTTTTTACCATGGTACCCACAACTGTGCATCAAAAATATGTCATTTTTTTTTTTATATAAAACCCTTGTAGAGCAAACTTCTTGCAGTGTAAAATGTTTGCAGTAACTTGGCATGTTAATTGGTGATGCGGGGGTATTAATCACATTAAGTGATATTTCTAGTTTTGTTTTCTCATGGCTTGTTTCCTGTGGCTATACCATATGGCATGAAAGCAAATACAATTATTACAGTCTTAAAATTCATGCATTCTCTTATTCAATTGTATTTCGTATTAGATTCTTCATTCAACTTGAGCGGTGAGAACAGCCCGACCGAGTTTGACGTCCACTTAGTCTTAGTCTTAGATGTGCTACATCCTACTATAGGGGACCTACCCGAGCATGTGCATGATCCGAGTTGCTGAGAGCATACATCATTACCTTATGGCAACTGATTGTTATTGTTGCTGTTGTATTACAGTCACACTATAACCAATGAGGTGTTTGCTTTATTGAAAAGAGGGTGCAGTGAAGAACACTGCAATATGCAAGCAGTACTACTTATAAACTGATGTTCTCTTGAATGGGCTAAAACCAAAATAAAGCACCACTTGGACTGAAAATTCAATCATATGTGAAAAATGTCAAAGGGGTGTTCCATATTTATTTTTCAGATATTTGTATCTGAAAGTAAATGAATTAATTACAACAAGGATGTGTTTAAATCTGATAACAATATGATTTGAACAAGGATAATGACAGATGCACAAACTCAATTTATTTGGTAGCGTATTTCTATTATAAATTAGGGACGGAACAATATGGAGACATGCATAAAAGGAATACTTTCGACAATGTTCAGCAGTTGATATTGTAATACTCATATACTGCCACATACCGGTGGTAGGAATGTGTGCACCCCACATACAGCACTTGTATGACCATTCTGTTCAGTGGAAGCAATAACTTGTTTATGTCATATTGATGATTATGCTATATGTATCCTCATATTGTCATGATGGTTCATTGTTGGCAACATGAATTTCATCAGGTTGACAATGTTAAGGCTTTGTACTTTAGATTAATTTAATGTGATCTACCACAAAGGGAGGAGGGTTTTCTACATTTTATCTGTCTGTCTCTTTGTCAATATGTCTATGATGCTATGAACCGCTGGGAATTGCCATCAAACCAATTGTATCTTTTCTGCGATGTTGAGGGTAGTTGATCTTTAAAAAATAACAATCATTAATACATTAATGGAATTAAACACTTCACAGAATGTGAAGAATTGAAAGTTTCTTTGCCATCAGTAATTGTTACAAGTACCTATACATACATGCAACATTTATGAACTGACAAAAGGGAGACTTATACTCTGGAGATTATGGCAGTTTGGGTTTTGTTTATTTTCTTGTTTCTTTAACTTTTTTTTGCACTTGTGGAAGAGTCAATGTAGTAACCAAAAAATAGTGAAATGCCAGGTACCAGTCTGAACGCATTTTAAGGTCATGATTGTGATAGATTACCAGTTTAAATCTCACTAAACTTATGAGTGGAAAATACCTGACGATATCTCGTTATAGCGAGAGGTGCATACGTTACATGCTAAAGTATGTAATGAATCAAAACATCAGATAAGAAGAGGGGCATAATTTGAATTTCTTGAGTTCTGCTGTTTTAAAAGATGAAAATTAGCTGTTCCAACTTCCTGCCTAAATATCTTGTCTACATTATATTAAGTTGAGTTGTGTTCATGTATTGGTGTTCTGTTTGAATTGTTGCTGACTTGTTTACTTTATTTATTTGATTTCCATCAAAGTTCTTACCAGTATGCATTTTTAAGAGTAAATTATTATGACTGATTGAAATGCCTTACCGTTGAAGTCAAAAGTCATATAACGCCTGAAAAATTATCTCCGGTCTCCAAACAAAACGATTTACGAAACCTTGCCGTATTAATGTAATTTCTTGGTCTCCACATTCTGCAAATGCATTTTTGTTTTAATCTGAGAAGATGATTGATTTTTTTGTATAAGAAGTTTTTATACGTTGATGTTCATGTGTTGCCCGTTAGAATTTAACGTTGAGTATGACAAAGTGTGAAAATATACACCAGAGGTTGGCGATGGAATAAGTCACAACACTCATACTCTGTTCCATATCTTGCCTTTCCATTCACCTATACGAAAAAGAAGCATGCATTTTAAAAATTTTGACAGGAGAGATTTTATGGCAATGTAATTATCAAACATGTAATTGGAATTCCAACGGGGTTTGAACCCGAGACCTACCTACCTACGGTGCTCTTCCGACTGAGCTATATAAAACACTAGTACGGTGCTAAGCACTGAACCCCTTAATTATCATTACCCGAGTGGTCAGAAGCTTTTATAAACCAAACGTACAGATAATAATGATAGGGGCAAAATGTCCACAGTGCAATCTGATTTTTACTTCCCATGCAGTGGATTGGCAGTTTACGACACGTAAGAAAACTCAATAGTTATTTACAAAGTTCATTTAATTCGTCAAATAGAAAAAAAAAAATACAACGAGAATGTGTCGTTTGCCGTGTGTGTGTGGGTGTGGTTGCATGTATGCAGATGGGCTTATGTGCGTGTGCATTCGTGTCCTTCTGTGTTTGACCTCACATAGTTATTTTGTGTGAAACAGTTAAAAAAATTAAAAATAGTTCAAGCAACCTAAAAGTACGAAAAATAATAGTTCTGCCTCTCCATTTTTTTATATTTTTAACACACCCTTTCGGCCAAACCGGTGGGGGGCTTTGGACGAATGGTAGCGTTCAAGTTAACGCGACGCGACGCTACATTCCCAACGCACCCTTTCGGCAAAACCGGGGGGCTTTGGACGAATGGTCGCGTTCAAGTCAAAGCGACGCGAAACTACCCTACCCACCCTTTCGGCATAATATGACTCCACGTTTCGTAGATCATTTTCGCTGCAAATTGAAGTTTTTTTTTTTGGGGGGGGGGGGGTGGGGGGGGGGGGGGGTGGGGGGGGGTGTAGCCGCGGGGTGTACGCCAGCATCAACATGCACGATACGCTGGATGGGACGAATGAAGAGAGGGATTAACTGAGGGTGTGCGTCAATGGAATGAGTTTGTTGAAGCATTTGATGTGAATACAAACAAAAGATCAATAAGAAAGAGGGAGAAACAACAAATTTGAGCGAATAGGAGCGCAAAACAGAAATGAATTAGTGAGTGGGTTAGAGCGAGGGAGAGAAGGAATGTTAAGAGGGAAATTAAAATATCAAGTTAGAGATAGAGAGAGAGATAGAGAGAGAGAAAGGAGCCGGGAGACAGACATAGAGAAATAGAATGACTGGATGGATGGCTGAAGGGGGGAGAGAGAGATTGTCATTGTGTACCAGTTATTCTGTATCCCAAAAGCGGAAAATGAATCGTAACATGTCATGTCTCGAATAGTTATGAAAACAAGTGTTAATACAAAGATATAATCACTACCTCACTACACTACGCAAGCAATCAATAATGGGTGAACCATGTGAAGAGCTAATCTTTTCAGGTAACATTGCTGCTTTTGCATTCTTCCTCTCTTTGGCCAAGTTAAAATTATTCTTATTTTCCCGTCCCCGCAGGCATTATTTTGGCGCCCACCTCCTTCGTTCTGTGGTTATGTTGTTAATTTCATATTTAGTTATAAATTCAGTGATGTCTTAGAATAAACGTACATCTAAAGTAATTTTAAGAGAAAATGCATAGTACTGATAACTTTTTTTTAAATCTCATATGTCATTTTATGTATCAAACTGTGAACTGAACAAATTAAGGTCTTAAAACATGCATGAAGTTTATCACGATACCATGAGTGTTAAGTCCCATATGGGTTAAATGGTGTAGTGTCAAGAGTAGATCTCCTGACATTACGGTTCTTAACCAGAAAATGATAGAAATTAGATATGTTTACTCAATTAGTCTCAATTTCTTCCATAATTAGTCTTAACTAGTGGTATAATATCGCAAACTTTAGTGTAGCGCGTTGCTGACTCGCCAGCTGCTTTAGCTGTAGGGTGTGCGCAAGAGGGCATTAGAGCCAGAACTTCGGGGGAGGAATCCTAGAGTAAAGAGGCAATGTGAACACGGTGCAACTTCACTAAACAGCTTTCCTTTTTATATGTTGAGGGCATATTACATGTATTATTTTGTTATAAACTTATCATTTCATATTTTGGGTAAGATTACTGACAATATCTTTAACAATTTAAGATGAGATGTGCAATTAGGGTAGTTTTCCGTTTTCAATTAAGTTACTCCTTTTTTGTAAGGCCAGTAGAAACTAAAAGGCACAAGTTAATGTAATGAGTAATCTCCATTATGAAGGTATACCGTTTGGTATTGAATGGTATAAAGTGCAAATTTAGGCAAGATAGTTTGTTACTTTGTCTATGATACATTCTTTTAAAAACATGAATTGTAACAATAACACCACCAAACAGACAAAATTGACAACTTAACTGTTTGATATTGAATGGTATAAAGTGCAGAATTAGGCAAGATAGTTTGTTACTTTGCCTATGATACATACTTTAAAAAAAACATGAAATTTAAAAAACACCACCAAACAGACAAAATTGACAACTTTACTGTTTGTATTGAATGGTATAAAGTGCAGAATAAGCCAAAATAGTTTGTTACTTTGTCTATGATACATACTTTCTAAAACATGAAATTTAAAAAAACACCACCAAACAGACAAACTTGATAACTTTAGTGTTTTGTAATGAACGGTATAAATTGCAGAATTAGGCAAGATAGTTTGTTACTTTGTCTATGATACATACTTTCAAAAACATGAAATATAAAAAAACACCACCAAACAGACAAACTTGATAACTTTAGTGTTTTGTAATGAACGGTATAAATTGCAGAATTAGGCAAGATAGTTTGTTACTTTGTCTATGATACATACTTTCAAAAAACATGAATTGTAACAAAACACCACCAAACAGACAAACTTGACAAGTTTACTGTTTGTATTGAATGGTATGAAGTGCAGAATTAGGCAAGATAGTTTGTTACTTTGTCTATGATACATTCTTTCAAAAACATGAAATGTAACAATAACAACACCAAACAGACAAACTTGACAACTTTAAGAATAAATTTTCCTTCACTCTGTTCTGTATTGTTTCGCTTTGATTTCCTCACATTCATTAAAATACAACCGCCTCCCCAAACCACATGTACAAACCAACACTCATATTAAAGGTACTATGTCCCATTTGCAGGCCCAAAAAAAAAAAAAAAAAGTTAAATTCCAACTGCATTTGAAAGATAATACTAATTTAGAACTTCCCTAAAAAAAGGTGGGGCTTGAAAATGTCTTTAAGTGGGAAAATAACGACTTTTAGTTGTCAAATCGACTTTAGGGCTATAGAGCCCAAAAGTAATAGTCTTGATTTTCAGACAATTGTACCGAATGGTCATACGTTTTATGCTGCGCAAAGATTCAATCAGTTTAATCTCGGCCATCATAAGAAGTGGGTTATTGATGTAGACAAATGCTCATGTACCCTTTACAACTCTTTTCATGTATGTTATTACCAAAGAGGAAAAAGGCCAGTCAGTCACTCAATAGTGTCTGACAGTGAAGTCTAGCAAGTAAACGCGTTTCCTTGCATAATTTGAATATGAGGACACTGCTAACGTTTAAATTTCACAGATAGGACATACATATGACATATTCATAATTCCTGCAAAGTTCTACAGCTTTCGAGGTTGGTTGCAAAAGGGACATAGTACACTGTCGCTCATAAAGGTGGAATATTTTGTTTTAATCCCAATTTATGGAATTATTTTAAAAATAATTTAAAAATAGTAGATCTAGATAATAGTATACATTCTCAGATTTTATTGAATAATAATTTGCCAATGTGTGTTTTGCGTGACTGCTAAAGCATGTGTATGTTACTATGCTTATCAACTAGGGGACCTATGCCCTTAAGTCATAAATGACAGTAATGAGGATGAATGCCCCACAAAAGGGCACTAATATAGCACATCGACACAGTTTTAATCCTGGGGCCTCACAGTTACGAGGCCATTGCTTTGTCACTGAACCATGACTGTACGCAGCGGGGGCTAGGGTAGGGGGGCAGTTTCCATAAATAAAAAAAACACCAGAAAATGCAATAAATTTTCAATAATTTATTGCATTTTACCCCGATTCCCAACATAAACAAATCTTCTGTGTGCCCATGCCTTTTAGCCATAATGCATGGCCGTCCAGAGGATTTTTATATGTTGGGGACTGGGGTAAAATGCAATAAATTATTGAAAATTTATTGCATTTTCTGTGTTTTTTTTTATTTATGGAAACTGCCCCCAACCCTAGCCCCCGCTGCGTACAGTCATGGTTCAGTGACAAAACAATGGCCTCGTAACTGTGAGGCCCCAGGATCGAAACCGTGTCGATATGCTATATTAGTGCCCTTTTGTGGGGCATTAATCCTCATTACTGTCATTTATGACTTGAGGGCGTAGGTCCCCTAGTTAATAAGCATATTAGCATACACATGCTTTAGCAGTCCCGCAAAACACACATTGGCAAATTATTATTAAAAAAAATCTGAGAATGTATACTATTATCTAGATCTATTATTTTTAAATAATTTTTAAAATAATTCCATAAATTGGGGTAAAACTAAAATATTCCACCTTTATGAGCGACAGTGTACCTTTAACACACACACATTAACTAATAGTAACAAAGCCCTCTAAATTGAGGTGAAAAGGGCACTTCTTGAACCAAAAATATATCATATTAAAAACAGTATGAAATACTCACTTTAATTGTATAATCAATCAGTAGGCATTTAAGTGCAGGTCAATGACGTGATTAGCTGGCTTCAGTTTAGGTAGAAGATGAGTTGTTTAACTGGTTAGGACTCCTAAGGATGTTGTCCGTGATAATATTCCGTGTACTATATCCCCGCTCAACGCGTATGACGTTCAATGAACGTCTCAAGCTGGTGTAAAGAGTGAGAATGGAGAAAACTTTAACAAGAGTATTTTGAATCACAATTCCAGCCAAATAATGAAGTGTCCGATTTTGCTTGCATTAAAATCTTCTCATTCGGAAAATACGATAATCCTATCTTGCTTTAGTTGAGAAAGTATGAACAATTATCAAAAGTTGACTCCCTGTTTCGAAGAGACCTACATGAAGCGGCCTACGAGGAAGTACTAACACACAGCGTCAATAAGTCTAGTTGAACGCGATCAGGTCGAGGAAAATAAATAGAAGTTTTGAAAATACCTCGCTCGCATGAATAAACATTATGAATATAAGTATTCGTATCGGGTTATGACGTTGCACTGCAGGGGTGGCGGAGAGTCTTTCACACTCGGGATGCACTATCAAAAAAGAAATGGGGCACTTATCAGAAGCAAAAAGTCCACTCAGAAAGAAGAAGGAATATGACTGTCAAAGTAAAAGAGGCATGTATCAGAGATGTCAACAGGGAAACCTCTCGCATCCGAAAGGGGGCACTTATAAGTAAGGTTAAGGGACATTTATTACAAAGGAAAAAGGCACTTTTCATACTGAAAGGCTACTCATAAAATATGTAAAGGGGCACATATTAAACTGGGAAAGACGTGCTAATAAAAAGGGTAAAGGGCGTTTATTAAAAAGGAAAGAGACACTTGTCAAAGTAAAAGTGGCACCTATCATATTTCAATAGGGGAATTTATGAGAGGGGGAGGGACCCTTGTCAAATTAAAAGAGGTTCCTATCAGATGTGGATAGGGTTCTTACCAGAGGTGAAAATGAGCACTTATGGGAAGGGAAAGGGACACTTCTTAAAGTTATTTAGAAAATATTGGAAGTAGAATGTGTAATACATAAATATGATAATTCAAACAAGACAATTTTGTCATGCTAATCCTCCAGCACCAACTAACCAAGCAACATTTAAGAAAGATGCAAATAAGGATATAGGCCTACTCGAAGACAATAACTTTTTGCCTATTATTAAGACATTTAATTTAAACAAAAATATCAAAACGCTAATCCCAAGGGATAATGAAAGGAGTGCAGGGCCCTCAATAATTAGATGACAATATTACCGCTAATGACGCTACCGGGTGTAAACTATTTCATCATCATTATGTACACGAATGATTCAAACACTCTATCTTGAAAATATTACCTTGGCATACTCACTATGGTAAATCATGCACTTTAAAAGGCCAGTCAATTTCAAACCTGGAAACAGGTAACAATATTTTTGTAATACTATATACATAATAATATTCCGCTTTTATATAGCACTTTATACAACATGTCTCTAAGCAATCTACAGATTTATCATTACAAACATTACAAACATCAACTTCATCATCCTTGTTTCAAGTTTTTTTTTTACTGTCTTAAATAAATTCGTAAAGCAGTTGCAAATATGTCGGGGTGGGGATTAGGGCAAAAGGACTCGAGCACTTTTCATATCGTATTGCAAGAGAGAGCGGGAAGTATGGACTGGGGTTAAAGTTCACTTTCTTTCAAATTATTGAAATGTATTATTGTATAAACCAGCCATTTTTCATCATCATTATGTAAAACGAATGATACAAACTCCATATTGATACTATCTTTTTTTCATCATGACTGTGATAAATCAAAAGACAAATAATTCAAAAGACCAGCCAATTACAAACATTGGAAAGGATAGCCAAAGGAGGTATTTGCATGTACTTCACCGTCCTTGTTTCTATTTTTATTTATTGTAATACCTACTTCCTGTAATCATAAACTATGTATGAAGGAGCTAAATCCATATTTTATCAAAATAGAGTTTTTTGTTTTAACATAATGATTTCCTACATGGGAACAAAATGCACTATATCATAATCTAAAATTTCACCATCGAAGTATGAAAATTTGTAGGTACAATATCATGTTTCATTCCAAAAGGAGCTGAATCCACTTTCGGTACTTTCCCTATAGCCATGTACCTTCACGTTGTTGTATATATTAAAGGTGTCGCCCTGGAACAATAATATATTATTTTAAAAAATCTACCAGTTCTTTCTGATTTTTACTAAATTTTTAGATTTTGTGGATCTAGCTCGTTTTGGAATAAAACATGAATTTAGTTCCTTTTGGAATGAAAGAGATTTAGCTCCATTTAAGATCAAACTGTGATTTGTTGTTTACTTTCTTTTCAAAAGTTATTCTTATTAGTGATTTCACTATCATTATTCAAAAGGAAAGGTTTGCTATAAAACTTTAATAAATTTCAGTGACTTTATTGAGAAAATATATTAAAATTTCACCAGGAAGTATGACAATTTTTTGTTTCTTGTTTTGATTATCCTCTAGTACCAAATAGCGAAACACAACACGGGAAAATGCAAATAAGGGTCCTAACTGCTAAAAGAGCTTACAAAACATTATAATTGTGTCTGGGGGGGGGGGGGGGACTTTCAGTTGTCTGCCCATGGACTGAGTAAATGTGAGTGAGAGAGAGGGGAGCCGGGGAAGAGATTTACTAAGAGCAAAATTAAAATATTGAGTGAAAGAGATAGAGAAAGAGAGGGCCGGGAGATCGACAGTGAGAAAGAGAATGGCTGAAGGAGCAAGAGAGGTAGAGAGATATTAAATAGCTGTTATTGTGTACCAGCTATTATGTATGCCAGAAGCGAAAGAAATTGAAATATGCCATGTCTCGAAAAGTCATAAGAGCGAGTGTCAATATCGAGATTTTATCACTACCTCACTACACTACACCAGGTAAGTCATGCGTGAACCATTGAGGAGATATTCTTTTCAGGGGACATTGCTGCTTTTGTATTCATCCACAGTGAGGCTAAGTACTTTATCTTCCCCGCACGCAATCTTTTGGCGCCCGCCTCTTCTTTTTTTTTAGGGGGGGGGTGGGAGTCAATTTTATATTTTTAGTTTCAGATTAATATATAATTCAGTGATATCTTGAATGTAGATCTGAAATAAATTTAAGAGAAAAGACATAGTTTATACAATTATTATCCAATTGTATTGAGAGAGGTAAATAGAGAGAGAGAGAGAGAGAGAGAGAGACAGAGAGATTGAATGAGTCAGTCGGAGAGAAAGAGAGAAAAAAACGAATGAGTGAGTATGTGAGGGAGAGAGAGAAAAAGAGAGAAAGAGAAAGAGAAGGAAAGAGAGAGAGAGAGAGAGAGAGAGGGTGAGGTGTATGACCCGGGGCCTTTAAATTTAGTTTTCTTTCTTTCGGGAGAGCCAGGAGGGTCAAATCTGACTGACATGAGCGCTATACAAGAACCCACTATTATTATTATTATTATTTATCTGCCATGTGATTGGCATTTAAGGGTTCCACATTTTAGGGCTGTATATTGTACTCAAAGTTAACCTTTGAAGTTCACCTTGTTTTCCTAAAAGTTGTAAGTTCAATGGTTGCTTTACTGTAGACTATGTTTCCCTATTTACCACCAAGTGTGTTCTTTAATGATTAGTCATTGGATGAGAGCTAGTAAGGGGGAGAAAGAATGTGACTAGAGGGAAATTAAAATATCCAGTGAGAGAGAGAGAGATTGAGAGAGAGAGAAGGGTCAGGAGACAGACAAAGAGAAAGAGAATGACTTGATGGCTGGCTGAAGGAGGACGAGAGAGAGAGAGAGAGAGATATTGTCATTGTGTATCAGTCATTCTGTATGCCAAAACCGAAAGAAATTTAAAAATATGTCACGTATCGAATAGTTATGAAAACGAGTGTCAATGTAAAGATATTATCACTACCTCACTACTCTACGCAAGGAATCCATTATCCGTGAACCATTTGAAGAGCTTTTCTTTTCAGGGGGCATTGCTGGTTTTCTATTCTTCGAAACTAAGGCCAGGTAAAACTGAACCCTTGATGTTCGCCCCCGCAAGCATTCTTTGGGCGCCCTCCTCCTTCTCTTTGTGGTTTCTTGTTACGTTATGATTTTATTTTAAGATGAAAAATTAATTCGGTGATGCCTAAGATGTAGATCTAAAATAATTGTGAGAGAAAAGGCATGATACTGATGATTTAGAAATAATAATAACAATAATAACCTAGGCTTTAATAGCGCATTTATTCTTGAGGGAAAATAACAATGCGCTTTACAATAATAAAACAACAACATCGTACATAACTATTAATTCATGAACTAAAGAAATATCAAAATAAGGACAAGATTATGAAAAATAGTCTATGGTGGTGTTGGGTTTATGATTTCTTTACGTTTTTTGTAAATTTTTTGAAACTATCTATGAACCACTACGAAAGATATATTATGATAACAATAATTGTTATTATCTGTTTATAGTGTAGGCTCTAGAGATCTACTTAATTAAACGTTTTTTCTTTAAATAACATTTTATTTGACATCTTATTTATTTTTATCCCAAATAGTTTGCTGTAGACCACTAAAAGCACAAGTTAACCGGGAGCCATGGCTGTTACTATTTGTATGAGCGGCTATCTTATCAGAATATCAATGATATAAACAAGAAACATACACTCCTCATTTTCGAAAACCGGACGAGAAACTAGGGATTGATTTGACATAGCCTAAACCAAATAGACAAGATTCGGTGCGTTGTAAATATTATACCTTTGATCGAGTGCATGCAAGCGCGCATACCCAACGAATTCACCAACAAGAAAAGAAGAAAAAAGGCGTTTATACGGTTGTAGTTCTTAATATAGCTATATCATTACTACCATAATGCTGCTACACGTCAACATATAGTATTCTATGATTTCTTAGATGAAAAAAAGACACTTGTGAGGATGGAAAAGGGGCATTTGTCGGAAAAACGAGCACCTATTACATTTTAAAAGGGGCATTCAACAGTGCTGAAAAGGGGTTCTTATGAAAAGAGGAAAGGTTTCTTATAATAAACGAAAAGGGCCACTTGTCACAAGATAAAAGGTTTTTATCAGAAATGAATATTGTTCTCGTGTCAAAATAAAAGGGGCTTATATGAGATGTAAAGGGTTTTTTGTAAGAAAGGGATGGGGCTATTATTTAAAAGGGAAACTAATGGAAAAGGGGCACTAATTGTAAAGAAAAGGAGCATTCGTTGAAGAAAAAGAAGCACCTATTATATTTCAATAAGAGCATTTATCGGAGGAGAAAAGGGGCATTTATTGGAAGGGGAAAGGCTCTTATTTTAAAGGATTGGGAACACACATCACAAGGAATTAGACACTTATTGAAAAAGGGGCTACGTGTCAAAATAAAAGGGGCACTTATCAGAGGTAAACAGTGGCACTTATTAAAAGGGGAAGGGATTCTTCTTACAAGGGAAAGGGGAACCTGGGAAAGTAAAAGGAGAACCTCTCCTGAATTGTGTAGAGGCAATAATCAGGACAAAGTGTATGCATTTTTTTTTTTTTTTTTTTTTTTTTGGGGGGGGGGTAATTGTAAGGGGTATCCCCTACTCTTCCGCTCTCTCCCCTGGAGTAGCGCCTCTGAAGTAATATAACTCAGCGTCAACAAGTCTAGTTGAACGTGGTCAAATTGAGGACAATAAAAGAAATTTAACAATACCTCGCTCGCATGGATGAACATTATAGAAACGGGTATTGTTGACGGGTATCAATGTTGCTAGGCAGGGACAGCGGAGTCTTTCAAAGTAGGGGTTCACTGACAAAAGAAGGCACTCAGTGCAAAAGGAAGGGGCACCTACAAAGTGACTTGGTTTCGAATCCGAGACTTACCGGTTTTGAGGCCACTGCTCTGCCACTCAGCCATATCTCCTCCTTTCTTTAGTCCCTTTACTTTCTTTAATTTGTTCTGAAATGTTCTCCTTTCTAATTTTGTTTCTTTTCAATTTTGGGTAAAAGAGAGGGGGGGTCGCTAATGTTCTTCAGACCTAAAGGAGAGACAAAACTTCTTCATTCTTTTCTGTAGCGATTTTTTTAAAAAGCGTTTGCAAATTGTGCAGGCTATGCAAGCACTCTGATCTTGAATGTACTGTGAAAGGTGACAAGAAGGAGACTTGTAAGGCTGCATACATTGTTATAAAGGGGTTTTCAGTTTGTGCTCAAACTTGGCACGGGAATATTAAAAACACATCCCGTTCTTTATTTAGCCTAGCTATCACTGCAACGTACAGCTTACTCTGTTTAAAAAAAAAACATATATAGGATATCGACATGAAAGTAGTAGGCAGGGTCATATAGAAAAAAAAAGTAGTATTACAATTCCAAAATCAGACAAACGTAGCCTACAGAACACTGCTGTAAGAGGACCATTTTTAATGCAGCTTCAAATTTTGGAATTATATAGAATAAGATATATTATTTCAGGAAGAGCTAAAAACTGAGACTAGACCCTGCTAACAAAAATGATCTTGAATGACCTCTAGCTTAACATCTCACCATATGTTATTTTCGTGGTTATGTGGTACCTGCTCACATGTATTTTCGAATACCTAATCTTTCTATAGCGATGAACATAGTAAGAGGGCGCTCGACAACAATCCCTGTTTAGTGCCGTTGATTATAGGACACTTTGGCCAACCCGGATTGAGTTTGGCCGAATATGAGGAAAACTGTTTTGTTGGGCTAGCACCAAAACAAAAAGAATATACGCCATGTCGTGACGTACTAAAACCAAGTTGGCCAAACTATGTGTATAGATGGTTGCAATCCTTTCAAAAGACCTTTTAAACATTGAGAAGTCCCCCTTTGTGCGCTTCCGAATAATCAGTTTCTTCAAATGTTATAGCTGCGATACCTTAGGGACGATAATAAATGCACCAGTTACACGTTGTCTCCTGGGTATCGACTGCACATTTGTTCATGTTGGTTGGTTGGTTCTTCGTTTAGATGGCGCTCTTCAATCTCAAAGATTATTTGCGCCAGTCAATTTCGTGTATAGCTTTGGCGTGGGCTTCGGAAATCAAGCCCACGAGCGACTTTCCTTGGTGAAATGAAATTAATAGTGATATGGTTTTATAAAAAAAAAAAATAAAATAAAAAAATAAATAAAAAAAATAAAATAAAAAAGCTGCAATATTAAAATTGCATAAAATGCACATAAAAGGCGAGATGAGAGTTAGTTGCAATTGTTCATGGAAAAACCGCAAATACTTCATTTTATATATTATTACAGGATCGACATAAGTTAAGGGGATCCCTGATAGCTTTGAAAGCTATCTAAAACGATTAGTATCGTATATGTAACCCAATAATTCACGAGTAAAAATTGGGTTAGACATCAATAATTGTTTCAGATTGGGGTTGTTCAATTTAATCCTTTCTTTTAAGAGACGTCTATCTTTGTCGTATTTTGTACAATAGAAAATAAAATGTTTAATTGTTTCATCTTCTTGACAAACTTCACAAAGACCAGTATCGTGTTGGTTAATTTGAAAAAGGTAATAATTTAAACTACAGTTACCTACTCTTAGTTGTTGTATCAAGCATTCTTCTCTGCGAGATAGGCCTTGTCTATGTATGGGCTTTGAAACGTCGCTATGCAAAGCATATAAAAATCTACCGTGTTCTGCATTGTCCCATTCTGCTTGCCATAATTTGTTATAATGGATCAAACGAGAGGCTGCCAATTCACTTCTTGTATTTGGTATAACTATGTCTATACACCTTTTCATGGCTCCTTTTTTGGCAGCCCGATCTACGATCTCATTGCCCCTAATATCGCAATGTGACGGAATCCATTCAAAAGCAACACAAACATCCTTAAACTGCAAAATATTAATTATGGATAAAATTTCATTTACAATAGCACATCTAATAAAGTATGAATCGATCATTTGTAAAGCTGACAAAGCGTCGCTAAAAATTACCACCGAAGAGGATTCAATAAATGTATTAATCCACTCTAGTGCCATTAGTATGGCCACTAGTTCTGCTCTCATAATACAGACATGGGATAATCTAAAAAATTTCACCACATTATAATGAGACACATAAAATGCGGCTCCTGTCTTCCCATCCTCGAGTTTAGAACCATCTGTATATATATGTAAAAACCCATTCCATGAATTTCCAATGCTATCTAGAACAATCGATTTTATTTCAAATGGAGGCATTTCCTTTTTTTGCACTTTGCCATGGTGTTCGAAAGACACTTTTGGTCGTGCTAACCGCCATTCTGGGATTTTCGGCAATAAGTTGGTTTGCCCTTCCACCACTACTTCGTCTCTAAAGGATCGCAGTTTAAAAGGTCCTTCTCCTATCTTCCATTCTAAGTTATTTAAATCATAGTCATCACCCAATACTTCTTTTGTTGGGTGGTTTAAAGTACTAGACAGTAAATAAACTCGAAAGTTATCATTTAACAACCTTCTACGATATCTCAGAGGCAGCTCCCCGGTCAAAACTTGTAAAGCCTCCAAGGACACATTGTGTATTGTGCCTGTAATAATTTTTAAGGCTCTGTATTGGATAGAGTCAAGTTTTTTTGTTAAAGATATACAAGCAGAATCATACATTTCACTCCCATAGTCCAAAATGGATAGGATAAGTCCTTTATAAATCATCATCAAAATCTCATACTTACTTCCCCAGGGGGTGCCGGAGACACAACGTAGCAAGTTTATTCTTTTCTTACATTTATCAATGATAGAATCTATATGGACAGACCAAGTTAAATTGGAGTCAAACCTCACACCAAGGAACTTATACTGCTCGCATATAGGCAGATTATGTCCTTTTATTTGTAGAAGAATATCTTTCTTTTGTTTGTTGGTAAAGACTAATACTGCAGATTTGGTAGGGGAAACGTTTAACTTCCACGTCCAACACCATATCTCAAGCTCATGCAGGGCCTCTTGTAATTTCCTGCGGGCCAGCTCTAAATCCTTATTTGAACACCAGATTGCAATGTCATCAGCATAGCAAGATAATTTAACATCACTTACATTTATCTTGAGATCATTTAACATTAAAGTAAATAATAAAGGACTTAATGAACTTCCTTGCGGGATTCCATTTTCTAACGTGTAGTGGCGAGACATATAGTTATTTATCCTCACATTAGAAATCCTACTCAATAGAAATGCTTTTATAAAAAGTAACATTTTTCCACCAATGCCTAAGATAGATAATTTTCTTAGTAGACCTGTTTTCCATAGTGAATCATATGCTTTTTCTAAATCAAGAAAGACCGCTACGGTATATTTTTTACTTTTCAAGGATATATGTATGTCCGTCTCCAATCTCACTAAGTGATCTTTGACATTCCTATATTTGCGGAAGCCAGATTGAATAGGATTTAATAGTCTGTTTTTTTCTAGAAACCACGTCAGGCGATTTTTTATCATTTTTTCCATAATTTTAGAGAATGTTGATATCAACGAAATCGGCCTATAAGAGGTCACTTGAGTCGGATCTTTTCCGGATTTCAAGATTGGTATTTGAATAACCTCATACCACTGATGTGGAAAAAGTGAGATTTTCCAAATGTCATTATACAAGTTTAATAAATACACGAGTGCCTTGTTCGGCAAATTCTTAATCATAATTAAATAAATATCATCCTTACCGGATGAGGAGTTTTTCATCTCCTTTAAAACATTCCCCATTTCACTCATGTTAAAGTCATCATTGATACAATCATCATCATTTGTTGAAGAATTATTGTACAAGATATTTTCGTTTTCATTTTTAGTTACGGAAAGTGATTCATCAACCGATTTAAAATAGGTTGCCATTGCATTTGCTTTTTCCTCAGATTCTTTCAAGATATTTCCGTCTACAAATAGATTGTGAAAGATGTGCTTGTTCATTGTACTGTCCCGCATTCTTTTAACCTGTTCCCAGACTTTCCCAATGTCTGTAAATCTATTCATTCTACGGCAGTACTCTAACCAATAATCATATTGAGCTCTCCTGATTACCTTCTGAGCGACAGCTTTCTTCTTTAAGTATTTCTTAACATCATTTAGATCATAATACCTTCTTAACCTGTTTTTAAGACGATTTCTCTCTTGCACCGCCTTCTTGCAGGCATTGTTCCACCAGGGATTTACTTTTCTTCTCTTGGCAATCTGCACACGCGGAATGCACTTGTTCGACGTTTCCTTGATCACCTTAACAATCACATTGTATCTGCCTTGAATGTTTAGTTCTGCACCAAGATTTTCATATCCTTCTTTTCTCAATGCCTCTTCAATTTCTTCTCTATACTCTTCCCAATTAACCTTTCTAAAAGACCATCTCTGTCCCATATTCTCACCCCCTGGTCTATTGTACACATGTTTAAAATTTAAGCAAACCAAATTATGATCACTGCCAAAATTATTGGATAGTACTTTCCATTCTGTATTACGTGCTAATTCTTTCGATACTAAGGACAAATCCAGATTTGAGTATGTACCATAATATGGGTCTAACCTTGTAGGAGATCCATCATTTAATAAAACCAAATCATTATTTTCTATAAAAGACTCCACAGTTCTACCGTTTGTGTCTAATTTGTTGCTCCCCCATAGAGGATTGTGACTATTAAAGTCGCCTAGAATCAAATACTTCCCCGGCACATTTCTTATCATGTTATTTAGATCTATCAGTTCAATCTTTTTACACGGATTATAATAGTTGAAGATTGAGATAACTCCGTTTTTACAAAAAATATCAACTTTTTGGTATTCGGCGTTCCTGGGTGTATCCATCGCCTGAAAAGTGATGTCGTTTTTTAAATACATCACCAAACCACCTCTTCTGCCGTCCGGCCTGTTTTTACAAACACAAACGTAATTGGGTATAGACAAAACATTAAAATCGTTAAACCAAGTTTCTTGGATGCACATTATATCTGGGTGAATACCTAACAAATTGTTATCAATAAGGGAAGATAAAAAGTTTGCGCCATGCGCCGTCAAGCCTTGTGCGTTCCATTGTACAATCAATAGGTCTGATATGGACTTATTAGTTATATGAGGCGACTTTTTACCATTTCCATGGTAATGTCTACCTTCAAAATTTCTTTGCCTGCTCTAACTACCGCTTCCAAGAAATTATCATCATTACTGGACTGAGGCAACTGTCGTACCACAAACAGAATAAACATAATCAAATCAATAGATGTCATATTTACTGGAGTTTGGGTTGCAGTTTCCTTCTTTGTTTTTCGTACTGGAATTGGGATCTGGGAATGAGATCTGGGTATTGCCCTGTCCCTTTCTTCCTGTCCCTTTCTTTCTCGTACTGTGTGTGGGGTATGGGCCTGAGGGTTCGGATTGGCTCTCTGAGGATTCGGATTGGCTCTCTGAGGGTTATTTGGCCTTGATTCTGTGTTATGTTTTTTGGCAGGTTTGTTTAGATTTGCACTACCCATGTCTTTCTGATTATCCATGTCAGTAACGGCATTTTCATGTATCTGTGCACGATGGGCCTTGGCCGCTTGGGCATAAGTGATGTTTTCCTGTAATTTTATTTTTTGAATTTGCTTCGCCTCTGCATAAAATTTACAACCTTGGTAAGCTGCAGAGTGGTTTTCACCACATCTGAGGCATTTAGGGTTCTCCTTATTAGGGCAATCTTCGAACTCATGTTCTCCCCCGCATCTAACACATCGGATATTGCCTTTACAAGTTTGCCTAATGTGTCCGAATAACTGACATTTATGGCATCGCGGCACAGGAGGGATATAGTCATCCACTTGCTTTACCTCATACAGAAAATGTATGGACTCGGGTAAGTTTTTACCCTTGAAAGTGAGGAGAACGGAAGGGGTTGCTACCATTTCTCCTTTGATCTTCTTCATAAATCTTTTAGCGTTCACTACATTCTGTTCTTTCAAAACTTCCTCTATTTCCTCGTTACTGATTTGGGGATCAATCTTGTGAATAACTCCTTTAGTGGTTGATTGGCTCCCATGGTATCGTGTAACTTTCACATTAATGCCCGCCAACTGGGTTAATTCCAACAGTTTGGGTATTTGGTTTTCGCTCTCACATCTCACAATCAACATGTTTCTTTCTTTTACCATATCTTTTACTCTGCCTACAAGATCATGAATTTGTTTTACAACCTTCACGGGGTTGGCTCTGCACACATTCTTATTCTCCAATCCAACAATAACTACTTTACCCTCAGAATGAGTTGGTGTCGAGCGGGAGAATTTGGGTATTTTGTTATTCTTTTCATGTAACACTCCATCACTATTGCTTCTAACCCTTGGCCTCTTTTTCGATTTTTTGCGTACTGCCGTTTTCCATGAACAATCTGCAATGTCACTATCTTCCGGGACCGTAGTACCGTCAGAAGATATACCTTCACCTAAATCATGTACATCGTCCCGGTATTTCTCAGCAACGGCCGTCATATAATTCTCTTCCCCCGAAGATAAAGAGGAGAGAGAAATCGACGCCATTCAATTTTCAAACGCGCATAATTAAGATTAGTAGGATAAGTGAAAATTCTTACCTTTCAAGGCTGTGTTATTTAAGTTGTTAATCTTACGTGAATGGAGGGATGAAAATGAGTGCAATAAATCACCACAGGATTGCCACTTAGGGTCACCTCCTAGACCTTTGCCTTGACTACAGTGACGAACGAGTTAAAACGTGAAGATGTGATCCAACAACGAGATTGCTACGGCGAAAGCTCGTATAGTCCGATGGGCTGGACACGGTACAGGATTGACTCAGCTGCCGTCGAGTTCAGAGGGGTGCGGCTGGTTCGAAATTCCCGCCAAAATTCTATATAATACACGCCAATTAGGAGCTTTTAGAGAAAGCGACCGTCTCCGTAGTCCAGCCTCTGTACCGTTTTTACTAAAGCAGTCACTAGGTGGCGCTAGAACAACGCATCCCTTCATAGTAAAAGGGTCATCAATATTCATTTTCAGACATCTGTGATAACATTCATGTTTGCTTTTACCACAAATTCGGGAATCAAGATCCAGATTGATCACTTGACATAACCTGATAACTCAATGTTTATGTATATTCTACATGGAAGTTTTAACAGTCGTAGAGTTGTATTAAAACCAATGTTTATCAATTGCATTGTATATTCATGTCTTTGCTATTTTTTTCCTATTTACCTTTTTTAAGAATACATACACATTTTTATTTGTAACAATTTGTACCTTAATCACCACCATTAAATAACCCGTTATTTCCAGTCTTATCTTTTTATCTTCCTTTGCTTGTATTGTTGTTACGGCGCATAACAATCAACTTCATATCATATTTAAATCATTAAATGAGTAAGATGTGTACTGTATTTGTGTGAATAACAAATAAAGCATTTTACTTCATCTATAGGGCAACCCCTATTAATGATACAAGTGCAATCATAAATACAAGATAGAAACAACTCGTATACTCTCCTAAAATTATCGACCACATATTGTTGGTAAAATGCATATCAATAAAGCATAATATAATAAAAAGTAAGTATGTAACTTGAGTTTCGTATGCAGCTGTAACCTGTAAAGATTAACATCATGGAATTATCACTTACAAAAGCAAATACTATTAGACACAATTACTTAATCTTCCAACACATATATGCATTTGTTTTACATAAACTTCGTGTTTTCTTTCGTCACACAAACCTATTTACATTACAATAAATAGTGATATTCTAGTTAATAACAATCCAAGGTATAGTTGTCGGAGTAATGAATGATATAATATGTGTGTATTTATATACAGGTAGTACATTTAATACATTTAATATAAAAGTTGTCCCTCTTATTTTTGTATCTTCCTCTTTTTCTCTCTCTCTCTCTCAAACTCTATCCTTCTTTCTCTACCTTCCTCTTTCCTTCTCCCTTTGTATACATTCCTCTTTCTCTCTCCACCTTCTCTCAGACTCCCATCTTTTTTCTCCCTCTCGTGGACGAGTGGATATGTCACCGGACTGTGGATCACAAGGTTCGCGGTTCAAGTCCCACCGCGGCACTAATGTCCTTTGGCAAGACATTGATCTACATTTGCCACTCTCCACCCAGGTGTTAAATGGGTACCCGGTAGGATGCGAAAGCTAATGTGGTTAGATTAGCAAGTGTGCGCTTGTAAAAAGACGCCTGGCTGGAATGCTCCCCAGGGAGTGGAGAATGTGCATACATTGTGTGCGGGTAAGCCTGAATCCTATGACCGGGGTAATAATATATACACCTGTAAAGCGCTTTGAGAGGGCCTCCGGTCCTGAAAAGCGCTATATAAGAACTAGCTATTATTATTATTATTCTTGATTGTTCTTTGTTTATGGAAAGAGGATATAAGAGGAACTGGTCAGTGGAAATCTGAGCAAAATCCGATTACAAATATGAAAGTTATGACTTTTTGAAGTTGCGATCAGTGGAACACAAATTGGCAACTCTGTGACGTATCTTCTAAGCTCCCCCCAATTTGCTCTGTACAAAAATATCATATATTTTTATTTTTGCCCTAAAGAAATTTTCAAGTCATACATGCTCCCTAAATTTGATTCTTGCAAATACGTTTTTTATGAAACCCCTTTATGAAACAAATTTCTTCCGTCATCAATAACTAGGAAAATGACGATTTATGAAAATTTCTTTACAGAGCAAATTTGAGAGGAGCTCGCAAGATTAGTCACAGTATGTCCGATGAAGATGCACAAAAGATAAAAACTGTTATCATTATAGCTTGTTTGTAAGTGCATTCGTCTCTCAAACCAATTGAAAACTTACACAGTCCAGTTCAGTTTAGTTTCTTTTATTTCACATGAAAAAATACAATAGCATATTTACAAAATTGATATTCGTGAACAATAACGACATCTACTTAGCATAAGTTTGTATGGCATTTACACTAAATAATTTCGAAATTACATGTGAAAAAAGGAACTTAATAAAAAGCATATAGCTTGTAGAATTTAAGTTCCTCAAAATAATTATGACACAGTGTCATTCATAATAAGGTAGAAGTATAACAATTGAAAAGCAAAGCATACAGACAAAAACAATAAAATAATATGGATGATGGATGTAAGAAATAAGAGAAATAGGAAGAGAAGGTAAAGAATGGGAGTCAGAAGAAGAATGAGGAGAGAGAAAAGGAAGTTTTTATAATAGAATGTTCAATGTAGTGAGTCATAGTCGGGGGAAAAATAGTATAGTTGTGCATTACATGTACGAATTCAATAATAACAATTTGATATGTTTTTTTAAAGCTGCAACAGTTTTTAAGCTGTTTGAGATTCGGATCAATGGTGCTCCAGTAGTTTGGTCCTGAGTATGCAATAGTTTTTTGGGCGAAAATTGTCCTGGTTAGAGGAAGATTATAGTTTGCACGTGTTGCATGTCGTGTTTAGTATGTGTGTATAGCCTCATTTTTTTGTAAAGAGTTCAATTATGGCTGATGGGAGTTCTTGGTGAGACACAACGAGGACAAAGTGAGAAGAAAAAAATACAGCATCCTTACAATGTCATTATAAACATAAAATACAAACAACTCGTATACATTCATCTAAATACCAATCACATATTTGTTATGAAACGCATACCAATGATTTATCAAATAATTAAATTGAGTTTCGTATCCAGTTCTAAAGATCAAGATAATGTAATAATGAAATACGAAAGCAATTACTATAAGACACAAGTACTTTATCTTCCAACACATATATTCATCTTTTGTATGAACTTCGTGAATTCCTTCGTCACACAAACCTATTTACAATACAATAAATAGTGCTATTCTAGTTAGTAACAATCCAAGGTATAGTTGTCAGAATAATGAATGATATAATGTGTGTGTGTATTTATATATACATATATACATGTAGTACATTTAATATAAAAGTTGGTTCATAATTCAGATACGTACATTTTTACAACAAGTACTTTAAATAGCTACATGCATTCCATTGAACTTATTGTGTATAATCTCTCAAATTTTAATGATGATGTGAAGTACTGACGTAAATTGCATTTTGTAAATATAAATTCTCCGAAAATATAAGGAATAATATCAAACGTAATACAAGGCCATTAACAAATATTTGGCTGTATAATGATATAACCGTAATTGACCAAAACCAAAGAAAATGAGACAAATGAACAAACATAAATATTGCACTAAACGGACCAAAATACTTAACAAAAATAATATTGTACTGTGTTATACCGTAGCCCCTCCGGGCCGATGACTTCCGTCTCTCGCGCATTCACCATTGCTACATGTACTATAATTCCAACTTCTTAATTATTGATATATTCTATTCTGCAATAAAAGAAGTTTCATTTGGTATGATGAAGTATAATTTGGAAAATAACAAAATAGGTCAGAATGATTCAGAGGAGCGGAGGTCGTTTCAAGAAAAGTGGGAGGGAGGTTTTGTAGTAAGAATTAAAGTGCTTAGAATAGGACATAATTATACAGCAGATGATTAAATAATTAACTGGATACACTTGGGTATTCTCTACCAGTGGTGTAGGGTCGGCTTAGTCATGGAGGGGGGGGGGGGGGGTCACCAGTCTTTCTTTAGTCTATTGGATCAGCGTTTTTCAACCTTCTTTTGGTTGTCAACGCACCTTTTTATGTGAGTTAAACAAATTTCGTCACCCCAATCCAAAATAATATTTGTTTCTATCTCTAAAAGGGCCTGTTTTCCTGAAAGGATACTACATGTATTATTTCTGTTTCCTTTTCCTTCATCTCTCCCCCCAAACGAAGGAGGGGGGGGGTACGAAGCGTTGAGTGTGTAGCTATAAACATGCATTTTCTGCAGTATTTCTCCATCAAAATCATCACATATACAAGTTTCATGTTTGTACAAAGATTAGAGAAATAGTCTCATTCCAGATTTAAGTAATTTTCACACAGTTTGGAAAAGGCAAAACAAATTAACACAAATTATTGAATGAAACGTTTACCTAAAACCATATCAAACTTTATAAAAAAAAAAAAATCGTACGTTTCCAAAAATGTTCACAACATTTCCCTAACATCTGGGTTTTTATGAATCTACATCGTAGCTCATCATTACACTTTATTCATAAAAAGTTCAAACTAAATATATTTACATAAATGTTTCTATATTTAAATGTAAAACAACCTGCTGCTTAGATAATTTGAAAAACTGTAATAAGGAGTGAAAATGTTCCAAGTACGATGATGGAAATTAGGCATGAGTTAAATTCAATAAAATAATTACCAATGACAATGCATAAAGCTGGTTACCAGGTGCCTACTTTATCTAAACATGAAGATAAAATAAATTTAACTTCATTTTTCATGGAAGTTAACATGTTGACTACTGATTTAACATATCTCCCATAGCCTTAATACAGAAACAACCCGGTTACAGTAGGGAATGGGTTAACAAATACCAGGAAGTAGATCAGGTGTATATCAGGTATGAGACAATGCAGCATGTCAACTTGACCGGGTAATGTGTAGTCATCACTGGAACTCATCTAATGTGGGAAAAAACGCTGTCAGGTACAATGCAATGCACTATGTCAGCTGCAGCTGCACTGTGGCTCACTCAGTGTGGGTAATGACGTAACTCGGAAGCTCAAAGAAGGGGGAACCACCCTGTACGAGAAACATAATGGAATTACGATAAGAAGAAGAGTATCCAATGATAGAGAAGTTTTGTTTTTTATACATATTCACTGGAATTTACATATGAATGATGAAATTTTCTTTTTACCTCAGGGTTAACATAAGACCGAAAGTTTGAGTGTCTTAACAAGTGTCTTTAAACATAGTAGTATACACATGCTGTAGCAGTCACGCAAAATATAAAACACTCGCAAAATCTTATTTAATACAATCTGAGAATGTATACTATCATCTAGATCTATTAGGAATAAATCATTGCCAGAATCATTCCATACATTGGGGTAAACAAAATTATTCAACCTCTATGACAAACAGTGTATAAGTAAAGCCGAAACTGGAAATGGGTATGAAACAAAGCATGGGCGGCGGAGCGTCTTCCAAAGTGAGGGGGCATTCACAGAAAAGGTCACTTAAGGGTAAGGAGGGGCACCTATAAAACTTACATTAAAGCGATAAAATACAGCATTTAGGCATTGCTATAATATCCCCCCGACAATGTTATTATTATATTATCAGGGATGGTTTCCTCTTTAGTCGGTCGAAGATACTGCTCTATATATACGTTGTAGTTGTGTGTGTGATACTCCCAATATTAATAATATGTGACTTTGAATTGTGACCGATTATATCTTATTATTAAGCAATTCCCAGACATCATTACATCGACAAATTAGAGGATTTACTATTTCAAATCCCTTATTTCAGAATGATAATTGTTAATATAAGACAGATATATATAAGTTTAGTATTAGTTAGCATTATGCTAATGAAATCACAGGGCCTCACTCCAATGACGTATAGCACGGATCTAGGCACTGATAATAGCATTGTTGGGAGGGGGCTCACACCACTCGCAATAGGTTGATGAAATGCAAATTAACAAATACAATTTTGAAAAGGTCAGGATAAGGAATGTTCTTCTTTCATCATCATCATCATGATCATGATCATCATCTTCTTCTTCTGTTTTCCTCTTCCTCCTCCTTTACACTCGTATATTTGTATATCGCCTTCTATCTCATTCTCTCTCTCTCTCTCTCTCTCTCTCTCTCTCTCGCTTTCTAATTTTCACCATGCGATGGTGTCACGTACGTGCCCCAGTAGCTACGCCACTGCTTTACCTTACGAATGCTCGTAGAAAAGAATCAAGGACCAAAGAAAATGCTTTATTCAGCAATGATTACATATAATAATTATAACTTATTGTGTTGTACCATAATTGAGGACACCCTTGTACAGAAAGACTAAAAAAGAAGATGCACAAGACGGATCAAATTATTGTAATGCGATCTAAAGAACATGGCAGTGTAAAGCCGAAATCGGAAATGGTTATGAAACAAAGCAGGGGCGGTGGAGCGTCTTTCAAAGTAAGGGGACACTTACATAAAAGGTCACTTTAGGGTAAAGAGGGGCACCTACAAAACTCACATTAACGTGATAAAATACAGCATTTAGGCATTGCTATAATCAGGGGAGGTGATTTCTTTTCATGACCGTGGGGGGGGGGGGGGCAAAATGCGAGAGACAAGTGGCGTAATGAGCAAAAAACGTTTGGGTGGCGGGGGGGGGGGGGGAAGGAAGAAAAAAAAACTGCATCCCCACCACTCTTATATGTTACATGCATGCCCCGTGGAACGTTTTTCAAAGTGTGGGGGGGGGGGGGGGCTAAAGTATTAATGATCAGGTAGAGCGTAGCGAGTGGACAGTTAATTTGCGTGGGGTCCAGGGGTGGAGCTCAGGGGTTTTAGGCATTTAATTACGGTCAGATGAGCATAAGTTAATACATTATTTGTGACACTGGCAGGTCACTACTTAGCTTGGGGTCCAGGAGGCTGAGCCCCTTAAAGCTCAGGGGTTATAGACATTAACTTACGTTCAGATGAGCATCCAGGGGCCAGTCTTAAACAAAATGAGGGGTAGGGGACGTGTCCCCCCCCCCCCACCGTAATCGCCACCCCTGGCTATAATATGCCCCTGCAATGTTATTATTACATTATCAGGTATGGTTTTATCAATAGTCTGTCGAAGATAGTGCTCTATAGTTTTTAGTTGTGCGTGTGATGCTCTCAATATTAATAATGAGTTCGTATTGCAACTGATTATATCTTAATATTAGATGAAATAACCAATCCTAATGGGGTTTAAAGCACAGTCACATAATTAAATAATGAATAAGACTCTTAATGCATTACTTAATGATAGATAAACTATTACGTTTTGGGGGAAATTTGGGATAAAACTTACTCTAAGTCGCTTGAGGCTGAAAACTCAAATTTCTAAATATTGGTATGTTTGAACATAATGCAATTGATCACCTAGGCAGACTTTGTAGTGCAAATTCATGGGGTTCAATTGATAAAAGGTTTGAAGACGCCCACTTTAGCAGTTAAGTAGAATATGTAATGGTAGTTTATAAGGGCAATTATTTTAGGCTGAAAGGGCGAAATTTAAAAAAACGGCACAGTTCTTATGAAATTCGGGACATTGTTCCCTTGCCCTATCCCTTGCTCTACTGCCTTTAACTGTGGTGGTAAAAATAGGGTACTTGATACGATACAACAAGCTGCTCACATTGTTTAAAAACAAATATAGTTCTTTAGATGACCGCAAAATGGCAAACTGTGTAAAGACAATGGGAAATGTAAGTAAAAAGGGGGAGTTATCAAAGGGCGATTATTATCAGAAAGGAAAACAAAAAGACACTTATCAAAAGGAAAAATGGCACTTATTAAATACGAATAGGGGTCATCCCATCTATACGAACATACTGAGCTTTACGGCAACATCCTAGAAGAAGCCCGGTTGACCGTCTATATTTCGTTCATACACATTGCACTAGAATGATGTGCTCCCGTATGGCACCTCGATATCACCTTGCGACAAAGCCATAACATAGAAATGATCCCGAAAAGGACCTTGCAGATCATTTTCTTTGATCAGTATTTGAACAATGCCCCCATAAGACTAAGCTTAGCGATGGAAAGAAACACAAATTATTATGCCTTATATTTGCAAAATCCATTCAGACAAGTTTCGAAGGCTGGTTGCCCGAGACGCAGATCATAAACCAGGCGCGGATTTACAGGGCGGGGGGGGGGGGGGGGGGGGGCATCGGAAAAACATGTACAGAAACCTTAAATTTTACATTAAAAACAAGGGCTCAATGGAGGGGAAGGATGTTAAGTAGGAGTGCTCAAGTACCCCCCCCCCCCCCTGCTCATTCGCCGGCTGGCTGATTCGGCGCTAAATATTTTCTCACGAATTGGGCAAACAGAAATTAGTGCTGCTAATCCGCACATGAAAGTGCACACGCTCCGCTCCATTAGGAGAATTCCGGCTCATGCGCCATTTAACAAGCTCCAACCACATATATATGCGCTCTATACCGGCATGACCGGTTGATAACACTTGGGTGGAGAGTGACAAATGTAGATTACTGCGGGACTCGAACTGCGAACCATGTGATCCAAATCCGTTGCCGTATACACTAGACCGCTACACCTCTTCCCTCTCTCTTCATCTTTCTCCACCTCCCCCCTTCTCTCTCTCTCTCTCTCTTCTCTGCATGGAAGAGTCTTGAAATTCGATGATCCTATATGATCTGTCATGGTCGCAAAATATATACCTAAAGATAATGAAAACAAAATACTCATCCGATTTTAATTCATTAACGGGTTTTGTGTGATTTTCAGACGGTTGCGCAATTGTTGCAGAGGAGTATAACATGTTAGTGTAACAGGTGCTCAATATTGTCTGTAAACATGTTAGTGTAACAGGTGCTCAATATTGTCTGTAAAAGTACAGAATTAGCTATATGAGTTGCAGTCGAATCGTATCGTAGAAATCCACCATGTCCCCTTTCTTTCTTCTAACTTTCCTCAACCCCCTTCCTTTCCTTCCCTCCCCTTTCCTATACCTCTCACTCTTCCACTGTATCCTTCTAAATCTCATGATATTCCTCTGCTAGTTTTCTCCTCCACTCTCCCCAATTTTTTTCTCTCCTCTCCTTTTACCCATCTATTTATTTAATTCTAATTCCATGTTACATTACGTCAACAAATTGATATGTCTTGTTTATAAATTCTTTGTGTGTAACAAAATTATGAATGAATAATTACAAAGCGAACTATTTATTCCTAGATATACCAATACCTCCTACCTACAACTTTTGTTGACACTCTCTCTCTCTCTCTCGCTCTAGATTCATCTCCCTCGTCGCTTTCTTCTTGGTCTCATTTTATTCCTTTGCTAGTATTATGTTCATTTCATTCCTATTTGGTATTCAAAAGTGATGCAATACCTCCCCTGTTATATACATGTATATATATTCCGTGTAACTAAAGACAGATGTATGATATATATTCGACAATGTTGGTATCCCGTGTGTTAAGCTTTATCAGATTATAAAAAATGTATGTTTTCAATTTGTCTTTCTTTCTTTTAAATACGTGGTTATCATCAATTCCCTATTGTATTTCTATTTTATTTTATTTTCATGTTTAAATGTATTTTCTATTAAAATTGAAAAACCATTTACATATTTCTTTTAAACGATCAAGGATAATTCTTGAAAGATCAGTTTTATTCATGAGGATACCAATTGATTTGTATTATAACTGCTTAATGCTTGTGTATTTCTCTATTTTGTTTTTGCTGCTGTTATTTGTTTTTATTCTTATCAAACAAGGCCTCATGGAAGACCACCAAATTGGTGATATGTGTCACCCTGTATAAATATCAGAAATAAATAAATAAATAGATATATTCCGTGTAGATAAAGACAGATATGTGATTTATAAGAGCTATGGTCAATGTATAAACATTGGTGTACCTCTCTTTCTCCTATCAACCCTCTTCTACTTCTCTGGCTCTCCAACTCTTTTTCTTTCTCGGTCGCTCTGCTTAGCTTTGTTCTCTACTGTTCTACTAATCTCTTCTCTCCTTTGCCTTTCGCTTCTTCTCTTTCTCATTAATGATGAATAATTTACATGGTCTATATACTCCTTCTGACAATTTGCATATATTTGTTTTTAAACACGTGCATGATTGTTAGTGTTATCCATGTCAAGTTAGTTATATGATTAAGATCATGGAATGTTCTCAATAAACCTAGTATTAGTCAATCATTCAGTTGTAAAATAAAAGGCATACATCACAGACTGATGAAAATGGGAAGTTATAAAAACGGGGAAGGGGAATTCATAAGAAAAGGAAAAGGTTCATTTGTTAAAATAAAAGGCACCTTGAAAATTTGATGAGGGTGACATATAAAAGGGGAAGGGACACTTATTAAAAAAGAACAGCGGCACAATACAAATGAACATTTTTCTTCCGTAAAAGGAAGCACTTCTGGTGTACTTGAAAAGAGAGGGGCATTTTGCCCCCTCCCCATGAGCACCGACTCTGATGCAGATAAAGAACGCCCCAAATAGAGAGAAAGAGACAACGGAGAGCAGTATGGCGGAGGGGGCAATATTCAAAAGCATACAACATTAAACACAGAAATAACCAGTGGTACAATTAAGAAATGGTTTAAGAGTAGTAGCACAACTGAAAATAACAATTAAATGGGAAAAACGTAAAAATTAAAATGAACAAAACAAAGCAAATTAAGATCAAGTGAATGAGCTTATGGCATAACGATAGTAGCACCCCCCCCCCTCCCCCGAACAAAAAGAGCCAGCAATGAAGTGATTAAAGAAATAACCTTCTCAATTTCATGCAAGGAATAAAGATTAAAAAATCATACTAAAAATCGTGCCATCGAAACAACACCGAAAACAACAAAATTATTTGATGAAATATTTGATAATATTTGATAAAATGTTGAAGTGCAAATCTAGACATAAGAAACAAAGTGAAGTACGTGTAAAAAACATTATAGGAACACATGGGAGAGAAGAAATATGAATTATGTCATTTAGCAACGTTTCGATATTCTGTTGAGCATTTGGTGTCTAGGAAATGGGATAACAATCATCAACAACAATTAAGACAGAGACCCGGGACAGAGACAGAAGAGTCTAATACGAGAACACAAAAGAAAAAGAAAAAGTTTGAAAAACTTATGAAGCAGAAGGAAATAATTTTGCAGAACAAAATATAACAGAAAGGAAATGTTAACAAATGAAATGGGCCTAAACATGCAATTATATTTATAAATTAGATATCGAAAACGACAATACAGAACAATATTAGCATTGTAGCGGTTGTTATACAGATGAAAATGAGAAATAGTGATAGTTTAAAGTGCATATATACAATGTGGAGCAATACTTACATGTGCAAGCACCACAGAGAGGAGGCCTCTTGATGGTGCTTGTTCAAGACCTTTAAGATGGGATTCCAGTCTGCCGCCCTCTCTAGTTCCACATTCGAATAACCTATGTTCAGAAAACAGAGTGATAAAGGTTTTATGTACGTTGGCTGTTAGAGTACAGAGAAAGAATTAGAAAGAAAATGAGAAAGAGAGAGCGATAAAGGGGGGGGGGGGTAGATAGAGAAAGAGAGAGAGGGGAAAATATAGTAGAGAGACATACAAGGAACAAAGAAATTAAGAAATAGAAACAGACAGATAATGCGTAAACTAAGCTACTATTAGCATTTTCATGTTGGGATTTATAAAGTGTGTCCCAGAAAAAAACGAAACCGAGAAATATCGACGTTTTATCATAACTTAATCAAAATTATAATTAATAAATGACACATATTTGTAAAGCTTAGATCCTCCTCCATTTCGTTGACGATCAGCCATGCATCAAGTCTTTCGTCTTATTTGTGCATGGCTGATCGTCAACGAAACGGAGTTAAGTCTTTTATCAAATCTGTTTATTGCTACGGCAGGCAGCCAGTGAAAACGAACTCGTTTAATCAAATTATGGAAATGCAAGCATTACTTCAAACAAACAGAACTTTGTTATTCCTGGCACATTTTTTCCTGATTGAGGTGTCATATGGAAGGACAGAAAATGAACTTTCCAGAAATGTGATTTTCTCTTTGAAATTCAGATACCGCCCGCCAAATGGCTTTTTGGTTTCCTCTCTTCAAATTATTTTCAATCATTAATGCTTGAAATATGCATCATATGAGTTGCCTCAAATGAAAGAGGAGGATCTAAGTTTTACAAATATGTGTCATTTATTAATTATAATTTTGATTAAGTTATAAAACACCGATAATTCTCGGTTTCATTGTTTCTGGGACGCACTATATATCTGATTTGTTTTCTTCCCATGAACGATTTAGTTGTGTAGGTCTCATTTAATGACTAGCAACAACATACACATACTCCGGGAGGTGGAGAGGGAAGGGGATTAAAATTAATTGGATCAATTTTAAAGGCCTTAAATTGATTTTGATTTTAAGACATGTTTCATAATGATTTTTTTTTTTAAAGATAGAAGCTTTAAAATATATTTCAAGATAAATTGTATCAATTATTTTTAAATTCCAGAGATGGTTCTTTTCAGGAGCAACAAACTAAACGAGTTGTTCAGCTTTCCCGCTTTAATATTAATTTTAATTTTAATTTTCTATACAAAAAATTGTTTATATAATGTTTAAAAAACGTCAAGAAATAATCCATGATATCATTAATACCTATTTCAACGTTGTTCAATTTCCTCTGTATTTTTAACATAAAATTTGTACAGGGCCTCTCAGAAAATCACATTTAATACTGAGAGAGTAACCCTGTTCAAAAGAAAACGGAAGAAAAATATATCCTACTATTAATCCGATATGTTCAGCATTGACTTGCTTGAAAGGCGTAAATGACGGCTAACTTCAATTAGGTTATGTATCGGAAAATGGAGAATTCTGTAAAACATAATCGCCAATTAGGGACAATTAATTACCATATTTATTTATATTTGAGCCCTTATTCTATTCATATAATCTCTCTCCCACCCCCACCCCCATTAACACACAACCACACTCCCATTTCAACTCGTTTCATCCCCCCCCCCCCCACAAAAAAAAGGAAACTAGAAAAGAAAAAGGGAACAAAGGAATAAATGAATAAAGTAAAACTATATAAAAGCTTGCTAGGTTATTTGAATACTCCCCATCAAACAAACACATCATCATTGAATCACATCATTTCAGGATAACTACCATGCGTTAGCATCCAATCTCATCCATTCATTCTTTTCCCCAACTCCATTTTTTCTTTTTAAATGTAAAACAGTACATTGCTTAAATAGAAAATATAATTCACACAGATTTTTCAGGCTTTAAAGTATAATCGTTTTTATTTTGCTTGAATGCACGAAAATCTACACTTTGTATATGTTGAGCAATAGCAAATTAATTCAAGGGATACAATAAAAACATTTTCAATGACACAAATGAAAGTACTGCTATTGAAGTACAGTGTCACGAGAGTGACTTCTTTTTAAATTATTTACACTGCTACCTCATCAGAAAACCACACCAGAACACAATTGTATAAGTTTAAATAAAGGTTTAATATTCAGCCAACAAATCGTGGCGTCAAAAAAATCAACAGCACATAAACAATTTAATGGAACATAACTTTGTAACAGTGCAGCTTCCATCTCGTGAGTCCCTCCTGGTCCTGGTCGCTTGGCCAGTCTCTAGACTGCGTAGAATCCCCGTCGACCTGATAGCTTATCTCGATCTCTGTCGATGACTTCCCTGGTCGCTTGGCCAGTCTCTAGACTGCGTAGAATCCCCGTCGACCTGATAGCTTATCTCGATCTCTGTCGATAACTTCCCTGGTCGCTTGGCCAGTCTCTAGACTGCGTAGAATCCCCGTCGACCTGATAGCTTATCTCGATCTCTGTCGATGACTTCCCTGGTCGCTTGGCCAGTCTCTAGACTGCGTAGAATCCCCGCCGACTTGACAGCGTATCTCGCCCCGACGTAAAAAGTCGTTCTCAAGAATAATGTTTCTGCCACTAAATAAAACTACCTCGTGCATTAAACATCTGCACCTTAGCACTGACTTGAAGGGTTCTGCCCATCATTCTACAGCAACTTTCCTTTACCCTTTCTTTGCCAGGTCCTTCACATTCAAAACCTCCTTGGCATCCAGCTATTTCTATTTCTCTCTACATTCAATAGCCAACCCAAAATCATGCATATCAAAACCCCCATATACTGTGTGTGTTAAATGTAAATGTATGCAATAATGCATCCTACGCTTGGCTACCTCTAATTGACCTTAGAGTAGTACATTTCCTTTGAGTAGTACATTTCCCTTCTCGCCTGGAAAAAATCCTTTCATGACATACAGCCAGTTGTAAGCCATTGCAGCTAATAAATGCCACTGTTTACTCGGTGTAATTTGATGGAGATTAAAGGAATAACATGCGTGCTAAAGATTGGTCTTACCTATATGGTTGTTAATCTATTAAGGCATATACACATTCTCATGTGAGATCATGCAGTTTGTGATTTTCTTAGGACAATATAAATCCGAGTTGATATAATTTCCTGCCAAAATGTTTTCACTGCAGTAACATTATTCAGTTGTTTATTTTGATGCTGTTCTTTAATAGGCAAATGATAAAAATATTCAATTGAGGCATCAACAGGTAATCATCAACACATGGTCATGCCAACAAAACCTCTAGGGAGAGTTCCAAATAGGCCCTCAAATTTATCCACTGCTGCTCAGATTAATTTGCCGCTTTGAAATTTCCGATTTGATATTTTAAGATTCATCACCATGAACGGATTTGTCTATGTAAAGTAAGTTTAAAAACAGTAAACCTCCATGACAGAATCATAGATTTTAAAATCAGCAACAACCCTTAATAAGATATTTCTCGAAAGTGCAGGCTGAAATAGCAGCGCTAACTTAATATGGATAATGACTTTAGTTTTATCCTTTATCCTATAACTAGTATTTTGCTCTTTCTTCCGCAAGATTCTGACATTCTATTTAAAATAATAGAATTCTTGGAAGTATCATTGAAAATCTTAGTTCCTTTAGACCTTACTTGATGAATTCTTATCAAACCAATAATCTCATACTCATGGCAAACTGATGGCAAACCCATGGTACCCTGACTGAAGCATTTTTAATACCTTCAGATGAATTAATCTGAAAATCTGTTTCAATGGAAGTCGTAGTTGAAAAAGCGACAAGTCCACGCACTGTTTAGCATTGTGGTCTCTTTTGCTTAGAGCTGGAAAAGAGAGCTTGTATCTGCAGGCTGGCTGGTGTTCCATATGAAGCATAGTGTTGCAGGTGATGCAGGTTTTGCAGTCTAGAATTAAGAATTTAAAGTTATGTAATAAAAAAATATATATAAGTGTAATCTTTCTACAACTTTTGTATTTCTGGTCATGTCAATTTCTTTGATTGGAAAATAAATAAAGTAGAATGATAAAAAAATATTCATTAACAAATATTGACACAAAAGCAGTTTAAGTTAATTAAAGATAAAAAAATATTTGTTTAGGCTTTGGAACAAAATAATTCTCATAACCACGTGTGTATGTTTTATACAATAGATTGGGTAAGATCGGAATTAGATCTCTAACAAAGACTATGTGAACTGCATTTACTTTTTTAAAATATTCTTTCTGATTAATTGCTGTAGGGGCATGGCAATGATGACATGCACAAAACATACTAATAAGATCAATTATGTTAACTGATACCGCTTACCTTTTCAACTTGAAGAGATGGACAAGACCTTTGATATGAAAGTCCAGATGCCATGAGTTTGCAGTTCATGTAGATGCCACAGCTCTTATTACTTTGCAACCTAGGATTTAAAACATAGATATACATATATCATAAAGAGAGCAAAGAAATTGCTCAGAAAAATATTTGTCACTTTACATAATCTATTAAATGTGTTCAACTGAACAAAAGTATATTTTCATCAGTGATTCTAATTGTAATTAAAATGTTTTTGGTCCAACCCATATACTTAATGATATCAAGTTGGAAGATGGACTGTGTAATGTGGAACTTTTTTTTTTAATACACATTTTGCACTTATCTTCATTTTGATTTTGATCCCAAACATTTCCTTAAAATCTTGATCTTGAACTTGAGCTTTTATTTGTAATCTTCATCTACAACAGTTTTTTAATATTGGATAGTCTTATCTTGAACCAAGCCCTCTTGTACACAGATTGATTAAAATTACCCTCTGGTGAATAGAAGGAAAATAGATACCTTTACTGGTATATAACAAACAGATAGAAGCTTACATCACGCAAATGTTCATTGAGTTCAATCACTTGTTATATTTTAAATGCTGCCCTTTGCTATGTACAATATTGATCAAATTCTGGCTGATCTAGCAATATATATATGTTTTTAACCTCATGGTTGGCTTCTTCTTAGATTAAGAACACAGAAATTTCAGTTTGTTAATGTGAAATCCAATATCCGGTATCTTAACCCTTTATCATAAATGAATATCAAGACTATAAACTGAACAACAAGTTAATTAATTTATTTCTATGTAGGTGTAGAAGAAGAAAAGAAGAAAAAACCTCACCCTTATTTAATGTCGGTGTTCAAACTTTGCTAAGATAAGAACATCAAAAGGCCACTTAGCATATTAGGATCTTGCAGTACACCTTGAATCAGATTACATTATGAAGATCTAAACCCTTTCCTCGGGGCAGGGGTAGGATGAAAAGTTAGTTCAAGACGTTGAAGACAAGGTTGGAGAGAAGTCTTAGACTAGAGTAGAGGTCTATTTCTTGGATATGACTGAAGAGCCCAGGTCCACTCCATCTCTGACTTTGAAAGAAAAATGAAATGAAGAAAAACAAATATAAAGCTCGATACATGAGCCTACTACTGTACATAGCATTCTACATCTAGTCTAAAATCTATTACTTGTTACTGTTAAGTAAATACAAGTAGAACTAGTCTAGATCTAGGCCTAAGGGACTAACTCTAAATTCTAACGTATCTTAGTTAATCCTGCACAAAAGGTGCAGTGTAGAGACTCGGTCTAGATCTACATCTACCCTATATCTACTATCTAGCAATATCATGTAGGCCTAGACTAAATCTACATTAAGGTCTTATTCTTAATCAAGATCTAACTTGGTCTTGGGTCTGAAAATGTGGAGACCAATTTTCTTCCATAATATCAACATTAAACAAGGGCCACCGCACTGCCTACCGGCAAAAAACAAAGTAGAGTCTAGAGTCTAGGCCTAGACTTGAGTCTAGATTTGGAATCTAAGTTCTAAACTAGCCTAGATCTAGTCTCAATCTCCAATTATAAGCACTGCCACTAAATGTATCAGCAACCATACACTGCGATGACTCCTAAAGCCGTGGTGGACTTTTTTGTTATCAAATACAAGAATAAACTATATTTCTTGATGAATTTGGACCTGTCCTAACCACTCCAGCAAAGCATAGAGAGCCAATGCTAATACGTATTGACCTTTAGCACTGCATACTTTCCGAGAGGCAGGTATTATGCACACATACACACACCACACACTATTGCATTGACTGCAGACAATAGCACCGATGTGGCTGATCGGTAAATTTGACACTAGATCCTAGACTTACAATTTTAATTTTTAAATTATTCTTTTTAACATCAGTAAGTTGAAAAAATTATATTTTATTGCTATTTAGGTGTCATTAATTGTCACTAAAGTACTGATTTTGAGTGAAATCAGTTGGGTTTTGTACAGTGGTGTTTTGAAATGTTGAGAATTAATTGTCCTAACCAAATATCCAACGTCATTAGACAAGTACAGTTGGACATGCATGCCATGAATGGGACGGAAATGCATGAACCGGTGCAATTCGCCCATTCTTACTATCTTAGCTCAGTTCAGTTGGGGAATACTAGACCCTATTATTACTAGTATTAGACCTAGTTGATATTTATTTCGAATATAGTTCGGTTAAACATGAGAAGAATACTTTCCTTCTACCAAAATAACAATTTGTTATCAACAGAATGAATATTTTAGAAGAAAAATGGAATTTACTTACTTTTTGAGGACCTCTCTTGCAGTAGTTTAGCGACGCAATGTTGTGGTCGACGATTGACCTAACATCGACTAGTCTAGCCTTGATCACAGAGCCCTTTACATTTAACCAAACATTTATCAACATCGATTTTAGCCTAAACTTGATTCAATGAAACAGCTCACGAGCATCAGTTTTAAGCCAAAAGTGATTCAGCCTTTAATAAAAATATATATTTTCAAAGATATTTAAAATCGAAATTAATTTTAAGTGATGAGTTACATGATCACCCTCCGGAGGGGGGGGGGGGGGGGGGTGTGAATCGTGAAAACTAGTCATTTCCCCTAGATTGGCATTGTTTTAACTTTACAAAATCACAAATTATGAGTCGAATTATGGGCGAAAATGATAATCGTAATGATTATAATGATAATAATAATTATTCATGATAATGACAATTCATTGTATAAGTAGGCCTAGTATAAGGATATGGTTTGAATGTTAGATCAATAGGACCCCGGTACATGTAATTACATTAATTTAGTTTCCGACGGTGTATAATATTAATAATACATTCAACTGCATACAACTTTTAATTTGTATTACAAGCATTCAAATTCTATTCATTGCTACTGTAAAGTGTACATTAACAATTCTAAAATAACAATTGAGAGCGATAATCAAACAAAACCCATCCTAACTTTCAGTCAAACATCGTCTTGGAAGTTAACACCCACGTTTTAACCTTTGCATCCCTTCACGCATTCGTATCATTATGCTTTTTCAGGAAAGACTAACTAACAGGATCTTCTAGTAGGATTTTAATCTATTTTAAACAAGATTTGAACAAGAACCTACCACAGCTTTGACATCGTCTTCACATGTCTGCAGCACTTGATGAGGTAAACCAAGTCTTCCTCATCTGAGCACTTCACCCAGTCCAGATCTAGCCGCTGCAGGTTCTTGGTTTGTTCTCTGATCAGTAGACCCAGTCCTCTCATCGTCTCTCTCGATACACGCCTCTTCTCTGATGGGAGTGTGTACTGTGCTGTAAGGTTGATGTGTGTGAGCTGCTGTCCTCCGGTCCGACGAAGACATGCCGTGATCTGAGGTATGTCTCTCTCTGCATCATCGATAGTGATATCGATATCCCTCAAGCCAGGGAGCGATGAGAGCAGACCTTCGTAGCTTTGTGACGTCACTCTCTTGGTTGATAGCTTTGTGACGGATGGAAGCTCATGAGGAGATGGGGGGAAACTGAGAGAGGAGTCTGAGATGCTGAGCTGGCTCAGTGAGGTGAAGGATCTGAGGCAGGACCACAACGGTTTGGTTATCTCAGTAGATAGCTGGCAGTCATTGATTTCCAACGTGTCAATCTATGATGGCATACAGAAAGAATATAATATAATAATTAGAAAACTATAAGTAGTAATAAATTTCATGAAAGAAACATATCGTTTAAGAATTTGAGAGGAAAGAAATGGCATCCGGGAACGGCATTGACAAAAACTTCATAGAATCCTAATCATCTGATCTCATCGATCGACACGCACTAAGAACTAGAATTATTTACCAATCTTAGTTGATTTATTAGGTACAATCTTTTGGTTAATTTCATTACTTATTTATTTTTCAAAATAAAATAGGCAAAATGTACACTAAATGGGAAATGATACCTACTGTATACATTTTTGTAACCGTATTTAGTTCCTTCCCACAACTTTGTTAGAATTATAATTGTAATATACTATACGGGGCCTATAGCTAACAAGCTATGCTTTCACATTAGGCCCCTTAATATCCTTATTTCCGATTTGTAATTAGTTCTTAATTAATAAATAACTACTAACAAACCAAAGTCAATCATTACATTTGATGTACTTATTTTTTTGCGAATACCTGTGTAGGGTAAAATTTAATTATATTTCTAACATAACAAATCTGACAATTCAAAAAGTAAAGTGTATATATTAATGCAGACCAAACTGAAATAAATTCATTGTTTCAAAAAATATTATTTCTGATAATCCAACTCCCTATTCGGTAGGAAGTGTGAAATACTATCTTAAATATTAAGAAACGAATAAGGCGTATGGACATGTACAATTAGAGCATACTTACTTCCAATACATGTTCATTGGAGTTTAGCGACCCATAAAACCTATATAATTTCGAAGAGAGATGAAGAAGTGGGGGGAAACAAGGAGCCAATTTAAACATTTGTGTATAACAAATTACGTAATTGAACCGATTTACATTTTTCCAAAGTCAAACAATTTTCTGCTAAGGCTAAAATCATTAATGATCAGATGATTTAGTTATTTGTTTCTTTAAAAGCTTTATTTTTTTATATTATCTGCTTTGACATCTTCTTCAAAACGTTGAGAATGATGTGTATTTATTAATGATGATATTTTGTACAGCCTTGTGACTGAAAGCATGTTCTTATTACCACTGTATTGGAATAAATAAAACAAAAGTAAAACCTTACATGGCCTTTGTTTTAACATAACACCAGTATCATATTTGGTACTCCTTTATCCAAGTTAAATCGGCTTCATGTGGATACCTTGGTAATTAATGATCTGGTTTAACACATCAACCTAGCCAATGCAATAAAAGGCCTATTTTAATGCCGAACGAGGAAAAAATAGGGGGGGGGGGGAAACAAACTTGCAATCACTTTTACTTGGCACAACAGTTACTCACTGTTCAACATACAGACTAGCTGACATTAAACGCGTTGAAGACTGGACCACATCGAACACTGCATCCTCGAGTCCGGAAACAACTCCGGATAATATCGCCTGACATTCTGTGATAAGAAGACCCAGTCCTCTCATCCTCTTTCTCGACATGCTTGATACATTCTCCTCTAATTGGCGAGAAGAAAGGTTGATGCATGTGAGATGCTGTCCAGTCAGATGTTGACGTAGACTAGTCTTGATCTGAGATATGTTTTCTGTCTTTTCATCTCCGAAAGTGATATCGATCTCTTTCAAGCGAGGTACCGATGACAGCACTCCTTCGTAGCTTTGTGACGTCATTCTCTCGGCTGATAGCCTTGTGATGGATTGAAGCTTCGGAGGAGATGAAGGGAAACTGAGAGAGGAGTCTGAGATGTTGAGAGTATCTAGCATCGAAAATGATCCCAGGCAGGACCATAGTCCACTCGTCACGTCGGTGGTTAAAGTAGATCCCTCGAACTTTACTGTCCTAACCTAATGTTAAGACAGAGAGAGAGAGAGAGAGAGCTAGAGTTAAAGAACTAGAATTAAAGACAGAGTGTACTAATGAAATAACATCAATTAGTTCACCTCTTGTCTTTTGTGGTAGTCATTAAAGCAATCATGACTGTAGCCTGATGTCATCTCGGAATATTATCCGGTAGGTAATGGGAGCGCCCTACCCTACTCCTCTTCTTCTATCTTGAATATATTATAGCTCATTAGTTTTACAGAGGCTACATGCTTATATTGACTCTCCCTTGTCACTTGTATGGTGGTATGGTATTTATTGAAACATGCATCGCAGTAACATATACTGAATTGCACATGGATATACATTGCATTTTAAAAACGAGAGTACAATTTAAAACAGTATCATTTACATAATTATAAGTACACGTATTATGTCACATAAAGAAAAGAGGTTAAAAATGGAAAGGGAGAGAGAGAGAGAGAGAGGAGAGAGGGAGATGAGGAGAGAGGGGAGGAAAGTAAGAAAAAAGAAAGAAAAGATAAGAGACCGAGAGATATAGTGAAGAAAGAGAAAGAGCAGGAAAGATAGAAAGATGGAGAAAGAGAGAAAAAGAGAGAGATAGAGGAAGGAGAGAGAGCGGCAAGAGGTAAAGAAGGGGGAGGAGAGAAGGGGAAACTCGCCAACAATTAAAAATTACATACAAATTGACGATAAAAAGATAAAAGTATGCATTGCAACATTGACATTACGAATAGTATTAATAAGAAGAACAAAAATCTGACTGACATGAGCGCTATACAAGAACCCACTATTATTATTATTATTATTATGGCTCACCGAAAAATCTTTTGGTAAGTTGTAAAATGTATAAATGAGAATGTTTTCTTTTTTAACGCAGATGGTAGTAAAAACATTTTAACAAGTATAATAACTTGCTCTACATGAATATGACTTATTTCAAAAAAACTTTTTTGTTGTTGTATTTTTTAATTTATTGTTTATGTTTAATATGCAGTACCTTGATTGAGGCCGTAGTTGAGCAAACATAGATTAATAATGAAAGTGAATCATAACTATTGATCGTTATATCACATAGTAGCCTATTATTTTTCAAGATGCAGTTAATTATGAACCAAAATAAATTACACACAAATATTAGTTCTTTGACTGATAGTTACAGCAGAGAAATGAAAACTTAGACAATCTTTATGAAATGATTATTGTATACACATTTTGTCAAAGGAAAAATCGCATACCTCAAGTTTAAGTTGCTTCGGAAGATTTCGCATCCCAACGACGGTGTAGACAGTCGGTGACTTTAGAACAATACTCTCTGCATTCACACATCTTTGAACCAACGAAGACACATTTCGTTCAGTACCTGTGGTCTCTGATGAGCAGTCAAGGAGAATGCGATATCGCTCGCTCTCATCCAAAAAGCTGCTATTAAGGAGCGCTTTCATTATCCGTATACAGAGGCTGTTGTCCGTGCCAGCAGTGAATCGGATAAGATTCTCGTAGTCACCGATGTTTGCTTTCATCTTGCGCAGTACTCTATCCAATTTGGAAATCTTCAATGGTAACAGGAAGCGGCTTGTTTGATCAGCGAGAAATTTCCCAGCCGAGTGTTCTTGGGCGAGTTTGTGATAAAACTCAATGGTAGTGGACGTGGTCTCGATGGACTGAGGAAGGCATGTGATGTTAACAGTCGTCTTGGATAATATTCCAAGCCTACATGCCATATCAAGGGTTGCGGGAACTTTATGGAAATCATGAGGCGTGAAGACTAGTTTTTTAGCATCGTCGAGCAGTCCAGTAAGGGCAACTTCGCCTAATTGATGAATTATTTCCTTTAACTTTTTTGGTGTGATTTTCACACTTGACTTCGATCGTTCGTTTGCATAGTGCATTAGAAAAACATTCACCTTGTCCAGCAATTCTGTTTGAGTTGTAGTACCACTGTCCAGTAGGCCCTCACTCCATACGTGACAGATCATGAGACAAAATAAGGGTGTCTTGACAAGTTCATCAATAAGTGGTTGTTCATCAAGGTAATCCTTCAGACTTTGTCCCTTACAAGGATTCGAAGTCGAAGCAAAGAACTTGTTGATGTACTCACATGAGCTCTCTCGCGAGAATCCTTCGATCCACATCTTTGTGTATACCCTTGGAAGATCATCTTGATCGAAGAAGTTCTCTAGGTGAGGGCGTGTTGTTACAAGGACTCGACACTCTGGAAATTCCTCCAAACAGATGACCTTGATAATATTGCTCTCTGAGCTTCGCTGTGAAGAAGAAATACCCGCATATTCATCTAGTCCGTCTAGTATTATGTGGCAGATGCCCTGATTCTTTCTGATGAAACTCTCCAGACCCTCTGGCGTGAGATCATGAACATCACTCAAAAGCTGTGATTTGATGGCTTCTCCGATCGATGTAAGCTGACTTGTGTTTCGGAATTTCACAACAAACAACAGTGGCAGATGTTCTAATGCTGACCCCCTTTCTCTATGAACCCAGTCATAAGCCATCTTAGCAACAGCCGTGGTCTTCCCTCGTCCAGCCGGGGCCGAAATGAGGATTCGTGCCGGCAGTTTGCCGTTTACTTTCGTTGAAAATATTTCAGCAACAGAATTCTGGAGTATTTCCTTCTTTTTCGTGTCTTTTCCACGACCGTCCTTCTTCACCATTGTGACAACCGTGTGCATATCTTCGAACTCAGCATAGTCATTGCGATCCCATGGCTTCATTTGAATTTTGCACAGTTGATCTAGATACTTGTTCTCCAACTTTTTGCGACATTGCTGAACAGTCAAGGATTCCGAGATCTTCTCACTGTAGATATCTGAAACGATACAAGCATATAAAACAAAATGTCTTATTGCACTCCTGCAATATCAGCCCCTTCCCTTTCCGACCTAGTAGGGTTCCGTTATTAATTAGTTCTTGTTCGAATACATCAATTTTCATTGTTCCGATGTTTTTCCTCTTCCCCATGAAGAAACGGGCTGGAAACACGCTTAAAGGAAAACTCCAACATTAATGGCAAATTGCTCTGACATGAAGCAGAACACAAATAGAGAGCCTGTCTGGCGAAATTTTAAACGAAATAGGACAAACAATAAAAGCTTTTTTATTTTTGAACAGTTGCAATCGCTATACGTAAATGACGAAAGGAAACTTCAAATTGGCCGAATCGGTAATGTTACCGGATGTATATTGGCGGACATCTCTCCCATTTGTTTTAACACACGGAATGACTAAAATGTCAATTTGTCGAAATGTGTTACTCGGGAGTATCTTCCATGCTAAAAGGAGATATAATATATATGCTATCCATATTATATTTTTGGTAGTACACCAAGGGGAAAGGTTTCTCTAATTGTATTCCGCTTTTACACAAATTAACTCGTTACAAAATGTGAACTGCCCTTAAGTTAGTCGGGAAATATCTCTTCAAATCGATGTGAAAATTACAACAAGTTTAAGATCCTTTTGAACTTGATTTTTCTAACATAATTATATATTCAAAAGATTTTTTTTGTATTTATTTTTTACAAAATTCAATTTACAAGTATGTTATTTTTTATTGAAGCCGGGTGCTTTCTTCCCAACTGTTAACATCTTGGGATTCATACTATTTATTAGTTATACTTATTATGGATAGAAAGATAAACCGATGAGCAAACAGTGGATGAAGGAACTTGAAATGAACCGACCCTGTCCTTTAACAACCTCATACATTGCGTATTAAAAATTTGTGCGCAACTTTGGTAGCTTCTAACTAAAAATTATAAACATATTTGACCTTGAATCATATACGGTAAATGGTAATTAATACCATATTCGTCATTGTGCTTCGACGGATGTTTGAGCAGCAGGCTTTTCAAAAAGTATTGTCAAAATCCACATGTACCAAATTTGGGCTGAGGCATGAATGTAGGTCAAAAACCATTATGTGTGTGTTTAATACCTCAGTTTAAAAAAAAACAGTTCCTTACTTATTTACATTGACTGATAAGCAGTGGAAATGAAAAAAAGTATTAATATCTAATCGAACCCAATAAAATACGGAATTCAAATTAAATTTATGATGCTATCTTCGTTATGATATTACAATCTTGTCTTCATTGCATCCCTTGTTTTAGACGATCCTTTGCATTGAGTGATAGAACATGGATACATTTTATATGGGATGTTTATTTTATGAAAGTCTACTGTCAATTTCTGTAATACTTATCATCGTAAAAAGGGTTTTTATTGCATTTGGGTTTAGCAATCTTTCATTTGCTACTTGTAGAATGGCGTAGCGGACAAGTTGGCAGAGATAACTTAGCTATCATGAGATATGAAGTTAGTAGACCGAAGAAGCGCATGCAATATGGTTTGACCTACATTCGATCCATCATGCCAAACTTGGTATGATTTTGACAACACTTTTCAAGGACCCTGGTGCTCAGTCACCCGTGGACTAAATAATATGAATAGGGTATCATTGGACAGAAACAAGTTACTTAACATCATAAATTAGATTTCATGGATATATTCTATTTTCATGTTTTCAATTTATTTGTAAAGGTATAAGAGGTGATTTAAAGCACTCTGCATGGCACTATTAGACCCACCTGGAATAATCGGTGTCCTCTTGAGATATGCACTAGCAAGCATGACCAGCTCAGCGTCAATGAGAGCTTGTTTCAGTCTGATATGCTGGTCGCAGGGCTCCACGGTCTGTCTCCAGTCAAACAGCATGTCACGTGTTCCCTTGCAAGTCACCCGTCCTTCTATCCTATTGGTCTCTGTGTATCTATTGATGTCTGCCACCGTGAATCCGAGTGTCCGTCCTAAGGCCTCCATCTGCTCGCCCGTCTCGATGTCTTCAGCCAGCTTGAAAAGAAGATCATCGGCAATACCTCCATGTGCCGCCATACCTATGGGGAAAATAAAAAAAAAGGAGAATAAAACTTAAAATATTATTATGAACGTACATTATATTAATTGGACAGTAAATAAATTCAGTATTCCAACAGGTCATGTATAAATCCAGATTATTGTCGCTTTAAAATTTGCCCGTTTACATTCATTTAAAGAGCCACGCCTAGCTTCAAAGAATCGGAGCAGCTATGTGTAGTAACAGGTACCCTACTTGTTAGTCGGGACAGGGGGCCACAATGCCAAACATTTCATACGAATGAATTGCGCCTTAATTAACATTACGGTCGTGCTTGTTTCCAATAATATAAATTGCCCCTTATATTGATAAGTCAGACTCTTTTCACGCCTAAACGTTAGCCCCTTTAAACTACCAATCTACTCATTTTGCTAAAAGAGGAACCTTCGAAGCTATACATTATCATCCTTTAATACCTATGCCTTTTTTAAAGTTAAAATAATGTCAAGGTACTAATCGTTTTCCATTTTGTTAAACCCTATCTAGCCCGGGGAGGGGGGTAAGAAGCCCCCCCCCCCCCTCGACATTTTTCGCGATAATTTGTTAACGCAAAATAACTTGCACTGAAATGTTGTGACTTTTTTATTTCGAGTCTTGCGCATCTTTTGAAAAAAAATTGTCGAAAATCGAACCTACCATTACAAAGTCACGTGTCCTTTTGTCTTTGCATGTCAGCCCGAAAATCGCTCATTTTTGTGATTTATGTACAAAGCATATGGAAATCTTATTTTTCAAATAAAGAGATAAAACATTGGTTATTTGGTCTTGTTTATAGTTTAGGTGTTTAATTTGGGGTCAAAATAGTTGAATTATAGTTGGAAATGAAATAAAACAACTAAAAACAATAAAATACATAAGTTAAAAAAACAGAGAAATACATAAGAAATTATCAAAACAATAGATAACATAAGGAATAACCTGGCTCTTCCAATTTTGTTGGCTGTATTATTATCCCAAATGGTCTAAATAATATATGTGGTGAAAATTAATGTTTAAATATGAAGAATATATGATTTATGGATAAAAATGTGAATGTTATTACCATATTTGCATAAATTACCATAAATATGCAAATGAGTGAATTTTTCAACAAAAAATGGAATTACCATAGTTTTCTATACACTTCACTTTATATGCATGCAATTTTTTGCGGTGATCGGTCGTTTCACGGTCGAGATCATAGAAAGGGGGGCCTTAGAAGCCCCCCCCCCCTACCCCCACCCCCCCCCCCCCCCCCTCGGCCGGGCTATGCAGTTTCAAAATAGCCCGGGCTATATAGGGTTAAGAACGTAAAAGTGTACGCAGTGAAGGACAAATTAAGGCAACAACGCGGGACATGTCAATCGCGTTACAAAGAGACAAAATCACAATTCCTGCCAAGCCAAGTTGTTTTGCCACGTTTCTCTCCCTAAAACAAATTATTTCTCATAACCTCCGTCACATTTCCTTCTACTTCAAAGCAACTGAGGGCATTTTTATCGACTTTCCCTGAAGCAACCTCGCCACGCTTACTGGGAATCGATATAAATGATGCAACCTTAAAGCTAATGTTCATTCTTTCATGATATTATGTTCAAACCCCATTGATATTTATCTTATACAATTCAAACCCAAATGAGCCATAATACAAACATGAAAAGCGTTATGCTGAAGCAGTATCTTGGATTACGTGATGAAATAATCTTGACGATGATTCTTTTAACTATGTATTGATTAAAATATTATACAAATAATTCATGTTTATGGGTGCAATAGTGCCAATATGTTCATGAGTTGAAAGATTAACATTCTATTCAATGAGGCGTCAGCCGAGTTGAATAGAATTAACGTAAATTTTTCAACGAATGAAAATATTCCCACTATTGAACGAATGAAACACATTCATTATTTGTTTTATACAACATCGAAGAAAATCCAATAGAACGTTTATCAACAAATTATGCTTTACTCCTTATATTAAAGATAAATTAAAGTGGGGGTCAATTAGAAATTTCAGTTACAATGGCTGTTCTTGGCACACCAGAGGTCAAGCTCAGACGAGACACGGATTGCAAAAGAACAAACACAGACTCGCAAATATAGCAATCGACATTTCAGTCTTTCCCCTTTTTAATCGAATAAGATGCATACTTCGGCGCAACACATGACAAAACCATGATTTAAAACAATCTTCAATTTTTTTAGACAATACGTTCAGTCATTGGCAACCAATGGCCAGAGTGCTTTGAGAACTCGTGTGATGTGACTGTGTTTGTTGGAGATGGTCACTATACTATACGAGGAGCAGCATTCTGTAATCTTGTTATCTAATACACGCAAGTTCTGAGGTAAGTTGAACAAATGAAATCAAAGCATGTGCGTTTTTCTCTGTGGCAAAAGATACAGACAATAAAATGTGTGTTTTTCTCGCACGCGTCACTAGCTTCCCAAAATCGAAACATGGTAATTTCGGTAGACAAGGTGCCCGAATATATGTAAGCAACACGGTACTTGGATTTACATTGTCATAATTGTCCTATATAGGTAATATTGATGTTTAAATTACATTTCTTCCTTTCTTAGGGGGGGGGGGGGGGTGCCCAAATTTGAAATTATGGGTCCAAAAAAACAACGACTCGCAACGACTCAGCCAACCGCTGAATAAGCGGGGGGGGGGGGGGGGGGTTGATAAGAGGACACTTTTTTAGGGGGGGGGGGGGGGGGTCCCAAAAAATCGCAACGGCTCAGCCAGCCGCTTATTAAGCGGAGGGAGGGAGGGGGGTAAGATGACATATATTTAAGTTCATCTATAAGGATTTTTTTGTTTTAATAAAAAAAAAGGGTTCTCCCCATAAACATACACAAAACATACACATAAAACAACTCAAGGGGGGGGGGGGGTTTAACCCTACTCCCCCCCCCCTGCGAACGCGCCTGTGCGAGCCAAATACTGGTGCGTAATGTTGACCATGCATATACGTAATGGGGAGGGGGTGCAGGAAGGGGCGACGTTTCATTAAATTATTAGAGAAAGAAGACGATTCGTTGTACCGTTCTCGAAAATAATCCTCGTCTGAATACATTCCCCCCCCCTCCCGCGCGAAACGCGGAAGCTATTACGTTTCATTAAATCATTAGAGAAAAAAGACGATTCGTTGTACCGTTCTCGACTCTTATTCCTCGTCTCAATTCAGTCCCCCCCCCCTCCCGTGCAAAGCGCGGAAGCTTTTTACGTTTCATTAAATCATTAGAGAAAGAAGACGATTCGTATTACCATGCTCGACTCTTAACCCTTGTCTCAATTCAGTTCCCCCCTCCCGTTATTATAACATTATTTAAGAAAAAGACGATTCGCTGTAACATTCTCTTTTCTTAATCCTTGTCTCAGTTCAGTCCCCCCCCCCCCCTCCTGCGCGAAGGCTTTGACATTTCATTAAATTATTAGAGAAAGAAGACAATCGTTGTACCGTTTTCGACTCTTAATCCTTGTCTGGATTTAAAAAAAAAAAAGTTTTTTGTCTGCTCCTTTTTCTTCCTACGTCCTCTTCCTTTTTTATCCTCATTTGTTTTGGCCGGCTTTTTTTTGGGGGGGGCGCCCCCACCGCCCCCTGGCTACGCGCCTGCGGTCAGATGAACATATTTTGATACCTTGTCCGCCCCCGGAAACTCAGGGGTTTAAGGCAATAAATTACGGTCAGATAAGCATTCAGGGTCCCGCCTTAGGACCCCTGGTGGGGTCTAGGGTGCGGAAACCCCAGAATCTCAGGGGTTTTAGGCATTTGATTACGGTCAAATGAACATATTTTTATACCTTATTTGTGACACTGGCAGGAAACTGATTTGCGTGAGGTCCAGCGGGCGGAGCCCCCAGAAGCTCAAGGGTTCTAGGCACCAAATTGCGGTCAGATGAGTATAAAGGGGCCCACCTTAGAGCCCTTAGTTGGGTCCCGGGGCAGAGCCCCTGTAAGCTCAGGGGTTTTAGGCGTTTAATTACGGTCAGATTGGCATTGTTGATACCATATTTTGTTTTTTCTTTCTTGCTCTCTTTCTTTCTATTTCTCTTTAATATTCTTTTTTTAAATATACGGAGGGGGGAGGAGGGAGCTGGAAGCTCCCGATCCCCGTCGTTCCACGGGCCATGACATGTAGGCATCTCAAGAGGCATATTTATTGCCTGGCTGTAAATTTAGGAATTTGTCATTTTACAACAAAAGCATAACAAAGTATAATTGACTAAAAAATGAGAACAAATCTCGGAAAATGTTGTCATTTCAGCATTATGTGTAAACCACAGTTATGGAATTAGTAATAAACCACGATTAAATTTTTTTCCCCGAGCCCCCCCCCCCTCCCCCTTCCCCCAATCTACACTTTGTTGGCGGAAAAAATCGCAGCCGATCTCCCCTTCCTTTCTTCTTTCTCTTTTTTTCTTTCCCTTTCCCTTCCCTTTCCTTCCTTCTCTCTCTTTTAGGTTTGCTGGCGGGATTAACCGCAAATGATCTATTCCCCTTCTTTTCACCCTTTTTGTTCTCTTCCTCTTTTCGGTCCCTTTTAGCTCTCCTTTTTTCATTTTCCTTCCTTCTCTCTTTTTTAAGCGGGAGCGGGGGGAGGCAAGGGCCTTTTGCCCCACCCTACCCCGATCCACAACTTGTTGGCGGGAAAATTGCAACTAATACCCCCTTCTTTTCTTCTCTTCTCCCCCAATTTACTTCCCTTTATCTCCTCTTTTCCTTTTTTCTTTCCATTTCCTTCCTTCTCTCTTATTTTTTGATGGGGGGGGGGGGGGGGGGGGGGAGGCAACAGCCTAGGAGGCGAGGCCCCCCCCGATCTCCCTTCCTCCTTTTCTTTCTTCTTCTCTTCTTTCTTTCCCTTTCTCTCCTCTTTCCCTTCTTTTCCTTCTCCCTCTCTCTCTCTCGCTCTCTCTTTCCCCCTTTTTTTTCCTTTTTTTTTTCCTTCTTTTTTTCCCCTTGTTTTCCTTTTTTTCCCTTCTTTTCTTTCCCTTCTTTTTTTCCCAGGGGGGGGGGGGGGGCGCGGGCCCCGGCCCCCCTGGATCCGCCACTGGGTTGCATTGTTTGCTTGTTAATAGCTGTTGGCTTTCAAACTGATACTTTGACTTGCCAAGTTAAGTCAGGGAGCAGAAAAGTCTAGTATTTGAACATACAAATTCTGGTCAGCCTGAATAGTAGAATAGTATAGACTCGAACCTTGAAATTTTCTTGATTTAGAAATTATAAGGTTTTTTTAAGAGGGCTCCCTATTTGTTGTCTGGCATTTATAAGAGTGCAACCATGCAGGGAGGCAGAGAATGCAACCAAAGTGTCAATCAAGGTTCGACGTTTACTCTTTACGCTTATCCAGAAGAAACGGTAATATGGAGCACACCAAACGCATATAATAAATTAGAATATAATTATATGGCCTCATATCACAATCTTACCTGGGCTAGTCTGCACTGGAGTCTTCTTTGTGGTCTTGTGAGTCCTGCTGATTAGGTAGATATTTACCTGTAGGAGATTCACAGTGTATTCTGTTATTGCTTGTACAATAGCATAGGCAGGAACACTATAGCAATACAAACTGTTTTTCATATAATACAATTGAAGGAGAGAAGCAACTCAAATGATGATGATAAACACTTAAAAGAAAAGATATTTTCAATTGATTTCAGATATCCTTGTTTAAAATTAAACTTTTAAGGCCCGGTGATAATTAAAGCATTGAAGCATAGGCAAACACGTGATTTCCAAATCAAATGCTCGACGAGTTTAACTCACGTACATAACAGTGGAATCGGTAGTAATAGAGGTATAGAGGTTTTAGAGTTAATAGCAGCATCAGTAGGAGTAGATATAGAAGAATAAGAAGTGGTAGTAGGAGAGGTATTTGTAGTAGTAGTAGTACAAGTAGTAGGAGGGGTTGATATGTTGTAGTAATAGTAGTATATGTTTAGTGGTACTAGTAGTAGTAGTTGTTGGCATAATCGTACTAGTAGGAGTATACTAGTATGTATAGTGGTATAAATAGTAGTAGTAAAGCTCGTAGTACTACTAGTAGTAGGCTTAGTAGTATCACTAGTAGTAGAAGTAGTAGTATAACTAGTAGAGTATCTTTAGAAGTAGAGTTAGCAGTAATGGTAGTAGAAGTAGTAGTAGTTGTTGTATTTTTAATCATAGTAGAAGTTATAGTAGAATATAGTTTTAGTATTAGTAATAGTAGCAGTATGCCTATAAGAGTTGTAGTTTATTAATTGTATTTATTTATTAGTCTGTTTTTAGTAGGGTGGCTCCATCAGTAGTTCAATACTGTTTTCCGTGGAGGCCCTACAACATAAATACACAATTTACAAACATATTGATGTAAACAATCCAAATCGAAACAAAATGAATTAGGTTACAACATTTTCGAACAAAACAAAAGAAACAAAAACAACACAATGGACCAGTTCAATGATTTAAATTATTATAACGCCAAAACAAAAGATTAAATAAAGAATTTGATGGCGCATTTCTTAAACAATTAGGTAAACTATTCCAAAAAGCCGCACCATCAAATGAAAAACTTTGTTTTCCCATTTGGGTTTTTATTTTGGGTAAAATTAATTCTGCGTTTTTGGTAGGTAGTAGTAGTAGTAGTAGTAGTAGTAGTAGTAGTAGTAGTGTAGTATAGGTAGTTGTTATGGTAGTAGTAGTAGTAGTAGTAGTAGTAGTAGTAGTAGTATAAATAGTAATAGTAGAAGAAGTAAATAGTAGTATAGAGTTGAAGTAGTAGTAGCAGTCAGGCGTGGTAGTAATAATGAGAATACAGCATTGTTTTATATGTTCAGGAGTCTATCTATAAATTAGTGTTACGGAACGATATAGCATATCAAAATAATAATTTCCCCGCTTTATTCAGCTAGGGGCCGACAATCCATGATAATAATAGGAAGTTTTCCCACTCGATTTTTTTTTTAGGTTTAGGGGATGCATGTGGCTACTTGTAAACTATACGCACATTTCCTACAACGATTTATTATTGAAAATCACTAGGGAAAGACGTTTACTTTTAAAAATTGTGAGCAAGATAATAAACCGCTTGATTCAAAGCATGAAACTTGTTCTCATAATATTATTGGCAGTATTATAGGACCTATATATACATGTATTTCTATGAACCCAGTGTAATTCAAAAAAAGTTTTACCTTCTGATAGTCTTTCACCTAATTCACCAAATCGTAATTCATGAAGTTTGCTCGCTAGTATGGAACGCGTTTGGGTGCTGTCTCCTTGGTTGTTATTCCATTTGATGAGGAGCTCCACCAGAGCTTCGTTAACGTTGTTGAGATGTTTGACGATGTTTGATTGACTTACGGCGTATGAATACCCAAGAGCGTTGCACAGTTTAGAGTATTTGCCCGGACCTATGTCTTCAGCTAATGATATCAGCTCGATTTCCTGCAAAGGCTCCATAATGCTATGGAAAATCATAATATAGACAGAATACATTATGTGATATAAACTCCATTTCCTGTAAAGTCTCCATAATAATTATAAACAGACAATACATTATCTTTTTTTTTAAAGCAAAGATTTATGGTACTTGATCCAAACATCGGTACATTAAAGCAAGAAAGGTGCATACCTTTATTATTCAAATTGCAGCAGCAAATCTTACACATTTTCAAACATTCTTTGCAAAGCGAATATAAAAATATCACCGTGACCAAAAATTCATGTTAAGATACAAATAATTCCTATTCAATGTCCTTATCACATCATGATCATATATATGGCTTATACCCAGTGAATAAGATCGATCTTATTTACTGGGTGTAAGCCCCAAATATGTTCAAATAATTGAAATTTCTCCCAGGAAGCATTACATTTAATATAACTTTTATCAAAAATAGCAATTATAAACTATAATTGTATTTTGGAAAGCCCTATAATTATCAAGCCAGTTAATGATCAATTCGTAACAGTAGAATACAGAATTCAGCAGTGGATACTCTCAAAACGCATATCAAAGTATAGCGGTACTATAGAGTATACTATCTGAAATAAACTAGATAAAGTTTGGTGTAAGTCAGTTGCGTAGCTCCAAATAGGGGGGAGGGCAAATGGCACATGCATGTATTCAGTTGTATTGCGAGAGAGAGAGAGAGAGAGAGGGAGAGGGGGAGGGGAAGAGAGAGAGAGAGAGAGAGAGAGAGAGAGAGAGATGGTGGGCGGTTTGACTCCGGTTCAAATTCAATTTTCTTTCAGATCATTCATCATGTTACTAATGAATTTATGTGTCATGCGATTGCCATGTGACGTGAAAATAGTACCACAATAACGTGTATCGTCATCAAAATATTCAAATAGTATTGAAGAGACGATGAACAAAGAATAATAATATTATTCGTTTGGGAAATATTCTTTTATATCTCACTCTTTCTCTACTAAATCCACCGAACAGTGAAATCAACAGAGCGGCGTCTAATGCGACACGAATTATCATGAGTCAAACCTGACAAAGGGAATTGCCATGTCATTGGTTGAATCAAAGAGTAGCCAATGGGGAGCGAATATTGTTTACATTGAGTAATCTTGCCTGTTTGTAAAAAGCCAGTTAAAAATATTGGCAGCAGGCATGAAATACTACAGGAGCACGACCTTTAATTAATTGCACTGGAATTTTCTAACTAAAGTGAAAACTGGATGACCCTTTGTTTTTTGAGAAAGGTATTAGAGATGTAATATTTAAAGTGAGACGCATTTACCTTACAATGAAAATATGTCATATAGACGATATAAATATTATTCTAACTGTCGGTCAAGTGAATCTAGCAGACTGAGAGGAGGATTAGGAGTCCTTTTTAAACAACCTCTTGTAAAGGGAACTACCATTATTGAAAGAACCTGTAGTGAATATATGTGGCTGAAGCTCAGGCAAATTAATTGTTCGGCTTTAAACATGATATTTATATATGCCTAATATACACACTACCTGCCAATTCATCATAAACATTGAGAATACCGGTATGTTGGCTCAGTCAGTAGAGCGTCCGCCTCACAACCGGGAGGTCGTGGGCCGCGACATACCAAAATACGTTAAAAGACGGGAGTTTTTATCTGACCCTAAAAGCACTCATTTTGTTAGGCGACAATGGGACATATAAAGGAAGGTACACTTATCAAGTTATATCGAAGGAGAAATCCACTTAGAAAGGAAAAGGGACACGTGTCAAAGTAAACAGGACATATATGAGAGAGGTGAACATAACCACGTCTCCAACCTAAAATGGTGCACTTAAAAGTAGGGGTGAGGGAAATTTATTACAAAGTTAAAGGGGCACTTTTTATGCCTAAAAAGGCACTCAGATATGTAAAGGGGCCTTCATTAGAATGGGAAATATATAATAAAAAGGAAAGGGGCATTTATAAAAAATCAGAGAAGCACTTGTCAAAGTTAAGTGGCACTTATCAGATTTTAATAGGGCCACGAACATGTATGAGAAGGGGGGAAGGGGCACTTGTCAAAGTAAAATGGGCAACTATCAGATTTAGATAGGACTCTTACCAGAGGTGAAAGGGGGGCACTTATGAGAAGGGAAACAGGGGCATATATCAAAGTCATAAATAAAACATTGGAAATAGAATGTGCAAGACATGAATGTGATCAAGCAATCAAGATGTTCATGTTAATCCTCCAGCACAACTAACCCATTCATAAATTTGAAGACAATAATTAATGGCATTTTGCCTATCATCAAGACAATAAACCCAAGGGATAAAAATGTATTTGAAACGCCTTCAAATGAAGATCTATATTTACCTTATTGACGTTGATATAGTGTAAAATATTTCATCACTAAAATGTACCAGTGGCGGATCCAGGGGGGGGGGGGGCCCGACCCCCCCCCCCCCCCTTGAGAAAAAAATCATGTAAATCACGTGATTTTTACCTTTTTGGGGGGTTGCTTGCGCTCAAGGGGGGGGGGTGCAAATTGAATTTTTTTTGAGGATCAAAAAAAAAAAAAAAATGTGCTCATTACCACCCTCCCCCCCCCCCCCCCCCCCCCCCCCCCCCCCCCCCCCCCCCCACTGATTGACTTTTCGGCGCGATTTTCAAATTTTCGGGAGCAAAAAAAAAAAAAAGTTGGGCCCCCTCCCCTAAGAAATCCTGGATCAGCGCTACAACCAATCGACAGTTCCCTCTCTTGTTTGTTCGCTAAATTCAATCAACTGAAATCTTGTTAGACCGGTTTACAATGTATTGTCATTATTCGCACTTTCTTCGTCTCTCTCTCTCTCTCTATGTCTCTTTCTCTTTCTCTTTCTCCCTTTCTCTAGTTTTTTCTCTCTCTTTGTCCTTTCTCTCCTCTCCTCTCCCACTATTTCTCTATTTCTGTCTTGTATTTCCTTTATTCAATTTTTTGACAATGTGATAATTACTCATTAATAATTTTGACCAATATGTATAGGTCATTGACATTCACCAATGTTGAACAGTATAATAACGAATCCATAATGGCATTCGTATTAATGTATCATTTTACATTTCCGTATTATGTGCATTTTACTTTTACAATTTTTTTTGGTCATAAATTTAACTCTCCTTTTTTCTTCTCCTTTTCCTTTCCATCTTCCTCCCTTCCACTTTTCAATATTTATTTCTTCTTTCTTCTCAATTCACTGACAAACTGATTATCACCATTATATATTTTACAAAAAGTTTTTCCCCTTTTTTGCGTACATTAAGTTATTACTGAATTTTTAAATCAACTGTTTTTAATCCATTTGTATATGATACAATGAGAACAATGTATTTAAACTTATTACTGAATTTTAAATTAACTGTTTTTTAATGCATTTTTATATGATACATTGTGAGCCAATTATTGTTAGTCTTTGGACTTTTTATTTTGGTATATTTGTAATAAAACCGAAATTGAATTGAATTGAATTGATACAAACATTCTATCTTGCAAATATCACGTTTTGATACTCACTATTGTTAATCGTTCACTTCAAAAGACCAGTCAATTACAAACCTAGGACAACGTTAACAAAATGAGGCCTTAACTTCATCATCCCTGTTTTCAGTTTGTTTATTTATTGTAAGATTTGGGATCTGTAAGATTACTGTCTGGGATAATGTACACAAACATGTAAATAAGTGGCGTAGCCCCAAACGTTGTGGGGTAGGGGGCGGACTCCACTACCCAACAAAAGGGCGTGTGCATTTCTCCGATTATATTGAGAGAGAAAGAGAGAGAGAGAGAGAGAGAGAGAGAGAGAGAGAAAAAAGGAGAGAGAGAGAGAGGGGGGAGGGAGTAGAGGATGGTCCGGCTTCAACTCAGTTTCGTTTCAAAATATTCAACCTGGTTCTGATAAAAATATCTGCCATGTTGCGATACAAACTGGTACCACAGTCTCGTTTATTGTCATACAAATATTCAAAAAGTATTGAAGAGACGATGAAAAAATATCGTCGGTATCGTGAGAATATGCGTTTAGCTCTCTGCTAAAACCCCCGAACAATGGAATCAACAGAGCGAAATCGAATATGACAAGCTGAACGAATGAATTGCCACGTCATGGTTGTATTAAAGAACAGCAATGACCAACGATTGTTGCTCAAAATCATCAACAATGCGAATATTGCTTTCCCCTAAAAGGTACCATGGGATATTGGGCCATACTCATTCAAATTAAAGTTTGTCGGGGCAAATAAATTCAGAAATAAAGTAAAGTAGAAAAAAATAATAACTTTGAAAATAAGAATACTTAACAACGTCTTACAATATACAAACTGATGATATAAAAACGAATTTTAATACTAACAAATTATACAGACTATTTGCATTTGTTTACAAGTCATGATGTTTTTCACAAATGTCTTTTTGCAGAATTCCGAAAACTATTTCTAGACCTTGTCAATCCTGTTAATCCAGATAATCTACTCCATTTCACTGCGCACAAAATACATTGAAAATTTACATTGTGTCGTCTAAGTTTTGGAAGATGTAAATGAAGACCGTTTTTTTTTAAATCTTATAAAGTACCTATGCTCGATAATTCCAGAGTGACCTATTAGAATATGAGGCATATTGAGGTTGTATACATGCCTTATATAATGATATCAAAGTACGCCTTGGATCATAATTTTGCAATCTAAATAACACTCCAACTTTCCTTACCATACACTGATTTACAAAACGAATATGAATATTCTGACATGTGTAAATCATTGTTTAAACTTAACAAAACAAATGACATCAACCTATTTAATTAACTTCATCTACTTTTAGTTTACCATTAATACCTATGTCTTGTTCCTCCTACCTCTTATTAACTTGAAATTAGCTTTCATTAATTCAGTTATAAGTTTGATTCCGATGCACCGATTTCGCATAATCTGTTTGTTTTTATATACTTTATTTACATTATTTTGCCCTAGACATCTGGGAAGATATGTAACAGGTTTGTATCATCGGCAAACAGCCATGAATTGAAATAATCAGAAGCTGATGTCAGATCATTAATATGGATAAAAACAGGGTTGAACTTTACACTGATTCTTGTGGAACACCGCATCCATATCTTCTTCATTTCAGATAACGTTTGACCACATTCAACAAACATAAATCTGTAAACCATTCAAGAGGTAACTATCGTATGCCAAATTCTCATAGTTTACTTATTTATACATTATAATCAACTGTGTATTTTTTATTTTTTTTTGGTAATCGTTGAAGATACCAAGTGTAACTTGCCCTTGATCCTTGGATTTCATAGTTTTATTTATCAAGTTGCTGAAAGTCATTTTTGAACCATTTTCTTTCGAAATTTATGTTAATGGCATTACATTTGAAAGTTCTGATAATTATCAATTTGTTTAACATATAGTTGGTAAATCCAATATTGGTATGCAGTTATTTTTTTCTTTGTTGGCCCGCTTTTGAGAAGAGGAGTACTCTTTCTAATTTGCATTTTATCTGGAACTTTGCCAGTTTATATTAACAGTTTAAATATGTCAGTGAATGTGATATAGGGGGAATAATTTGATTAATTTCACTGGAATATCATCATGACATCGAGCTTTTTCGGTAGCGACTAGGCGATTAGCAAAACTTGACTTCTAACTTCGACTGCAGTTATTAATATTGGTTTCCAAAATAGAGACTGCTGTTTATTCTGCACCAAATAATAACCTCATGCTATATCTTCAGAAGGTAGCTATAAAGAGTGTATACCTTATCATCCTATTTTAAAGGGGTAATTTTTTTTAAAAACTTACTAACTGGAATAAGCTAGATAATATTGTAAATTACTAGCATATTAATAGCAGGGTACGTATATTTCTTCGACAGTACTGAGAGAGAGAGAGAGAGAGGGGGGGGGGGGGGAGGGTGGCTTAATGGCTCGGGGTCCGAATTCTTTTTTCTTTCAAATTAGTCAACCTGGTAATAATGATGAATTTATCTAATATAAGATTGTTTTGTCATTTTCCATGAAATAATCACACCATGTTGTTTATTGTCAAAAAAAAAAATCAAATAGCATTCAATAAGAACAATAATAACTGCGAAAATGTTCCGCCCCCTCTCTCTCTCTCTCTCTCTCTCTATATATATATATATATATATATATATATATATCTCTGCTTAATCCTTTGAACAGTGGAATCAACAGGGTAGAATCAATTTTATTTATTGTGTGTCCAAAATGTAAGAAAATATAGCCACGTCTTGGGGGCGTTTTATCAACATCCGCCGACAACTGTCAGCGCTGACTAAATTTGACAAATCAGAGGCCTGGAAAATAATCAGTGACAAAAACATTGTCGGTGAAAATGATATTAGTGGGTGAAAACCACCGACTGCTTGTTTCATGAAACGCCCCCTGGTTGTACTATAGGATGAGAGCGAGAGAGGGCGGGGTATAGCCTAGGGTTCAAATTCAGCTTTCTTTCATACTATAAAGCCTGGTACTGATGAATTTATCTGGCATGTGACGGCCATGTGACGGTTCCTTATAAATAGTACCGCAATGTCTATTGTCATCCAAATATTCAAAAAGCATTGTAGAGACGATCAACAAATAAGAAAAATAACACATCGTCGTTCACTCCGAACGGTGGAATCAACCAAGCGGAATCAACTGTGAAATGAATTATTATGAGTCAGACCTGAAATAATACATTGTCACGTCATGGTTGTATTAAATGGCGAACGCTTGCTGCTAAATTTCATCAAGAAATGTTGATAAGATTGCTTTCCCCCAACAAGTACCATGAGACATAAAGCTAGATAAAAACTGAACCATAACAACTGATATTGTATTGTATACATACATAAATCATTGAAAACAGGAGAGGTGGGGGGGGGGGGGGGAGCGGGGGGGGGTTCAGTTTTCAGCACATGTTTATTGCTAACATGTGACAATTGCCATATCCGGAAACATGTACAGTGTATTCCACTTAAAATGCGCCTCCTGTTAAAAAACAACAACATTCGTTTTGGATATCATGAAATGACTTATCAATCACATTGTTTGATAATTTCTTTTCTCTGCGTCGTTTGATATTATATATCATACATCTTGTCAAGAAAATATGTTTTACAATGGACATATTTATGGTGTAGTAAACAAAAACCGTTACATGATTTTAATGACATCCATATAAGAGTAAACCACACTTTTCAGTTTAATTGGGCCATACACATGTGTGGCATATCCAACTTTAAAATGTATATTAGACAGGTTTATTACCTCCAACTCATGAACGAAATCATGTTAACTGAACATTCAGAGATGGAACATATTTGAAAAAAACCATACAAATCAGGATTTGTTACATTCTATCAAATGGTGAGCACAAAAATACAAATGTTTGTTCGAAAAATTTGCTTATCATCAAGCGACATCATAAGCATTATAAGGAGGACAAGTACTAACGTCATATCCACGAGCCGAAATGTGTACCCCCTCCAAAACATACACACGCACTCGAGAGAAGAAAGGGTGCGGCCGCATATGCGTGTCTGTGTGTGTATGAGGGGCGCATTCATATTATTTCTGGGCAGCCCACATTGGCACATCCACTGCCATGAGTGCAAGTTCCGTAGATAATTTTCGCTGCATCTTGATTTTTTTTTTTTTTTTTTTTTTTGTGGGGGGGGGGGGGGGGGCTGGGGGGTAGGTGTGGCGGAGGGGTGTACGCCGGCATCAACATGCACGATAAGCTGGCCGGGGACGAATGAAGAAAGGGATTAACTGAGGGTGTGCGTCAATGGAATGAGTTTGTTGAAGCATTTTGATGTGAATACAAGAAATAGATCAATAAGAAAGAGAGAGAAACAACAAATATGAGCGAGTGGGAGAGCAAAACAGAAATGAATTATTGGGTGGTTTAGAAGAGGGGGAGAAATAATGTTACTAAGTAGGGAATTTAAATATCGAGAGGAGAGAGAGAGAGAGAGAGAGAGAGAGAGAGAGAAGGGCCGGGAGACAGGCGGAGAGAAAGAGAATGACTGGATGGATGGTTGAACCGTTGAAGGAGGGAAACAGTAATGTCACTGTGTACCAATTTTCTGTATCCCAAAAACGAAAAATTAATATGTCATGTCTCGAATAGTTATGAAAACGAGTGTTAATAAACAGATATAATCACTAACCTCACTACACTACGCAATCAATCAATTATGGGTAAACCATTTGAAGAGCAATTCTTTTCAGGTGGAATTGCTGCTTTTGCATTCTTCCTCTCTTAGGCCAAGTTAAGATTATTCTTATTTTCCCGTCCCCGCAGGCATTCTTTTGGCGCCCACCTCCTTCGTTCCGTGGTTATGTTGTTATTTCAAATTCAGTTTAAGATGGAATATTAATTCAGTGATATCGTACAATAAACGTACATCTAAAGTAATTTTAAGAGAAAATGCATAGTACTGATAACTTTTAAAAAAAAATCTCATATGTCATTTTATGTATCAAACTGTGAACTGAACAAAGGTCTTAAAACATGCATGAAGTTTATCACGATACCCTGAGTGTTAAGTCCCATATGGGTCAAATGGTATAGTGTCAAGAGTAAATCTCCTGAAATTACTGGCATTTTTTTTTTTTTTTTTTTGGGGGGGGGGGGGGGAGTTCGGTTCTTAACCAGAAAATGATAGAAATTAGTTATGTTTACTCAATTAGCATCAATTTCTTCCATAATTAGTCTTAACTAGTGGTATAATATCGCAAACTTAAGTGCAGCGCGTTGCTGACTCACCAGCTGCTTTAGCTGTAGGGTGTGCGCAAGAAGGCATTGCAGCCAGAACTTCGGGGAGGAACCCTAGAGTAAAGAGGCCATCTGAACACGGTGCAACTCCACTATTTGTGAATCTGGCGACAAAATCGTAGTAATAAACAGCTACCTTTTTCATATGTTGAGGGCATATTCCATGTATTATTTTGTTATGAACTTATCATTACATATTTTGGTAAGATTACTGACAATGTCTTTAACAATTCAAGATGGGATGTGCAATAAGGGTAGTTTCCCGTTTTCAATTAAGTTACTCCTTTTTGTACGGGTATAGAAACTAAAAGGCAAATGTTAATGTAATGAGTAAACTCCATAATGTAACCTACTGTTTGGTATTGAATTGTATAAAGTTCAGATTTAGGCAATTTAGTTTGTTACTTTGTCTATGATACATACTTTAAAAAAAACATGAAATGTAACAATAACACCACCAAACAGACAAACATGACAACTTTACTGTTTGGTATTGCATGGTATAAAGTTCAGATTTAGTCAAGATGGTTTGTTACTTTGTCTATGATACATACTTTAAAGGTAAAGACCAGTAATGGTCATGCGATTGCATTGTGAAAGAAACGTTGTGGAACCGATCAGAAAAGGTCGATCATCTAGCATCTAGCATCTGCAAGGTTCTGGAATCATCAAAATGATAAGAAATTTGACTCATTCTTCGTAAAGTTACAAGCACTATACACAGAAAGATGTATATGGGACTACCCTATCTCTCTCACCAGACCATGAGAGAAATAAATTTACCAAATATATGAATTAGTAGGCGGTTTCCCGGCAAATTTTTTATCATCATGTATTAGTCAAAACATATTCTTTCACATGATTGGTAATTAGAGCTTCCATTTTATTTTTTGAAATTGGGGCGTTGCCAATACTGGTCTTTACCTTTAAAAAAAAACATGAAATGTAACAATAACTACACCAAACAGACAAACTTGACAACTTTAAGAATAAATTTTCCTTCACTCTGTTCTGTATTGGTTTGCTTTGATTTCCTCACATTCATTCAAATACAACCGCTTCCCTAAACCCACATGTACAAACCAACACTCACATTAACACACACACATTAACTAACAATAACAAAGCCCTCTAAATTGAGGTGGAAAAGAGCCCTTCTTTTTATAACCCAAAATACATCATATTAAAACAGTATGAAATACTCACTTTATTTGTATAATCAATCAGTAGGCATTTAAGTGCAGGTCAATGACGTGATTCGCTGGCTTTAGTTTAGGTAGAAGATGAGTTGTTTAACTGGTTATGACTCCTAAGGATGTTGTCCGTGATAATATTCCGTGTACTATATCCACGCTCAACGCGTACGACGTTCAATAAACGGCTCAAACTGGTGTAAAGTGTGAGAATGAAGAAAACTTTAACAAGAGTATTTTGAATCACAATTCCAGCCAAATACTAAAGTGTCCGATTTTTCCTTGCATTAAGAGTCGAATTCGGAAAATGCGATGTAACTTGCTTTAGTTCAGAAAGTATGAAAAGTTATCAAAAGTCGACTCCCTGTTTCGAAGAGACCGACATGAAGCAGCCTACGAGGAAGTACTAACATACACCGTCAACAAGTCTAGTTGAACGTGATCAGGTCGAGGAAATGAAATATAAATTTTGAAAATACCTCGCTCGCATGAATAAACATTATTAATATAAGTATTCGTGTCGTGTTTTGACGTTCCACTGCAGGGGTGGCGGAGAGTCTTCACACTCGGGATGCACTACCAAAAAAGAAATGGGACACTTATCAGAAGGGAAAAGTCCACTCAGAAAGAAGAAGGGACATTGTCAAAGTAAAAAGGGCATTTATCAGAGATGTCAAAAGAGACACCTCTCGCATTCGAAAGGGGGCACTTATAAGTAGGGTTAAGGGACATTTATTACAAAGGAAAAAGGCACTTTTCATACCTGAAAGGCTACTCATAAGATATGTAAAGGGGCACTTATTAAACGGGGAAAGATGTACTAATAAAAAGGGTAAAGGGCGTTTATTACAAAGGAAAGGGACACCTGTCAAAGTAAAAGTGGCACCTATCATATTTCAATAGGGGAATTTATGAGAGGGGGAGGGACCCTTGTCAAATTACAAGAGGTGCCTATCACATGTGGATAGGGTTCTTACCAGAAGTAAAAATGAGCACTTATGAGAAGGGAAAGGGGCACTCCTCAAAGTTATTAAGAAAACATTGGAAATAGAATGTGTAATACATAAATATGATAATGCAAACAAGACAATTTTGTTCATGCTAATTCTCCAGCACCAACTAACCAAGCAAAATTTGAGAAAGATGCAAATAAGGATATAGGCCTACTCGAAGACAATAATTTGTGAATTTTTGCCTATTATCAATAAATTTAGTTAAAACAAAAAACACTAAACCCGAGGGATAATGAAAAGATTGCAAGGCTCTCAATAATTAGGTAATAATAGTAACACTATTGACGCTACCGGGTGTAAATTATATACCTCACACATAGATATGTATTCACTGATTGGTCAAAACTATATCACATGACAAGGAGCATCTCGATTTATCAGTGCGTCACTTTACCTAGGTCAATTGATAGTACGCCAATACCCTGTGATAGTACACCAAAACCCTGTGATAGTACGCCTATACCCTGTGATAGTACACCAAAACCCTGTGATAGTACGCCAAAACCCTGTGATAGTACGCCAATACCCTGTGATAGTACGCCAATACCCTGTGATAGTACGCCTATACCCTGTGATAGTACACCAAAACCCTGTGATAGTACGCCAAAACCCTGTGATAGTACGCCTATACCCTGTGATAGTACACCAATACCCTGTGATAGTACGCCAATACCCTGTGATAGTACACCAAAACCCTGTGATAGTACGCCAAAACCCTGTGATAGTACGCCTATAACCCCTCGGCGACTTTTTCACACACAACATTTGGTTCAGGTTTTTATCTTTAAGGATTACTGCTCAACATGCAATATTGAAGACATCGTCATCGAGAACATAAGCGACGTGGATTTGGATAATCTTCTATCAAGATTCTATGCAGGAGCTCGCCAAAAAGCAGAGCTGTTCTGTGAGAAAACGATACAATCGATTCGTTATGGCCTGCAAAGGCATCTCCAAACTACTCGCAATGTTGATATCGTGAAAGGTACTGAGTTTAAAGGTTCCAACTAGATCTTCTAAGCCTTTCTGGAAAAGTTGAAGAAAAGTGGAAAGGGTAACGTCAAACGACACCCGCCGGTGAGCCCAAGAGTTAGTGACATGTAACGCATTCAAGAAATCCTGGATTTATACTGCCGAAGGGTTACAGCGGAAAGTCTTTATTGATATTATGGTTTATTTTGGCAATCGTGGACAAGAGAATGTAAGAGAAATGACCCAAGGGGTGTTTCACAAGGATCCTAAGTTGAACTTATCTCTTAGTTGGACTTAACGATTATGGAAATCTGTTAAAGCTGATATTCTAAGCAGATAAATGTCCCTTAATTTGGTACCTACGGCAAGCATATGTTATTTATAAGTTTTTCAATTACATAGCATATCACCAAAAAAATCTGGCTACTCGAAATCCTTAATTGAAATGTCGAAAATATCCGCCTCTCTTTGCGTAGAAAATCAGTCACGGCGCTGGTCTACTATATATGACATCACGTCCGGGAAAGAGTATATTCACGTACCCGGATGTTCCATAGAAAACATGTGCAGAGTGATACGATTTTCTGCTTATTTTTGTTTCAAAGGCTGAAAAGTCTAATAAATCATAATTCTATGTACAATTCTTTACCTACCCCTAGTACTTTATAGTATTAATATCAATTCCCCTTTTGAAAATTATGACATTATACATGCCAACGATGTGCTATTAGTCGATATTTTCACCATGTCATTTTTGTTTTGGTGTTGAAATCGCACCTGAAATGGGGCACTGCCCAAATATAAAAAGGGGCAGTTATGAGAATGAAAAAAGGGGCACTGATAATAAAGGAAATATGCATTTTTTGTAAATAAAAGGAGCACCGATCAAATTTTAATAAGGGCATTTAACGGAGGTGTAAGAGCGCTTTTATAAGAAGGGGGAATTAAATTTTATTTACAAGAAAAATAGTCACATGTCTAAATAAACGGGGCACTTATCAGAGATGAAAAGGGGGAATTATGAGAAGGGGAAGGGGCACTTAAAAGAAGGAAGAAGAGCGTGTATTAGAAAGGAAAAGGAACACGTGTCAAAATAAAAGGGGAAGTTGTTAGAGGTGAAATGGGGCACTCATCCGAGATGAAAAGAGCAATTATCGGAGGTGAAGGAGGCACTTATCTCAAGTGAAAAGGAGTAACTTCTCACACCCGAAAAGGTTCATTTACCATAGATGAACAGGGGCACTTATTATAATGTGAAGGACACTTTTCATAGGTTTTAAAGGGGCATTCATGAGGAAGGGAAGGCGCTCTTCTTTTTTTAATGGGGGCACTTACCGTAAGGAAAAGGGGCACTTATTAGAAAGGAAAAGGAGCACATGTTGAAATTAAAGATGCGCTTATCTGAGTTAAAACAGGGTAGTTATTAGGAGGAATGGGCACTTCTTACTAAGGGAAATGGGCACTTGTCAAAGTAAAAGGGGCACCTCTCAGGATTGACAAGGAAACTTATCAGAGGTGAAGAGGGCACTAATCAAAAGTGAAAAGGGCACTTTTTGTACCTGAAACGGGGCACTTACCAGGGATTAATAAAGGCACTAATGAGAATGGAAAACTTGACAATTATTGCAATGGAAAAAAAATGGCGAAGGAAAAGGGGCACGTGTCAAAAAAGGGGAATTTATCAGAGGTGAGAAGGGGGAGGGACATTTTTTATAATGGAATAGGGGAAATTTTCAAAGTAAAAGAGGCACTTTTCCAATGTAAAAAGGGGCACTTCTTACCTAGTTAAAGAGGCACTTTTCGTATGTAAAAAGGGGCACTTTTGGGGAACTTAAAAAATTTGGGGGCACTGTGCCCCAACCCTCCTCACCCCCCCCCCCCCTGGAGGGCCGCCTGTAAGTAAGCTGCACCCTCTTTGTCCATGGAGATGGTAAAGACTAAGATCCAAGGTTCGTGAAGATGATTCCGAGTGGTATGTAAACATGCCAATAGGAAGAAATCAGCTGGGAGACTTTACCAAGATCATATCTGAAAAAGCTGAATGTAGAAAGTGCACAAGCCACTGCTTGCGCGCTTCGAATGTCACATCACTGGATCACGCTGGCTTCGCTACAAGACACATCATGACAGTGTTGGGCCATCAATCAGAAACTAGTGTGCCAAATACTACAGTGAGGCCCAACAAGAAGGTATGTCTGATGCAATTTCTTCAACCCTCGGTGTCAGGCCAACTGTAGATCCACAGCCTGGGCATAGCGAAGTTAAGTCTAGTCCTACTCCCAGGACCATTTCTATGTCCAGCCCAGTACGTTTAGCACCGACGGCTACTACTACTACTAGCAAACCGTTCAATGAGTGATAGCCAGGTAGAACTCCCGGCCCCCCCCCCCCCACTCAGAGGTCGGAATGACCGCATGCGTGTTGCCAAAATGTCCGGTAAAGGGGTACTTTTCGTGCGACAAAGTCCGGCCCGAGAATTGTAAAAAAAGGGGTGTATTTGACTTTTCACCCGGAGATTTCTTTAAAAAGGGGTGTTTTTCTTTTTTTCTCTCATCTCTTTGGACTCCTGAGAAATTATTCCGAATTTAGGGGGGGGGGGGACATTGAGCATTTTTCCTGATTTAGGGGGGTCTCCAAGGCAGGAAAAGCCCGCGAAAAGCCCGCGAAAGGGGGGGGGGGGGTTCGGGAATGTTGGCAGTCCTCAGATAGGGGGTGCTTTCAAAAAGAGGGTACGAGCATATGCGTACCCTAAATAACACTGAGTGGGGGGGGGGGCGGGGTAGAACTTCTCCTCAACGTCATTGCCGAATCACCAGCAATGTTGCGAGACATCACAAATTCTCAGGTGACGGTCACATCAACAAACACATCTAGATGTAATACACATTGTTATTTTCATGGATGTGTTTAGGACTGCAAAGATGTTACTGTGTTGCACAGCAAAGACTGTAAACGGGTAAATATCTTACTGTCTGTGAAGAGCAAAGATTGTTGATGTTGGATTTATTTTAGCGTTGGATTTGTTGAACTACAAAAGACTGTAAATATGTTAGTTACTGATTACTACTAGTGTGAGGAGCAAATACTCTTGCCTTGGACTTCATGTTGGATTTTTCTTATTCTGGTGAGTAAATCCTCTTGATCTCGTTTCCTGTTTGTTACTAGTTAAAGCTAGACCTACAGCAAGACCTATTCATGAGTCAATCTAAAGGATGAGGTATATAAAACAAATATGGACTGCTCTGTAATCGGATGATGATGGAAATTATCACTCCCTCGGTGGTGTTCATACCGACCCTTCTATCACCCCCTAGGCTTCGCTTCGCCTAGGGGGCTAATACCGAAAGGGTGGGCAGCTTCGCGTTGACTGGAACGCGACCATTCGTCCAAAGCACCACCCCCCCCCCCCTTTTTTCCGAAAGGGTGCGTTGACTAGTCTTCCACATCAGCCTTTTATAATATAATTTAAGGAAATAAATTTAAGTCGTTTAAAGTCGTTTAATCAAAATAGATCTAGAAACAGATTAAGAAATTAAAAAAATATATCCTTTTTGTAGTCTTGCAGATCAGGCGTTTATTAGAAATTAAATAAATTACTAAATTCAATAAATATTTTTAAATGCCAAATAAAACAAATACCCATTTCTTTCTACGTATACAATTCATTTTTTGATGTAAATTTGTTGTTGTTGTTGTTTTAGTCTTAAGGGCGTATGTCATTCAATTATGAATATTTACGCCGAATTCAAGTTTTTTAATAATTTTAAATGGAAGCAGAAAAAAGGAGGGAAAACAAAAATCGACGCTGTTCAATTTTTCGCATTTTGCGGAGATTCCAGACAGGCTGTCAACATAAAATCATTTGACCATTTTGTGCGTATTTTCTGGCCAGCCCGGTTCGGTACATTGAACAGGCTTCTCGGCTTGCATGTTCATGCGCAGCCTAGGCCCCTCCAATACCGGCATAATAGTCTTTACAAATGAAATAACAAATAAATTAATAATGGAGTAGGCCTTAATGCACCCATTCGGGATAAGCGGGCTTTTTTTGTTATTTTAATAATTAATGACTGATATGCAAGACTAGGTAAACACCTTTATTTGACATTTTTAAATATCAAAGTAAATTATTTGATTGTGATTCTTGTTATTTATTGATTTAATTTTTATAAATACCTGGTCTGCAAGACTACGTAAAAACTGGTTTTATTTATTTTTAGTCTGTTTCTAAGTTGATTATTTGAATTCAAACGACTTAAATTTATATTCCTTAAATTCTATTATAAACGGCTGATGTGGAAGACTAGCAGCGACACCAATAATACTGTTGACGCTACCATGTGTAAACCTAACATTATTTCATCATCATTATGTAAACGAATTAAACAGATATCCATGCTGAACATATCATATTTTTCATCATTAATATAGCACATCATACACTCCGAAAGACCAGCCAATCACAAACCTCGCCATGTAATGTATTCACATGTACGTTATCTTTACTTTGTGTATATTTCTATTATGATACCTACTGTGTGTAATAAAGTATATGAAGTTGTAAATCAGTGGTGCAGTGTGAAAGAGGGGGGGGGGGGGCAACAGGGCTCGTGCATTCCTCAGATCGTACTGAGAGAAAGAGAGAGAGAGAGAGATAGAGAGAGATATATATATATATATATAGGGAGTGAGAGAGTGTGTGTGTGTGTATGGTCCTGGGTTTAAATGCAGTTTTCCTTTCAGATTATTTAGCCAGGTACTGATGTATTTATCTGCCATGCGATTTCCATGTGACGATACATGAAAAAAAACAAAAACAAAAACAAAAACAAAAACACTTGCCAGATGCTAATAAGCATATACTTGAAGAAAGTAAAAATAATAATGAAGCATTTTTATATTTTCCAGACATTTAATAACAAAATCTAAACTCTAAACCCGGGAAATAATGATAGGATTGCAGGGACCTCACGGAGAAAACAACGTTAACACTGTTGACGCCATCGCGTGTAAACCAACCATTATTTCATGATTATGTAAACGAATGATACAGACTCCATATTGAAAATATCTCATTTTCATCATGACTGTGATAAACCATGCACTTCAAAAGACCAGCCTATTACAGACATGGGAAAGGGTAGCCGTAAGAGGTATTTGCATGTACATTACCATCCTTGTGTCCATTTTTGTTTTATTGTAAGACCTACTTTCTGGAATCATAAACTATAAAGTTTGTTGAAGATCAGTGGCGTAGAGCCAAGGAATAGGGGGCAGAAGGGCACGTTTATTTCTCCAATTGCATAGAGAGAGAGAGAGAGAGAGAGGCTGGTTGGCCCAGGGTTCAACTTCAATTTTATTTCAATTATTCAACCTGGTTCTGATGAATTTATCTGTCCTGCGATAGCCATGCGACGGTACTTAAAAACAGTTCCACAATGTCGTTTATTGTCATCAAATATTTTCAAATAGCATTGAAATGACGATGAATGAGAAGAATAATACATCGTGGGTAATTGTGAAAATATTCTTCTATCTCTCTCTCCGCTAAATCCCCGAACAGTGGGATCTCCAAAGAAGAATCAACCGTGAAACGAATCATTGTGAGTCCAAGCTGAAAGAGTAAATTGCCACATCATGGTTGTATTAAAGAGTAGCAATGGCGACAGACTGTTGCTAACATTCAGCAACCTTGCTTTTTGTCTAATGACCAGTTAGATATACTTGCCAGTGGATGTGAAATATAGGGCGCACTATCTTTAATCAATTACACAAGAAGATTATCGTGACCAAAATATTTTTTTTAATCAAGTAGCAAAACTTTACTTCTATATTTTAACTGTAGTTATTGGTTACCAACAGAATAATTGCTCCATATTCTGCCTCAAATCAGTAGCATATGCTTTCGCTTCATTAAACAGATATCAATAGCGTTTCTTTCTTCATCCTTGTTTCCAGGTGTGTTTTTTGGCGATATATCATTTTGTTTATTGTAATACTGACTGCCTGGAATAAGCAGGATAATGTTGTACATTTTAGTCGCGTAGCTTCAGGGGAAGGGGTGAGGGTTATTATAGGGCACACTATTTCTCCGATGGCACTGCGAGAGGGGGTGTGTATGACCCGGGGTTTAAATTCAGTTTTCTTTCATATTATTAAGCCTGGTACTGATGAATTAATCTACCATTTGATTGCCTTTTAACGGTTCCATATTGTAGGGCTGTATATTGTACTCAAAGTTAACCTTTGATTTTCTAAAAGATATAAGTTCAATGGTTGCTTTAATTAGCCTCTTTAATTTCTATAGACTCTGTGTCCCTATTCACCAGCAAGTGTGTTCTTCTTAATAGTGAGTGGGTGAGAGCGAGGGGGAGAAAGAATGTTAACAAGAGGGAAATTAATATATCAAGAGAGAGAGAGAGAGAGAGAGAGAGAGAGAGAGAAGGGCCGGGAGACAGAGAGAGAGAGAAATAGAATGACTGGATGGATAGATGAAGGAGGGAGAGAGAGATTGGCATTGTCTACTAGTTATTCTGTATGCCAAAACCGAAAGAAATGTCATGTATCGAATAGTTATGAAAACGAATGTCAATATAAAGATATTATCACCACCTCACTACACTGCACAGGGAATCAATTACGCGTGAACCATTTGAAGAGCTATTCTTTTTAGAGGGTACTACTGCTGTTTCTCTTCTTCCACACTAAGGCCAAGTAAAAAATAATTTTCCGGCTTCTCGCCCCCGCAAGCATTCTTTTGGCGCCCGCCTCCTTCTCTTTGTGGTTTCTTGTTACGTTACGTTAGATGCAGATCTCAAATAATTTTAAGAGAAAAGGTATAGTACTGATGATTTAGAAATAATAATATCATTAATAACCTAGGCTTTTATAGAGCATTTCTTCTTGAGAGAAAATAACAATGCGCTTTACAATAATAAAACAACAACATTGCACATAACTAAAATTCATGAACTAAAGAAATATCAAAAATAGGGACAAGATTATGAAAAATAATCTATTGTGGTGTTATGATTTGTTAACTTTTTTGTAACATTTTGATGACTGTCTATGAACTACTTAAATATATATATTATAATACAAATTAATTGTTATTATGTGTTATAGTGTAGGCTCTATAGATCTACTTAATTATTGTTTTTCTTTTAAATAACGTTTGATTTTACTAATATTTTTACCCCAAAGAGTTTGATGTAGACCACTAAAAGCACAAGTTAACAGGGAGCCATGGCTATAAGTATTTGTATGAGCGGCTATCTTATCAATATCAAAATATCAATGATATAAGAAAAGAAACATCCACTCCTCATTTTCGAAAACCGGACGAGAAACTAGGAATCGATTTGACATAATAACTATAATAACTACCTTTGATCGAGTGCATGCAAGCGCGCTCACCCAACGAATTCACCCACAAGAAAAGAAGGGAAAAGGCGTTTGTACGGTTGTAGTTCTTAATATAGCTATATAGTATTACTACCATAGTGCTGCTACACGTCAATATATAGTATTCTATGATTTCTTAGAGGAAAAAGGACACTTGTGAGGATGGAAAAGGAGCATTTGTCGGAAAAAGGAGCACCTATAACATAGGGGCATTCAACAGTGCTGAAAAGGGGTTCTTATGAAAAGAGGAAAGGTTTCTTATAATAAACGAAAAGGGCCACTTGTCACAAGATAAAAAGTTTTTATCAGAAACGAATATTGGCCTCGTGTCAAAATAAAAGGGGCTTATATGAGGTGTAAAGGGTTTTTTGTAAGAAAGGGATGGGGCTATTATTTAAAAGGGAAACTAATAGAAAAGGGGCACTAATTATAAAGAAAAGGAGCATTCGTTGAAGAAAAAGAAGCACCTATTATATTTCAATAAGAGCATTTATCGGAGGAGAAAAGGGGCATTTATTGGATGGAGAAAGGCTCTTATTTTAAAAAGAATGGGAGCACACATCACAAGGAATTAGACACTTATTGAAAAAGGGGATTCGTGTCAAAATAAAAGGGGCACTTATCAGAGATAAACATTGACACTTATTAAAAGGGGAAGGGATTCTTCTTACAAGGGAAAGGGGAACTTCAGAAAGTAATAGTAGAACCTCTCAGAATTGTGTAGAGGCAATAATCAGGACAAAGTGTATGCATTTGGGGGTAATTGTAATGGGTAGCCCCTCCTCTTCCACCCTCTCCCCTGCAGTAGCGCCTCTGAAGTAATATAACTCAGCGTCAACAAGTCTAGTTGAACGTGATCAAATTGAGGACAATAAAAGAAATTTAACAATACCTCGCTCGCATGGATGAACGTTATAGAAACGTGTATTTTGACGGGTATCAATGTTGCACGGTAGGGGCATCGGAGGCTTTCAAAATAGGGGTTCACTGACAAAAGAGGGCACTTATTGCAAAAAGAAGAGGCATCTACAAATTGAATCTGCGGGCCCCAAACATATTTTGAAGGGGAAATTTGTTGTATTTGATCAGTAAGGCTTTCCCTTCGCAATGATATGAATTTTGCATCAATTCAATACACTTTTGCTTCTTGGTGTGACTCCTTTAAGTCTATGGGAATTAGATAATTCAGTATTCAACGGGTTAATTAGCCTCTTTAATTTCTTTAGACTGTGTGCCCCTATTCACCACCAAGTGTGTTCTTCTTAATTAGTGAGTGGGTGAGAGCGAGGGGGAGAAAGAATGTTACTAGGAGGGAAATTGAGATATCAAGTGTGAGAGAGAGAGAGAGAGAGAGACAGAGAGAGAGAAAGGGAATGTCTGGATGGATGGCTGAAGGAGGGAGAAAGAGAGAGATTGTCACTGCGTACCAGATATTCTGTATGCCAAAACCAAAACAAATTTAAAAACATGTCATGTATCGAATAGTTATGAAAACGAATGTCAACATACAGACATTATCACTGCCTCACTACACTTCACAAGGAATCAATTATGCTTGAACTATTAGCAGAGTTAATCTTTTCAGGGGGCACTACTGCTTTTTCTATTCTTCCACTCAGTCTAAGGCCATGTACAAATGATTCCCTGCTTCTCGCCCCCGCAAGCATTCTTTAGACGCCCGCCTCTTTCTTTTTGTGGTTTCTCGTTATGTTATGATTTTATTTTAAGATGAAAAATTAATTCGGTGATAGATCTCAAATAATTTTAAGAGAAAAAGGCATAGTACTGATGATTTAGATATAATAATAACAATAATAACCTAGAATTTTATAGCGCAAATCATCTCGAGTGAAAAAATAACAATGCGCTTTACAATAGTAAAACAGTAACATTACACATAACTACTAATTCATGAACCAAAGAAATATCAAAATAAGGCAGGACTATAAAAAAGTAGTCTATTGTGGTGTTGTTGTTATGATATTTTATTTTTTGTAACATTTTGAAGACTATTTATGAACTACTTAAAGAGAAATATTATGATATTTATTTTGTATTTGTTATACTTTAGAATTTATAGATCTACTTGATTATTGTATATTTTTAAAATAAACTTTGGTTTTACTCTTTATTTTTGTTACCCAAAAGTTTTATGTAGACCACTACAAGCACAAGTTAACAGGCAGCCACGGCTATAACTATTATGAGCGGCCATATTATCATAATATCAATGATATAAAAAAAAAAAAAACCCACTCCTTATTTTCGAAATCCGGACGAGAAACTAGGAATCGATTTGACATAGCCTATAATTAATAGACCAAATCCTGTTCGTTGTAAATATTATACATTTGATCGAGTGTATGCAACGAATTCGCCTACCTGAACAGAAGGAAAAAAGGCGTTTATACGGTCGTAGTTGTTCATATAGCTAGTATTCCTACTAAAGTGCTACTACACGTCAATAAGTAGTATTCTATGATTTCTTAGATGAAAAGGGGGAATTGTGAGAATGGAAAAGAGGAATTTAACAGTGATGAAAAGCGGCGTTTATGAAAAGGGGAAAGATTTCTTATAATAAAAGAAAAGAGCCACTTGTCAGAAGATAGAAAGGTTCTCATCAGAAATGAAAATGGGGCATGTATCAAAATAAAAGGGGCTCATATCAGGTGTAAAGGGGTATTTGTGAGAAGGGCGATTTTGTAATAATAAAAAGCGAAAATAACTGAAAAGGGGCGCTAATAAAAAAAGAAAAGGGGCATTCGATGAAGAAAAAGAAGCACCTATCATATTCTAATAAGAGCATTTAACGGAGGAGAAGGGAGCATTTATTAAAAGGCACTAATCACAAGGAAATAGGCACTTATTGGAAAGGAAAAGAGGCACTTATCAGAGGTAAAAATCGGCACTTATTAAAAGGGGAAGGGGAATTACTAAAAGGAAAAGGAGCACTTGGGAAAGTAAAAAGAGGAACCTCCCATAATTCTGTAGAGGCAATTATCAGGGAAAATGAATGCACTTTGGGGTTATGTTGGGGGTGCCCCCCCCCCCGGAGTACCGCCTTTGAAGTAAAAGCACGCAGCGTCAGCAAGTCTAGTTGAACGTGATCAAGTTGAGGTTAATCAAAGAAATTTAACAATGCCTCACTCGCAAACATGAACATTATAGAAATGTTTTCATCTTGACGGGACAGTATCTTTTGTTGCGAGACAGGGGCAGCGGAGGCTTTCAAAGTAGGGGTTCACTGACAAAAGAGGGCACTCGTTGCAAAAATAAGGGGCACCTACAAATTGACTTGGTTTCGAATCCGAGACCTACCGGTTTCGAGGCCACTGCTCTGCCACTCAGCCATATCGTTTCCTTTCTTTAGTCCCTTAGGTTCTTTAATTTTGTGTGAAATGTTCTCCTTTCTAATTTTGTTTCTTTTCATTTTTGGCAAGGGGGGGGGGGTTCGCAAATGTTTTTAAGACATAAAGGAGAGACAACATTTGGTGCCTGGTCATATGTATTTTCGAAAACCTAATCGTAGCTGCATCTTTCTATAGCGATGAACATATAGTACAGGAGCCAGGGGGGTCAACCTAGCTGGGAAGGAAACCAATTTTCATGTGCACAGATGTAAAGATCGCATAGCTCCACATAACAAATTGACCGTCTGGCATGTTCTAAGTGGTGGGTGTGGCCAGGGGGACGCCCCCGCCAAAAAAGCGGCCCTTTTGACGAGAAAATAGTATTTTGTAAATAATATTTTAAGGGAACCTTGAACCACCACGAGTTTGGTGTCATATAAAAGAGAGTTAAATTATCTACATTTTGATACCAATTTTAAAGAATTTGGGATTAGTTAACATCGCATATTTTAGTAAAAAACATGATTTTTGTGATTTTTTCCAAAAAATTCAATTTTATCAAAAAACGTTATTTTTCATATATCAAAATCGGAAAATTCCATTTTTTCATAACTTTCCAGGAATTTGCTTATGTACAAAGACAATATTCTGTGCGAGGGAGAGGTTGATATATCTTTTCAATAAAAAGTTATAGCGATCCAAAGTTATTGATTTGATTATCACAAAAACAACATTTTTGCCCACATGTGTATTAACTGTATGCATGTACGTGCATTAGTGTATTAAGGACCTGTTTGGTGTGTTTACATCGGGTTTTATAAAGATTACTTTTAACTAAAACCTCTAATCATCATGTATTTGGTGTCAAAAGATGGATAATTAAAATACCTTCATCCTGATATCAATTTCAATGAGTGATGTAGTGTGTGAAATATAAATTTTGAGCCAAAAAGGTACTTTATTGTAGATATTTCTCTGATTTTGGCCAGTATATCTGTATATTAACTGGCCAAAAGTTATTAGACATTATTTTAGTAATAATAATAATAATAATATAATATTATTATTATTATTAATTTATTATAATCTTGCCCATGACCAAAGCAAGACAAGTTAGTGCATCGATCAACATGAATATAATATAATATTGCCATGTTTGGTTTAATGATTTGTATTGCCTGACTACAAAGAAAACATGTGTATGCTTGTAAGCAACCAATACTCCGCAGAATTTCTATTGTAATTAGATTAGAAAGACATAAACTTTTCTCATAAAATAGTTTCGGCTAGGTAGGAAAAGTTATTTTTTCTCTCGATTACAAGTAATTTGGTACAAAAATCAAAGGAACATTATGAAACTACTTGATTCGATTAAATCTCAGTTTTAGTCTTTGTGTGTTTCAAATAGAAAGTTCCACAACTACAATTGAGATCAATTTGAAATCTTTTCTGCTTAGCCATGAATAATTAAAAAACGTTACTGACTCCTTGAACTTCTAAGGATCTCACGGATTGATGATTGGAAAATGTCATTAAGTACCGGCTTATAATTTTGGTAACACATCACTGTTTACATTTTAGAGTTCTATCATGCCCGTTGCATGAATCATATGGTCTTTTTGAACATGTTGCTGAAACGACATGATTTTCTGGGATTTCAGTTTTTCTCATATTTTTTTTGGTAACTTATATTTTTGTATGCCTTTGTTGAAAGTGTCAAATTCCCAAATTTACATTTAGGCCAAAAAATATGCTTATTTAGAAGCCTTCATGTCAGAGCCTGCAGAACGGTGGGGCTTGAGCCCCCCCCCCCCCCCACCCCCTCATTTTTTTGAAAAAGTATGTTAGAGAAAACAAGAAAAAAAGAGAGAAAGAAAAAATGAGTGACCTGCCAGTGTCGCAAATGAGGTATCAAAATACGCTCATTTGACCGTAATTAAATGCCTAAAATCCCTTAGCTTAGCTTAGCTAGACCCCACCAAGGGCCCTAAAGTGGGCCCCTGGATGCTCTTCTGACGTAATTAAACACCTAAAACCCCTGAGCTTCAGGGGGATCCGCACCCTGGACCTCACCAGGGGCCCTAAGACGGGCCCCTGAATGCTCATCTGACCGTAATTTAATGCCTAAAACCCCTGCAGCTTCTGGGGGCATCGCCCCTTGACCCGCGGGGCAAAGACCCTCGACCCACGCCAATTTACGCTCCACTCGCTACGCTCTACCGGATCGTTAATACTCCACTATGAAAAACATTCCGCGTGGCCTGCATGTAACATGTAAGAGTCTGAGTGGTGATGATGCAGATTTTTTTTTCTCATTACGCCTATGCCCCTGAAAGGTGAGCCCCCTGGAATGTTTGCCCCCTCCCCCAATCTCAAACTGCTTCCGATGCGCCTGGTGGGAGCAGAAGAAAAAATTGCATCACCACCACTCCTACATGTTACATGCAGGCCCCACGGAACGTTTTTCAAAGTGGAGTACTACTAACGATCAGGTTAGAGTGTATCGAGTGGAGCGTAAATTGGCGTGGGGTCCAGGGGCTAAGCCCCTGGAAGCTCATGATTTTTAGGCATTAAATTACGGTCAGATAAGCATATTTAGATACCTTTTGTGTGACTAGCAGTTCACTAATTGTCGGGGGTCCAGGGGGCAGAGCCCCTGGAAGCTCAGGTTTTTGGGGTATTTTATTACAGTCAGATGAGCATTCAGGGGGCCCGCCTTAGAAACCTCGGTGGGGTTAAGAGGGCAGAGCCCCTGGAAGCTCAGGGGTTTTCGGAATTTAATTCCGGTCAGATAAGCATAATTTAGATACCTTTTGTGTGACTGGCAGGTCACTAATTGTCGGGGGTCCAGGGGGCAGAGCCTCTGGAAGCTCAGGTTTTTTTGTATTTTATTACAGTCAGATGAGCATTCAGGGGGCCCGCCGTAGGAACCTCGGTGGGGTCTAGGGGGCAGAGCCCATGGAAGCTCGGCTTTTAATTACGGTCAGATGAGCATATTTTGATATCTCATTTGTGACATTGGTAGGTTACACATTTGAGAGGGGCTCGTCATTCTGCATATTTTTGCCCGACTGCTAATTTGGGAATTAGTAATTTTCCAACAAACGCCTTAAAAGGTATGATTTTATAGACAAGTACCGGAAAATCCTGTCATTTAAGCAACATTTGTAAACCACCAGTATCGCATAAGAAATATATTATTTAAAAAAACCTCCATTGATAAATGCAGGGGCATGCGGAATGTATACAAAATTTAATTCCTGATAACTTTCCTTTTCTTTGAATGGAATATAATTTATATGTGATTCAATTCAGGTTTTGTCCTTTTTTATGTTCTTTTTGGTTAAGAAATACAAACCATCTTTACTCCTTGAATACTTTTCGTTCTTTTTTTAGGGGGGCGTTTTGAGAGGGCAAAAATGCGTTTTGCCCCCAACTTTTTGGGTTGGGGCGAGTGCCACCCCAACCCCAATTCCGGCGCCTATGGTGGGGGTGTCTTTCAGACGTCCCTAAAATACCCCAACCCCAATATTGAGTTAGATCAGCTTGAAAGTAAACCCAAATGGAACCTATATCAAAATATTCGCCACAGTCCAAAGATACACAAATGGCCATTGCCAGACGATTTAAATGGTGGGGAGTGACTGCCAGACGCCCTTTGATGCTAGATATAGATTGTGGAGAGCAACCTTGCGGGACTAATGTGAAAGGCATATTGTATTTAGGTTTAAACGTCCCTTTCCTGCACTCCTTCCTGATATGAAGTCGATAAAAAATAAGAGCTATATACCCTAGGATTTAACTTAAGTCTTGTGCTACTGTAAAAGTCAATGACGATCTTTTTCAAACTCTACTTATCTCTACCTAGGCCTATACAGTAATTATTGTTATTGAGTTATTAAAATTCACAAAACAATGTCCAACCGAATGCTTTATGCAACGCCTTATATCACAACGCAACACTTAATGTTTTCAACATCAAGTAAATTTCCATCTGAGATCAAATAAAACATTATTAAAACATGCCCATATCATGAATAATTTATGTCCATTTACGTAATAAATAATTTGCCAGAAATATTGTGCCTACTTGAGTTGGATCGGATATGGTACATAATAAGCTTGAAATGATCAGTTGTAGCACATTTACTAGCTTGAACTTGCAGAGTATTACATGCAGATTTCCACTTGAGAAACTGCTGATTTAAAAGTTAAGCACAATTAGCACTTGACTTAATTTCTTCTTTTCTTGATCTCAATTGTAGTTGTGGAACTTCCAATTTGAAACACACAAAGACTAAAACGGAGATTCAATCGAATTAAGTAGTTTCATAATGCTCTTTCGATTTTTGTACCAAATTACTTGTAATCCAGAGAAAAAATAACTTTGCCTACTTAGCCGAAACTATTTTATGAGAAAAGTTTATGTCATTCTAATCTAATTACAATAGAAATTCTGCGGAGTATTGGTTGCTTACAAGCATACACTTGTTTTCTTAGTAGTCAGGCAAAATAAATCATTAAACCATACATGGTAATATTATATTATATTCATGTTGATCGATGCACTGACTTGTCTTGCCTTGGTCATGGGCAAGATTATGACAAGCGGCTGGAAGGGGGCGGGGTCGGGGGGGGGGGGGGAGGAGGCAACTGCAAATGTCCACATTTCATGAAACATCCCAGAGTACAGAAGAACTTATCAATTGCACTCAGCGCTCCAAATCCTTTGAACTTTCTGTATTACTAAAATAATGTCTAATAACTTTTGTCCAGTTAATATACCGATATACTGGCCAAAATCAGAGAAATGTCTACAATAAAGCACCTTTTTGGCTCAAAATTTATATTTCACACACTACATCACTCATTGAAATTGATATCAGGATGAAGGTATTTTAATTATCCATCTTTTGACACCAAATACATGGTGATTAGAGGTTTTAGTTAAAAGTTATCTTCATAAAACCTGATGTAAACACACCAAACAGGTCCTTAATACACTAATGCACGTATATGCATACAGTTAATACACATGTGGGCAAAAATGTTGTTTTTGTGAAAATCAAATTAATAACTTTGGATCGCTATAAATTTTTATTGAAAAGATATATGAACCTCTCTCTCGCACAGGATATTGTCTTTGTACATAAGCAAATTCCTGAAAAGTTATGAAAAAATGGAATTTTCCGATTTTGATATATGAAAAAAAATGTTTTTTGATAAAATTGAATTTTTTGGAAAAAATCACAAAAATCATGTTTTTTACTAAAATTTGCAATGTTAAATAATCCCAAATTCTTTGAAATTGGTATCAAAATGTCGATAATTTAACTCTCTTTCATATGACACCAAACTCGTGGTGGTTCAAGGTTCCCTTAAAATATTATTCACAAAATACTATTTTCTCGTCAAAAGGGCCGCTTTTTTGGCGGGGGGCGTCCCCCTGGCCACACCCACCACTTAGAACATGCCAGACGGTCAATTTGTTATGTGGAGCTATGCGATCTTTACATCTGTGCACATGAAAATTGGTTTCCTTCCCAGCTAGGTTGACCCCCCCCCCTGGCTCCCGGTCTAATAGTAAGAGGGCGCTCGACAACAATCCCTTTTTAGTGCCGTTGATAATAGGACAGTTTGGCTTACCCGGATTGAGTTTGGCTGAATATGATGAAAACTGTTTTGTTGGGCTAGCACCAAAACAAAAAGAATATACGTCATGTCGTGACCTACTAAAACCAAGTTGGTCAAATTCTGTGTATAGATGAATGTAATCCTTCCAAACATTGAGAAGTACTCCTTCGTGCGCTTCCGAATAATAAGTTTCTGTACATCCCCCCCCCCCCGCCCCAATTCTAATTTATATGTTCTAGATCCACTCGGCCTCTATGAATAGTGATTACATAACTATCATGACCCCATGTCAGTTGTCATCTCTACGCGTTTGGTACCAATAACATTTGTGTACCCATGCGCAGATAGTATCTGCGGACTGGAAATGCCCCCCCCCCCCCATCACACTCTGTATAAACTGTATGTATTACGTCATTCCTCCAATATGGACAAGGGGAGGGGGAATCCAATCCTCATTTTAATGACAGTAAACAAATAAGCTGAATGGCGAACGTTTGAAATAAATCTATCCCATAATGAAAGAGTTTAAGTTCGATATATGATATATTCGTTTCTCAAGGCGGCACGTTAACCAGTGGATTGTGACGTAGTCAAGGACAACTGTCCCGTCTGTCGTGTAAAAAAATTAATTTCTTCTATTTTCTTCCATATGGCCTCTCCCTTGGGGCACTACTAAAAATGCATCGTATCAAAGCCTGTTATTACAAAATCCTCCTGAGTCATCCATTTAAAAGAAATAAATGTAATTTTAGTATTTTGTTAGTGTTGGAACAAATGGTTAAATTGTCCATATCAGAGTGTCATTACCGGTGTGGCCACTTTGAATTATAATTTCCATTAAGTATATTGAGTACAACTCTCAACATACCGTAGCTGTGTTACCTTTAGGGATGATAAGAAAAGCACCATGAAACGTTGGCCACTGGGTATCATCTGCACAGTGTTTGATGTGGTTTATTACTAAATCTGTCGTAAGGTGGCGCTAGAACAACTCCTCCCTTCTTAATGAAAGAGTCATCAATAATATTGGTTGGACATCTGTGATAACATTCATGTTTGATGTTATCATAATTTCGGGAATCAAGATCCAGAATGATTACTTGCCACAACCTGATAACTCAATGTTTATGTATCTTCTACATGGAAGTTTTAACTGTCGTAGAGTTGTAATAAAACCGATGTTTATCAATTGCATTGTATCGTTATGTCTTTGCTATTTGTTCTATTTACCTTTTTAAGAATACGTACACATTTTTATTTGTAACAATTTGTACCTTAACCACCACCATTAAATAACCCGTTTTTTCTTGTCTTATCTTTTTATCTTCCTTTGCTTGTATCGTTGTTCCGTCGCATAACAATCAACTTCATATCATATTTAAATCATTAAATGAGTAAGATGTGTATTGTATTTGTGTGAATACAAAATAAAGCATTTTACTTCATCTATAGGGCAACCCCTATTAATGATACAAGTGCAATCATAAATACAAGATAGAAACAACTCGTATACTCTCCTAAAATTATCGACCACATATTGTTGGTAAAATGAATATCAATAAAGCATAATATAATAAAAAGTAAGTATGTAACTTGAGTTTCGTATGCAGCTGTAACCTGTAAAGATTAACATCATGGACTTATCACTTACAAAAGCAAATACTATTAGACACAATTACTTAATCTTCCAACACATATATGCATTTTTTGGAATAAACTTCGTGATTTCTTTCGTCACACAAACCTATTTACATTACAATAAATAGTGATATTCTAGTTAATAACAATCCAAGGTATAGTTGTCGGAGTAATGAATGATATAATATGTGTGTATTTATATACAGGTAGTACATTTAATACATTTAATACAAAAGTTGTCCCTCTTATTTTTGTATCTTCCTCTTTCTCTCTCTCTCTCTCTCTCTCAAACTCTATCCTTCTGTCTCTATCTTCCTCTTTCCTTCTCCCTTTCTATACATTCAAGATTCAAGATTCAAGATTCAAGATAATTTATTGTCTGATTTTAAAAAATACAGAAATTCGTCCTCCACTGGCGAGTGACGTACATACATGTATACAAACAACATAAACAATATATAAATACATTCGAGGATACCGATACAAAGAAAATACAACAATAATAATAATAATAACAATAATAATAGCAATAATAGCATTAACAAAGCTGACATATAAACTTGAAAACTGACATTTAAAAATGAATCTTGATAATGCACAGAATGCATTGAATAAATGAATTTAAAAGTGCTCTGAGACATTAACCCCTTCTCTCCCAGAAAGGGGTATGAGGAGAGAGAGAGAAGAACAAATGAGAGAGAGAGAGAGAGAGAGGGAGGAGTCGAATGGAGTAGAACAGAAAGGAAATGTGAGGGAGAAAGAGAAGGAGGGAGAAAAGAGAAGGTGACAGAAAACGAGGAGCTCTGGGAGGGAAGAGATGAGGTAGAGGTAGAGTACAGGATATCAAGAACAGTGACTGCCTGTGGTAAGAGAGACAAATGAGTCGTCAACATTCAAAAATTCGAAATTCAGAGCTGCAAGCTAGAGATAAACCCTGTGCAGTAGAAAGTTAGAATATAAAAAAGTGTTCAATAGGGAACCTAGCCTTAGCCATTTCACATTTACATATACATACATGTGTCATGGGACAGCGGCATTCCTCTTTCTCTCTCCACCTTCTCTCTGACTCCCATCTTTTTCTCTTTCTCTTCCTTCTTGATTGTTCTTTGTTTAGGGAAAGAGGATATAAGAGGAACTGGTCAGTGGAAATCTGAGCAAAATCCGATTACAAATATGAAAGTTATGACTTTTTGAAGTTGCGATCAGTGGAACACAAATTGGCAACTCTGTGACGTATCTTGTAAGCTTCCCCCAATTTGCTCTGTACAAAAATATCATATATTTTTATTTTTGCCCTAAAGAAATTTTCAAGTCATACATGCTCCCTAAATTTGATTCTTGCAAATACGTTTTTTATGAAACCCCTTTATGAAACAAATTTCTTCCGTCATCAATAACTAGGAAAATAACGGTTTATGAAAATTTCTTTACAGAGCAAATTTGAGAGGAGCTCGCAAGATTAGTCACAGTATGTCCGATGAAGATGCACAAAAGATAAAAACTGTTATCATTATAGCTTGTTTGTAAGTGCATTCGTCTCTCAAACCAATTGAAAACTTACACAGTCCAGTTCAGTTTAGTTTCTTTTATTTCACATGAAAAAAATACAATAGCATATTTACAAAATTGATATTCGTGAACAATAACGACATCTACTTAGCATAAGTTTGTATGGCATTTACACTAAATAATTTCGAAATTACATGTGAAAAAAGGAACTTAATAAAAAGCATATAGCTTGTAGAATTTAAGTTCCTCAAAATAATTATGACACAGTGTCATTCATAATAAGGTAGAAGTATAACAATTGAAAAGCAAAGCATACAGACAAAAACAATAAAATGATATGGATGATGGATGTAAGAAAGAAGAGAAATAGGAAGAGAAGGTAAAGAATGGGGGTCAGAAGAAGAATGAGGAGAGAGAAAAGGAAGTTTTTATAATAGAATGTTCAATGTAGTGAGTCATAGTGGGGGGAAAAATAGTATAGTTGTGCATTACATGTACGAATTAAATAATAACAATTTGATATGTTTTTTTAAAGCTGCAACAGTTTTTAAGCTGTTTGAGATTCGGATCAATGGTGCTCCAGTAGTTTGGTCCTGAGTATGCAATAGTTTTTTGGGCGAAAACTGTCCTGGTTAGAGGAAGATGATAGTTTGCACGTGTTGCATGTCGTGTTTAGTATGTGTGTATAGCCTCATTTTTTTGGTAAAGAGTTCAATTATGGCTGATGGGAGTTCTTGGTGAGACACAACGAGGACAAAGTGAGAAGAAAAAAATACAGCATCCTTTGCATGTGTTTGACGATTTACGTGTACGTACGTGTATTTATAAACAAAACGTAAATACTTATTTACAATGTCATTATAAACATAAAATACAAACAACTCGTATACATTCATCTAATTACCAATCACATATTTGTTATGAAACGCATACCAATATTTTATCACATAATTAAATTGAGTTTCGTATCCAGTTCTAAAGATCACGATAATGGAATAATGAAATACGAAAGCAATTACTCTTAGACACAAGTACTTGATCTTCCTAACACATATATGCATCTTTTGTATGAACTTCGTGAATTATTTCGTCACAAACCTATTTACAATACAATAAATAGTGCTGTTCTAGTTAGTAACAATCCAAGGTATAGTTGTCGGAATAATGAATGATATAATGTGTGTGTATTTATATATATATACATATATACATATAGTACAGTTAATACAAAACTTGGTTCATGATACAGATACGTACATTTTTACAACGAGTACATTAATTAGCTACATGCATTCCATGGAAACATTAAGTATATTCTTTCAAATCCTAATGGTGATGTGAAGTACTGATGTAAATTGCATTTTTTAATTGAAATGCTCCGAAAAATATAAAGAATAATATCAAACGTAATACAAGGCCATTTACAAATCAATCACTGTTTAATTATTTGACCCTAGTTGACTAAAACCTAATAAAATGAGACAAATGAACAACTATAGGTATTGCAATAAACGAACCAAAATACCTAACAGATATAATATTTTACTATGTTATACCGTAGCCCCTCCGGACCGTTGACTTCTCTCTCGCGCATTCACCCTTGCTACATTTACTCTCATTCCACCTTCTTAATTATTGATTTATTCTATTCTGAAATAAAAGAAGTTTAATTTGGTATGATAAAATATAATTTGGAATATAATTGGTCAGATTGATTCAGAGAAGAGGAGGTCGTTTCAATAAAAGTGGGAAAGGAGGTTTTGTAGTAAGAATTGAAGTGCTTAGAATAAGACATACTTATACAGCAGATGATTAAATACTGGGTACACTTGGAGATTCTCTACGAGTGGCGAAGCGTCGGATCGGTCATGGGGGACGGGGCGTCACCACTCTTTCTGTAGTTTATTGGATTAACGTTTTTCAACCTTCTTTTGGTTGTCACTGAACCTTTTTATATGAGTTAAAAAGTTATTCAAAATAGTATTTGTTTTCTATTTTTCCTCGTACAGGCGTATGGGCACGTCTTTGCGTGAAAACCGGAAGGGCCTGTTGCCTGAAAATATACTACATGGTTTGTTTCACTTTCATTTACTTCTCCTTCATCTCTCCCACAATCGATTGGGAGGATGGGGTACTCGGCGTTGAGGGCGTGTGAAATAACATATGTTTAAAGATCCACAAAAGCTATAACCATGCATTTTTGCAGTATTTCGTGATCAAAATCATCCCATATACAGGTATCATGTTTGTGCACAGTGAGGGAATAGTCCTATTGCGGATTTAAGCTATATTCACAATTCAAATAGCTTTCCAAACAATTTGGAAAAGGCAAAACAAATTAAAACAAATTAATGAGTGAAACGTATACCTAAAACCGTATTAAATTTTATAAAAAAACGAATTCGTATGTTTCCAAAAATTCTCACAACACTTCCCATGCAGCTGGGTTTTTAAGTGCTTCTATATTTAAATGTAAAAGAACACGCTGCTTACATAATTTGAAAAACTGTAATAAGGAGTGAAATTATTCGAAGTACAATGATAAAAATGAGGCATGAGTTATATTCAATAAAATGATTACAAATGGCAATGCATAAAGCTGGTTAACAGGGGCTTACATTATCTAAACATGAAGATAAAATATATTGAACTTCATTCTCCTGAAAGTTAACACTTTGACTACTGATTTAACATATTCCTCATAGCGTTAATACAAAAATAACCCGGTTCCGGTAGGGATTGGGTTAACAAATACCAGGAAGTAGATCAGGTATGAGACAATGCAGCATGTCAACTTGACCGGGTAGTGTGTAGTCATCACTGGAGCTCATCCAATGTGAGAAAAAACATGATGTCAGGTGCAATGTCAGCTGCACTGTCACTCAGTCAGTGTGGGGAATGTAGTGCCCCTGTACCACTTGATCATCCTGAACGAGAAAACATAATGGAATTACGATAAGAAGAATAATATTCAACGACATAGAAGTGTATTGTTTACATATTCACTGGATTTTACATATAGATGATGAAATATTCTTTTTACCTCAGGGTCATGATAAGGCCAAAAGTTTAAGTGTTTTTTTTATACCGGTGGTTGTTCCACTCACCTCCTTGATAAATGTCAGTTTTATCTAAAAAAAATCCTGATTCTGTTTCCCATTCGTGTCTAGGTAAAGATGTATATTATTTTAAAATCTTTCCCCAATGCATCATCGATTTTACATATAAATGATGAAATATTCTTTGTACCTCTGGTTTATGATAAGACCAAGTGCTTTAGTCTCTTTATATTCTTATCTCAAAGATGTCGCACTGGGACTACGCCTAATTCCATTGTTCGCAGTGAGCAAATGTCAGTTTTGTTGATGAATTCCTGTTTCTGGTTCCTATTTTAATCTAGGTAATGATGTATATTATTGTAAAATATCAGGAATGCTATCCCAAAAGGCATCATTGAATTCAATAATCCTCCAGCTGGGGACTGTTGAATAAAGATGAATCGGAAAAGAGTGTTATGGGGTACCTCCTTTCCAGGTTATCATGATTTGTTTCATTTGCTATACGTAATTCATAATAGCCCGATAGTAGGAGTGCTGTTACAGAAAGTAGAAATGACTTATTAGCTATGTGGAACCCAAATTATGTTGTTATCCGCATAAATCATAACACTTAACTTGGTAACATCATTCTGAAAAGAAAGAAAACAATGCTCAGGCGTCATTACATCAACAAATTAGCAAATTTACTATTTCAAATCCCGTATTTCATAACGATAATTGTTAATAAAGACAGATCTATATGTTTAGTATAAGTTAACATTATATGACACCACTCGACATCCAATGACGTATAGCATGGGTGAAGGCACTGATAGTGGCATTATTATTATTATTTATTTATTTATTTATTTATTTATTTATTTATTTGTTTTATTTATTTATTTATTTATTTTTTTTTTATTTTTTTTTTATTTTTATTTTATTTTTTTTTTTTTGGGGGGGGGGGGTCACACCACTCTCACTAGGTGGATGAAATGCAATTAACAAAGATAATTTTGAATAGGGCAGGGGAGGAAATGTTCTTCTTTTTCATCATCATCATTATCATCATCTTCGTTATCTACTTCCTTCTCCGTTACACTTATATTTATATTGCCTTCTCTCTCTCTCTCTCTATCTATCTCGCTCTCTCTATCTCGCTTTCTAGTATTCACCATGCGATGGTGGCACGTACTTGCCCCAATGGCCCCAATAGCTACGCCACTGCTTTACCTAACGAATGATAATAGAAAAAAAATCAAGGACCAAAGAATTTTTTTTTATTTAACAATGATTAAATATCATGTTTTATAACTTATTGTATTGTAACATAATCGATGACACCCATACAACAGGAAGACTAAAAAAAGAAGAGGCGCAAGACGGACCAAATTATTGTAATGCGATCTAAAGTACCTTTAGAAGCAAAGCCAAAAATGGAAATGGGTATGAAACAAAGCAAGAGCAGTGGGGCGTCTTCCAATGTAAAGGGGAAGGGGGAAGGGCACTTACAGAAAAGAAGTCAATTTAGGGTAAGGAGGGGCACCTGCAAAACTTACATTAAAGCGATAAAATACAAGATTTAGGCATTGCTATATTATACCACTACAATGATATTATTACATTGTCAGGGATGGTTTTCTCTTTAGTCGGTCGAAGAAACTGCTATATGTTGCAGCTGTGCGTGCGACCGATTATTTCTCATTATAAGATTAAATGACCAATCCTCATGGGGTTTCAAGCATAATCTTATAATGAAAGAATGAATAAGACCCTTGATCCGTTACTTAATGAAAGATAAAATGTTATTTTTTTTGGAAAATTTTAAACTAAAACTTGCTCTCAGTTGTTTGAAATGAGGGGCACATTTTAAGGAAGCGTTGTATTGAGTTTTAAAGCTTCTCCCTTTTCGAAATATACTTTTTCCTTCAATAAAGTGCAATTGATAGCCTAGGCAGTCTATGAAGCGCAATTTCATGGGGTTCAAATGATAGTAAGTTTGAAGATGCCAAGTAATGGTAGTTTATAAGGGCAATTATTTTAGTGTGAAAGGGCACACTTAAACAAAACGGCACAGTTCTTATGAAATTCGGGGCATTATGCCCCAATCCTGTCACTGGCTCTACTGCCTTGCATTGCGGTGATAGAAATAGGGCACTCGATAAGATACAACACGCTGCTCACATTCGTTAATAATAATACATTTATAGAGCGCAGAAACTATCCAACATTAAGTATATATTCTACTGCGCTACAAGAGCTCCTGAAATGCTTAGATTTACAGTTAATTAAAAAGATGTTAAAACCAAATATGGTTCTTTCGATGAAGACAAAAGGGTAAACTTTGTAAAGCGACAGTAAAAAATGTAATTAAAAAGGGGACTTTTCAAAAGGAAGTTATTAGAAAGGAAAAGGGACACCTTATCATATTTGAAGTAAACACATAATTAGAAGTGAAAACAACATTCATAAGAAGGGGAAGGGGGATTTAGAAGGAAAAAAAGAGAACATATGTCAGAAGGAAAAATGGCACATATTAGGTAGGAATAGGGATCATCCAATCTCTACATATACATGTATATTGAAGGTCACGACAACACCCCTGGAGAAGCTCTGTTGACCGTACATACTTCGTTCATACGCAATGCACTAGAATGATGTGCTCCCGTGTGGCATCCCGGTATCACCTTGCGAGCAAGACATAACCCCCGAAAAGGACATTGCGGATCTTTCTCTCTGACCAGTATTCTAAATACAGCAGTGCCCTCCTGAAGATTGAGCTCACGAGGCTATATAAGAAGCCACCATTATTATTATTATTACAGTATCTGGTGAGATTGATCAACTTCCATTTGATGTAACAAATATTGTAAGCAGTCTTTACAAATACCCTGCGAAACAAATCTCATTTAATGTCGATAGAAATGGATAAGATTGTATTCAATACATGGGTTTATCTAACAATATTTCTTCATCTCACCCTCAATAGTCACACTTGTAGCGCTTAATACAACATTTATAATCGCTTATACACTGTAAGTATTATTAGCCCGGTCATTGTATTCAAATGCTAATCCGCACATGAAAGTGCACACGCTCCGGCAGGCGCGTACGCAGGGGGGGGGGGGATCCTGCGTACGCTACGGCACTCCGGTTAGGCGCTATTTTACAAGCACACACAAGCTCGAACCACATTAACATTCGCTTTATACCGGTATGACTGGGTGACGACATTTGTAAACCTAACCTAGCCATCCTAGTGCTTCATATTAATATTTGAAGATATGAATATTTGCGTTGGTGAGGTGTGGTAGAGATCAAAAATTAATTGGTCAGATTCCCGACTAACCAGTAACTGGCAATGTTTATGGACAAGTTTCGACCTGGGTCGTCATACGGTTAGCCTCCCTTTTTCTCGCGATTTCATTTATTTTAAGTAAACGACTGTGTGCGTGCGTATCATTATTGCAGAGGTAGGATGGTAAGGTTAGGTTACCAAAAGTCGTGACCGGGTATCAAAACACCTGGGTGGAGAGCGACAAATATAGATTACTGCGGGACTCGAACCGCGAACCATGTGATCCAAAGTCCATTGCCGTATCCATTAGACCGCTACACCTCTCCTCTCTCTCTCCCTTTCGCTTCTCTCTTTTCTGGATGGAAGATTCGTGAACTCCGATGATCCTATACAGGGGCGTACGCAGGGGGGGGGGGGGGTTTTGGGGGTTCAAACCCCGCTTACCCCCCCCCCCCCCCCCCCACTGAGCGACTTTTCGGCCGGCGCGATTTTCAAATTTTCGGGAGCAAAATATTTTAACCCCCCCCCCCCCCCCCTTGAAAAAATCCTGCGTACGCCCCTGATCCTATATGAATTGTCATGGTCGCAAAATATATAACTGAACACGGTGTAAAAAAAAATGATCCGATTTTAATTCATTAACGGGGTTTTTATTGATTTTCAGACGATTGCGCAATTGTTGTAAAGGATTATAACACATATTTTGTAACAGCTGCTCAATATTGTCTGTAAAAGTAGTTATATGAGTTGCAGTCGAATTGTATCGTAGAAATACACCATGTCCCCAATCTTTCTTACTTCTAACTTTTCTCAACCCCTTCCCTTTCTTCGTTCCCCCATCTCGCTCACCCTCTCTCTTCCCCTCTATTTCCCTTTCATTTCTATACCTCTTACTTTGCCTCTGTATCCTAAATCTTATCATATTCCTCTGCTAGTTTGCTCTTCCCCTCTGTCCCCTTTCTGTTTTTCCTCTCCTCCTCCCCTCCTTCTCCCCATTTATCTACTTAACTCTAATTCAATGTTACATTACTTGAACAATTCATGTTACATTGATGTATCTTGTTTATATGTTCTTTGTACGTAGCAAAATTATGAATGAATAATAACATAGAAAACTATTTATTCCTATGATATACCAATACATTTTGTCTCTCTCTTTCCCTCTCCCTCTCTCTCTTTCTCTCTCTCTCTCTCTCTCTCGCTCGCTCGCTCCAGATTTATCTTCCTCGTCGCTTTCTTCTTGGTCTCATTCTATTCCTTTGCTAGTTTCCCTCTTTCCGCTTCTATCATCCCAGTTCTTCCTTCACCCTATTATGTTCATTTCATTCCTATTTGGTATTCATAAGTGATGCAATACCTCCTCTGGTATAAACATGTATATATATTCCGTGTAACTAAAGACAGATGTATAATATATATTCGACAATGTTGGTATCCCGTGTGTTAAGCTATATCAGATTATAAAAAATGTACGTTTTCAAATTTTTTTCTTACTTTTAAATACGTGGTTATCATCAATTCTATATTTTATTTTTTTTTAATATTTTATTTTCATGTTTAAATGTACTTTCTATTAAAATTTAAAATACATTCACATATTTCTTTTAAACGATCAAGGATAATTCTTGAAAGATCAGTTTTATTCATGAGTATACCAATTAATTTGTATTATAACTGCTTATATGCTAGTGTATTTCTCTATTTTGTTTTTGCTGCTGTTATTTGTTTTTATTCTTATCAAACAGGGCCTCATGGAAGAACACCAAATTGGTGATATGTGTCACCCTGTATAAATATCAGAAATAAATAAATAAATAGATATATTCCGTGTAGATAAAGACAGATATGTGATTTAAAAGAGCTATGGTCAATGTATACAAATTGGTGTACCTCTCTTTCTCCTATCAACCCTCTTTTACTTCTCTGGCTCTCCAACTCTTTTTCTTTCTCGGTCGCTATGATTAGCTTTGTTCTCTACTGTTCTACTAATCTCTTCTCTCCTTTGCCTTTCGCTTCTTCTCTTTCTCATTAATGATGAATAATTTACATGGTCTATATACTCCTTTTGACAATTTGCATATATTTGTTTTTAAACAAGTGCATGATTGTTAGTGTTATCCATGTCAAGTTACTTATATGTTTATTAGTCAATAATTCAGTTGTACAAAAATGCATACATCAGAGATGAAAATGGGCAGTTATAAAAACGGGAAAGGGGAATTCTTAAGAAAGGAAAAGGTTCATTTGTCAAAGTAAAAGGCACTTTGCGAATTTGATGAGGAGGGCATGATAAAAGGGGAAGGGACACTTATTTTTTTTAAAAGAGCGGCACAATGCAAATTAACACTTTTCTTCCGTAAAAGGAAGCACTTCTGGTGTACTTGAAAGAAATAGGGGCATTGTGCCCCCTCCCATTGAGCGCCGACTTTGTTGCAGATAGATAACGCCCCAAATAGAGAGAAAGAGTCAAACGGAGAGCAAAATGGTGGAGGGGGCAATATTCAAAAACATAAAACACTAAACTCAGAAATAACCAATGGTAGAATTAAAAAATGGTTTAAGAATGGTAGCACAACTGAAAATAACAATTAAATGGAAAACATTTAAAAGGAAAATGAACACAAAAAAAGCAAATAAAGGTCAAGTGAATGAGCTAATTGTATAACGATAGTCGCAGCCCCCCCCCCCCCCGAAACAAAAGAGCCAGCAATGAAGTGATTAAAGAAATAACCTTCTCAATTTCATGCAAGGAATAAAGATAATAAATCATACTAAAAGTTGTACCACCGAAACAACACCGAAAACAAAGATAATATTTGATAAAATGTTGAAGTGCAAATCTAGACAGAAGAAACAAAGTGAAGTACGTGTACAAATATAATAGGAACACATGGGAGAGAAGAATTATGAATTAAGTCATTTAGCAACGTTTCGATATTCTGTTGAGCATTTGGTGTCTAGGAAATGGGATAACAATCATCAACAACAATAAAGACAGAGACCCGGGACAGAGACAAAAGAATCTGATACGAGAACTCAAAAGAAAAAGAAAAAGTTTGAAAAACTTATGAAGCAGAAGGAAATAATTTTGCAGAAAAAATATAACAGAAAGGAAATGTTAACGAATAAAATAGGCCTAAACATGTAAATAAATTTAGAAATTAGAAGTAAAAAATGACAATACTGAACAATATTAGCATCATAGCGGTTGTTATGCAGATGAAAGTGAGAAATAGTGAAAGTGTAAAGTGCATACAATGTGGAGCAATACTTACATGACGAAGCAACACAGAGAGGATGCCTCTTGATGATGGTCGAAGACTTTTGAGATAGGATTCCAGTCTGCCGCCCTCTCTTGTTCCACAGTGGTATAACCTATGTTCAGAAAACAGAGTGATAGAGGTATTAGGTGCGTTGGCTGTCAGAGTAAAGAGAACGAATCAGAAAGAGAGAGAGAGATAGAGAGAGAGAAAGAAAGAGCGCGATAAAAGGGGGATAGATAGAGAAAGAGAGAGAGAGAGAGAGAGAGGAAAATATATATTAGAGACATACAAAGAACCAAGAAATTAAGAAATAGAAACAGACAGAGAATGCGTAAATTATGATACTATTAGTATTTTTATGTTGGGATTTATATATCTGATTTCTTTTCTTCTTCCCATGAACGATTTATGCTACGGTCACAAAGGTTCGTACGAACGATAATTTCGTACGAATCTTCCTGTTTTTCCATTGTCTTCCCAAATTTTCATTGTCTGTAAATCGTTCGTACGGCGTTCGTAGCAGTTCATAATGGCATTTGTGACCGAGGCTTTAGTTGTGTAGGCCTCATTTAATGATTAGCAACAACATACACATACTCCGGGAGGTGGAGAGGGAAGGGAAAGATCAGGGGAAGTTTCATGAGGCCTTGAAATTGATATTAAAATTAATCGGATCAATTTTAAAGGCCATAAATTGTATTTGATTTTAAGAAATGTTTCATAATGAAATTAAAAAAAAAAAATTGAAGCTTTAAAATAAATTTCAAGATAAATTGTATCATTTCTTTTCAAATTCTAGAGATGGTTCTTTTCAGGAGTAACAAACTAAACGAGTAGTTCAGCTTTCCCGCTTTAATTATCTACCATTCGTTTCGAAAGGAAATATGTAATATTGCTTAAGCTGGTCAAATATCTATAAACAATTGTTTATATAATGTTTGAAAAAAACGTAAAGAAATAATCCATGATATCATACGTAATACGTATTCAAACTTTGTTTAATTTCCTCTGTATTTTTGACATATAATTTGTCCAGGGCCTCTCAGGAAATCACATTTAATACTGAGAGAGTAACCCTGTTCAAAAGAAAACGGACGAAAAAAATATCCTACTATTAATCCGATATGTTCAGCATTGATTTGCTTGAAAGGCGTAAACGATGGCCGACTTCAATTTGGTTATGTATCGGAAAATGGAGAATTCTTTACGAAATTAATTGCCATTTAGGGGCAATTAATTACCATATTTTTTTAAATTTGTGCCCTTATTCTATTCATATAATCTCTCTCCCACCCCCACCCCCATTAACACACAACCACACTCCCATCTCAACTCGTTGCATCCCCCCCCCCCCCCCACAAAAAAGGAAAACTAGAAAAGAAAAAGGGAACAAAGGAATAAATGAATAAAGTAAAACAATATAAAAGCTTTGCTAGGTTATTTGAATACTCCCCATCAAACAAACACACCATCATTGAATCACATCATTTCATGATAACTACCATGCGTTAGCGTCCAATCTCATCCATTCATTCTTTTCCCCAACTCCATTTTTTCTTTTTAAATGAAAAACAGTACATTGCTTAAATAGAAAATATAATTCACACAGATTTTTCAGGCTTTAAAGTATAATCGTTTTTATTTTGCTTGAATGCACGAAAATCTACACTTTGTATATGTTGAGCAATAGCAAATTAATTCAAGGGATACAATAAAAACATTTTCAATGACACAAATGAAAGTACTGCTATTGAAGTACAGTGTCACGTGAGTGACTTTTTTTTAATTATTTACACTGCTACCTCATCAGAAAACCACACCAGAACACAATTGTATAAGTTTAAATAAAGGTTTAATATATTCAGCCAACCGATCGTGGCGTCAAAAAAAAATCAACAGCGCATAAACAATTTAATGGAACATAACTTTGTAACAGTGCAGCTTCCATCTCGTGAGTCCCACCTGGTCGCTTGGCCAGTCTCTAGACTGCGTAGAATCCCCGTCGACTTGACAGCTTATCTCGATCTCTGTCGATGACTTCCCTGGTCGCTTGGCCAGTCTCTAGACTGCGTAGAATCCCCGCCGACTTGACAGCTTATCTCGCCCCGACGTAACAAGTCTTTCTCAAGAATAATGTTTCTGCCACTAAATAAAACTACCTCGTGCATTAAACGTCTGCACCGTAGCACTGACTTGAAGGGTTCTTCCCATTATTCTACAGCAACTTCCCTTTACCCTTTCTTTTCCAGGTCCTTCACATTCAAAACCTCCTTGGTATCCAGCTATTTCTATTTATCTCTACATTAAATAGCCAACCCAAAATCATGCATATCAAAACCCCCATATACTGTGTGTGCTAAATGTAAATGTATGCAATAATGCATCCTACGCTTGGCTACCTCTAATTGACCTTAGAGTAGTACATTTCCTTTGAGTAGTACATTTCCCTTCTCGCCTGGATAAAATTCCTTTCATGACATACAGCCAGTTGTAAGCCATTGCAGCTAATAAATGCCACTGTCTACTCGGTGTAATTTGATGGAGATTAAAGGAATAACATATGCGCTAAAGATTGGTCTTACCTATATGGTTGTTAATCTAAGGCATATACACATTCTCATGTGAGGTCATGCAGTTTGTGAAAATGTGTTTTCATGATACACCAGTTTGTCTATATGAGTTAATTATAGATTTTCTCTATCAGATTTGAACATTTTCTAAGGACAATATAAATCCGAGTTGATATAATTTCCTGCCAAAATGTTTTCACTGCAGTAACATTATTCAGTTGTTTATTTTGATGCTGTTCTTAGGCAAATGATAAAAATATTCAATTGAGGCTTTAACAGGTAATCATCAACACATGGTCATGCCAACAAAACCTCTAGGGAGAGTTCCAAATAGGTCCTCAAATTTATCCACTGCTGCTCAGATTAATTTGCCCCTTTGAAATTTCCGATTTGATATTTTAAGATTCATCACCATGAACGGATTTCTCTATGTAAAGTAAGTTTAAAAACAGTAAACCTCCATGACAGAATCATAGATTTTAAAATCAGCAACAACCCTTAATAAGATATTTCTCGAAAGTGCAGGCTGAAATAGCAGCGCTAACTTGATATGGATGACTTTAGTTTTATCCTTCAATTAAAGCTAGTATTTTGTCCTTTCTTCTGCAAGATTCTAACATTCTATTTAAAATAATAAAATTCTTGGATTTTTCATTGAAAATCCTAGTTCCTTTAGACCTTACTTGATAAATTCTTATCAAACCAATAATCTCATACTCATGGCAAACTGATGGCAAACCCATGGTACCCTGACTGAAGCATTTTTCATAGCTTTAGCTGAATTAATTTGAAAGTCTGTTTCATGGAAAGTCGTAGTTGAAAAAGTGACATGTCCACGAATTGTTTAGCATTGTGGTCCCTCTTGCTTAGAGCTGGAAAGGGAGCTTGTATCTGTAGGCTGGCTGATGTTCCAGATGAAGCATAATGTTGCAGGGAATTCAGGCTCTGCAGTCTAGAATCTGGAATAAAAAGTTATGCAATAAAACAATTAATAACTACTAGTGTAATTGTTCAATCTTTCTACAACTTTTGTATTTCTGGTCATGTCAATTTCTTTGATTGGAAATGAATAAAGTAGAATGATATAAAACATTCTTTGAAAATATTGATACGAAAGCAGTTTAAGTTAAGAAAAAATAATAAATAATTTATTTTTAGGCTTTGGAAAAGAAAAATCTCATAACCATTTGTGTATGTTTTATACAATAGATTGGGTAAGATCTGAATTAGATCTCTAACAAGGACTATGAAAACTGTACTTACTCTTTCGTTTTTTTATCTTTCATATTGATTACTGTAGGGACATGGCAATGATGACAGGCACAGAACATACTAATACGATCAATTATGTTTACCGGTAAACTGAAACCCTTACCTTTTCAACTTGAAGAGATGAATAAGACCTTAGGTATGAAAGTCCAGGTGCCATGAGTTTTGCAGTTCATGTAGATGCTACAGCTCTTTACTTTGCAACCTAAGATTGAAAACGGAGATAAACATATTTCATGAAGAGAGCAAATATATTTCTCAGAAAAATAGTTGTCACTTTACTTAATCTAATGTGTTCAACTGAACCAAAGCATATTTTCGTCAGTGATTCTAATTGTAATTAAAATGTTTTTGGTCCAACCCATTATGGTGGACTGTGTAATGTGGAAACTTCTAATACACTCTGGACTTATCTTGCTTTTGACTATGATCCCAAACATTTCTTTAAAATCTTGATCTTGAACTAGAGCTTTTATTTGTAATATCAAACTAACAACAGTCAAATTTTAATCATGGATACTCTGATCTTGAACCGAACCCTATTGTACAGAGTTTGATTAAAACTACTCTCTGGGGAATAGAAGTAAAAGAAATACAATGGTATATAACAAAGATAGCAGCTTACATCATGCATATGCTCATTAGAGTTTGTTCAATCACATCTCTATTCTATGCACAATTGATCAAAATCTGGCTGATCAAGTATCTATGTTTTTGACCTGTCATGGTTGGCTTCCTCTTAGATTAAGAACACAACATTTTCAGTTCGTTATTGTACAATCCAATATCCGGTATCTTAACCCTTTATCATAAATGAATATCAATTCAATAAACTCAACAACAAGTTATTAATTTATTTCTATGTAGGTGTAGAAGAAGAAAAAGTGGAAATCAAATTCAAACGTGGTTTATTTCTAATTCCACAACGGTGGATTACAAATAATGCAGAAATGACATCATTTCCGAGATTTTTTTCTCACTTTTTAGTAAATTATACGTTTGTATGTGTTTGTTGGAAAATGACAAATTCCTAAATTTGCAGCCAGGCAAGAAATATGATTCCCGAGATTCCTACATGTCAGGGCCCGAGGTACCAAAAAAAATGCTCATTTGGCTTAATTAAACGCCTAAAACCTCTGAGCTTCAGGGGCCGGCTTCGTCGCCGCCCCAGACAAGGATTAATAATCGAGAACGGTACAGCGAATCGTCTTCTTTCTCTCATAATCTTATGAAACGTGAAGCTTCCACGCTTTGCGCGGGAGGGGGAACCTGAATTCAGACAAGGATTCAGAGGCGAGAACGGTAATACCAATCTTTTATGATTTAATAAAACGTAAAAGCTTCCGCGCTTCGCGCGGGGTGGAGTGGGGGGGGGGGGGGGGGGGAAACTTAATTCCGACGAGGATTATTTTCGAGAGCGGTACAACGAATCGTCTTCTTTCTCTAATGATTTAATGAAAATGAACCTGAATTCAGACGAATATTAAGAGTCGAGAACTGAACAGCAAATCGTCTTTTTTCTCTCATAATCTTATGAAACTTTAAAGCTTTAGCGCTTCGCGCGGGAGGGGGAGAGGGGGAAAAATTAAATTCAGACGAGAATTATTTTCGAGAATTGTACAACGAATTTTTATGTTTCTCTAATGATTTAATGAAACGTAAAAGCTTCAGCGCTTCGCGCGAGAGGGGGTGCAACGAATCGTCTTTTTTCTCTCATAATCTTATGAAACTTTAAAGCTTTAGCGCTTCGCGCGGGAGGGGGGGACCTGAATTCAGACGAGGATTAAGAGTCGAGAACGGTACAACGAATCGCCTTCTTTCTTCAATAGTTTAATGAAACGTCAAAGCTTCAGCGCTTCGCGCAGGAGTCGAGAACTCTACAACGAATCGTCTTCTTTCTCTAATAATTTAATAAATCCTAAAAAATTTCGCGCTTCGCGCGAGAGGGGAAAAATAAATTCAGACGAGGATTAAGAGTCGAGAACTGTACAAATAATCGTCTTGTTTCTCTAATGATTTAATGAAACGTAAAAGCTTCCGCGCTTCGCGCGGGAGAGGGGAGAATCTAAATTCAGACGAGGATTATTTTCGAAAACGGTACAACGAATCGTCTTTTTTCTCTAATGATTTAAGGAAACTTAAAAGGGGGGGAACCTGAATTCAAAACAGAATTTAGAGTCGAGAACTCTACAACGAATCGTCTTCTTTCTCTAATAATTTAATAAATCCTAAAATTTCCGCGCTTCGCGCGAGAGGGGAAAAATTAAATTCAGACGAGAATTATTTTCGAGAATTGTACAACGAATTTTTTTGTTTCTCTAATGATTTAATGAAACGTAAAAGCTTCCGCGCTTCGCGCGAGAGGGGGGGGGGGGAGAATCTAAATTCAGACGAGGATTATTTTCGAAAACGGTACAACGAATCGTCTTTTTTCTCTAATGATTTAAGGGAACTTAAAAGCTTCCGCGCTTTGCGCGGTAGGGAGGAGGGGGGAACCTGAATTTAGACGAGAATTTAGAGTCGAGAACTCTACAACGAATCGTCTTTTTTCTCTAATAATTTAATAAATCCTAAAAAATTTCGCGCTTCGCGCGAGAGGGGAAAAACTAAATTCAGACGAGATTTATTTTCGAGAACGGTACAACGAACCGTCTTCTTTTTCCAATAATTAAATGAAACGTCAAAGCTTCCGCGTTTCGCGGAGGAGGGAGGGGGAAATTCGCCCCTCCCTGCACCGCCCCCCCCCCGCATCACGTCAGTGTTGGTCACCATTACGTATCAATATTTGGCTCGCATAATTTCTAATTTGGGCCCCCCCCCCCCTAAGAAATTCTGGATCCGCGCCTGTTTATAATACATCGACAGAGGCATCCAAATATTTCAAAATTGTAAAGAATCACTATCCAGCCCATTTTCAAAATCCCCAAAACTTTGTATTACCTTTAATGTCGGTGTTCAAACTTTGCTAAGATAATACTATCAAAAGGCCACTTAGAATGGTAGGATCTTGCAGTACACCTTGAATCAGATTATATTATGCTGATCTGAAACCTTTCCTCGGGGCGGGGGTAGGATGAAAAGTTAGTCTAAGACGTTGAAGACAAGGTTGGAGAGAAGTCTTAGACTAGAGTATAGAGGTCTATTTCTTGGATATGACTCAAGAGCCCAGGTCCACTCCATCTCTGACTCTGAAAGAAAAATAAAATGAAGAAAAACAAAATATAGAACTCGATACATGAGCCTACTACTGTACATGACATTCTATATCTAGTCTAAAATCTAACTTGTTACTGTTAGATGTAGACTAGATCTAACTCCTGTTTAATTTAAATCTCACAAAAATACAAGTAGTCTAGCTGATCTAGGACTAAGGGACTAACTCTAAATTCTGATGTTTCTAAGTTAATCCTGCACAAAAGGTGCAGTGTAGAGACTAGGTCTACATCTACCCAAAGTCCGTAGATCTAGTATCATGATGTAGACCAAATCTACATTAAGATCTTATTCTTAATCAAGATCTAACTTGGTCTTGGGTCTGAAACTGTGGAGACAAATTTTCTTTCATAAAATGTTAACATTGAAACAATGACCCCGTCGATTGTTAATGTTATTATCAACATGAAAAAAGGGCTACCGCACTGCCTACCGGCAAATAACAAAGTAGATTTGGAAACTGAGCCTTAACCTACAATTATAGGCCTACGTACTAGACTTTTTATCGGCGACCATTTAACGCGATGATTTCTAAAGCCGTGGTGGACTTATTTTGTCATCAAACGCAAGAATAAACTATATTTCTTAATGAATTCAGACCTGTCATAACCAAATATTCAATGTCGTTAGACAAGTAGAGTTGGACATGCATGGATGTATATGAATGGGACGGAAATGCATGAACCGGTGCAATTCGTCCATCTTATTCTTAGCTCAGAAGTTGGGGAATGCTAGACCCTATTATTACTAGTATTGATATTTATGTCAAATATCGTTCGGTTAAAAATGAGAAGAATACTTTCCTTCTACCAAAATAACAATTTGTTATCAACAGAATGAATATTTTAGAAGAAAATAGAATTTACTTACCTTTTGAGGACCTCTCTTGCAATAGTTTAGCGACGCAATTTTGTGGTTGATTGACCTAACATCGACTAGACTAGCCTTGATCACAGAGCCCTTTACATTTAACCTAAAATTCATCAAAATCTATTCTAGCTTAAATTTGATTCGATGAAACAGCTCACGAGCATCAGTTTTAAGCGCAAAGTGATTCAGCCTTTAATAAAAAATATATTTTCAAAGATATTCAGGCACGTAGCCACGGGGGGGGGGGGGGGGGCTTGGTTGAACTTTGTTAGACCCCTCCTCAGGACGTCGATCAATGTAGATCTAGGTATATGTGCCCCCCCCCCCCCCCCCCCACAAAAACAAAACAAAAACAAAAACACAACAACAACAACAACCAAAACAAAAACAGAAACATCAAACTCTGGCTACGGGCCCGAAGATATTTAAAATCGAAATTAATTTTAGATGATGAATCAACCTCCGGCAGGGGAGGAATCATGAAAACTAGTAATTTCCCCTAGTTTGGCATAGTTAAATCTACGAAAATTCACTAATTATAAGTCGAATTATGGTCTAGAATGCTATGATAGTCTAATCGTAATAATTATAATAATAATAATAATTCATGATAATGATAGATCTAATTATTTTTATAAGGATATGGTTTGTATTTTAAGTCAACATGGACCCCGGGACATGGTCTTACATTAATTTAGCTTCCTACGGTGCATAACATTAATAATACATTCAACTACCTATTACAATTTTGGATTTTCAATACAGGCATTCAAATTTTATTCATTGCTAGTCTACTTAAAAATTCTAAAATAACAATTGAGAGCGATAATCAAACAAAACCCATCCTAAATTTCAGTCAAAGACTTGGAAATTACACCCACGTTTTACCTTTGCATCTCTTCACGCATTCGTATCATTATGCTTTACTACTGCAGAGTAACTGAATAGAATCATCTAGTAGGATTCTAATCTATTTTATACTAGATTTGAACAAGAACCTACCTAACCACTGACATCGTCTTCACCCGTCTGCAGCACTCGATAAGGTCAACCAAGTCTTCTTCGTATGTGCACTTCACCCAGGACAGCTCTAGCCGCTGCAGGTTCTTGGTGTGTTCTCCGATCAGTAGACGCAGTCCTCTCATTGTCTCTCTCGATACACTCTTCTTCTTTGATGGTAGTGAGTCCGGTGGTGCTGTAAGGTTGATGCTTGTGAGCTGCTGTCCTCCGGTCCGACGAAGACTAGCCGTGATCTGAAGTATGTCTCTCTCTGCATTATCGATAGTGATATCGATATCTCTCAAGCCAGGGAGCGATGAGAGCAGACCTTCATAGCTTTGTGACGTCACTCTCTTGGTTGATAGCTTTGTGACCGATAGAAGCTCAGGAGGAGATGGAGGGAAACTGAGAGAGGAGTCTGAGATGGTGAGATGGTTCAGTGAGGTGAATGATATAAGACAGGACCACAACTTCTCGGTCATCTCGGTGGATAGCTGGCATTTCTCTACAAGGAGTTGACCATCATCCTGGAATTAGAAAGTAATCTATATGTTTAAAATAGCCACATAATAAACAACACATATTGGAAATGGGTAGAATTTAAAGGAAGGAACCTTGGTATATTAAGTTGACATTAAAATTCAGAAGACAAAAGCACAAAAATATTATATTAAATTAGTGCTATACCTGTCCTTTAAAAATATCACTGTCCTCTTCCCTTCAGGAAACGAGTGTTTTTTTTTTATAACTACTTCAAATTTTTCCTAATCCATTTACCCCTTTAAAACCTTATCCCAGAGCTGGAACCTTACGTACATACTAAACACATTAAACACACTTTTACACTGTAAAATATCATTAGTTATTGCTTGCCCCACGACTAATAGCCGCCCGTTTATTCACATTCCAAACACTTCCATGAATACAAAATCTGTATTATCACATAAGTGAATTAGTGACATCCATCATACAAACCGAGCTTTTTCAAACGCGCCGAAAAAGGCGCGCAATAATGTGTTGACTTTTTAATTTTGCTGTGATGACTTTTTAATTTTGCTGTGATGAAGGCCCAAGGTACAATGACTCCACAAACATCCACTACCACACCCTAAAGCTCATATAATCAGCAAAATCTGCAAAGCATTCCTAATCCTATGCATAATTTCTTCTTACTCTTGGACCAAAAAAACCTCACCAAAAATAAGTATGCAAAAGTAACAAGTCAGACAGCAACATTCGCCTGCGTAACTCAGGCAAAATATAGTATTGTTAAAGGTAATACAAAGTTTTGGTATAGGGTAATGAATTTGGTTCAAATGAACATATTGGAAGCATATGCGATCCTACAATATTTAGTGATCGTTGTCGCGGTTGAAATCGAGTCTGAAGTTATGAAATTGTTAATAATACACTCTTTATTTTGTATAGCTCCCTCACAATGTTAAGATGTTTCTTGATTAAAATCAACCGATCAGCTATTCCTGTTCGGAAATTATATGCAAAATTAACAAGTCAGACAGCAACATTTGCCTGCGTAACTCAGACAAAATATAGTAATGGATTTCCGTACGAAACAATGGAATCACTTAAATGCCGAGCAGAATAAGTGATTACTCAAATGTCTCGCTGCCTATTTGTTCCTTTCTTTCTATCTCCTTCTCTGATCTCTTTCATCCCCCCCCCCGTGTATTCTGTAGCGTACATGTACACTTTTCTAGAGGCATCCGTTGTAGCTGACTCATATTTAATGTTATACCCACGTACATTGTTCTCCCTCCCCCTCCCTCTTCCTCTCTTTCTCTCTTCTCCTCTTTCGCTCTATCTTTACCAGTTTTATTTGCTTTTCCTCAATCTATCCCCATCTAATATTCTCCTGTGTATTACCTCATTTTGTTTTCAACGGCTGTAATCAGTTATTGGACAATTTAATAATTTACCGACTGAATGTTTTGATTATACTATATGTTCAAACTTAGTGACAGTTAACAATATTTTGAATTCATAATATTATATCTTTCTTATCTTATTAATCTATATTTTCCTTATATCTGTTTAGTATGCTATTTATGAGTTAATCAGGTCGACACATATATTATACGCGTTTTTTATTGTGCAGGGCGCTCAGGGATAGCAGTCTTTTTTATACTGAAGAGGAAAGCCTGCTTTAAAATAAAACGGTAAAGATGATATAAATAAATATGGCCAAAAGATCAATCTCTTTGTATTACATACATTAAATTTTGATCTGCGAATGGCTTATATTTGCATGTACACAGGCAACCTGTCTCTTTATTGCATGATATGACGGAGCGGTGGGTTGGTGGATGGCCCTGAACATAACGGCAATTCACGGTTTGTTTTTATGTTAATTTCAATTTTATTGTCAATCTTTTGTAAATGTAGGGTCATCGGAAGCATAATCTTATAATATTGTAGTTTACATGTGTGCATGCAGCACCTACCTCCAATATAATATAACATTAAAAAGGATGCTATTATAATTTTACAACCACGATATACACATGATATACATTTAAATAAATTTATGTTACACCGTTTAAAGATTTACTTGCATTCCGTATCAGGATAATCACCCCCTGAACAATCACCCCCGGAAAATTACCCCCCAAGGACAACATCCCCCGGAGGACAATTACAACCCGAACAATTACCCTCTAGGACAATTACCCCTACTTCTGAAATTAGCCCCTATGATAAATCCCCCCCCCCCTTTGGAAAATTACCACCTTTAAAGTTCACCGTGATAATAATTCGGTTTTAATTTTTTTCGGGGGTAATTGTCCTGGGGAGGGGGTGATTGTCCGAGAGATTAATTTTGAGGGGGGGGGGGGTAATTGTGCTTGGGGATTAATTGTCCCGTTGGTAATTGGCCGGGGGTGATTGTCCAGGGGTAATTGTCCCAGAACCCTTGCATTCATGTAGCAATCGATATACTTAGTAAGTAACTTACATGCAAGGCAATCACCCTGAGTGACTTCTCTGACTTGTGAAGACCAGTGATGTGAAGGCTTAGTCTACCGTCTGCGTTTGTACCACAGCCAAGAAGCCTGGAATATATAAATGAAGTGTAAATTGGTAGAAAAGAGGAATGGAAAGGAGGTATTAATTGCACACATTTGTAGGTAAGTGCATGTCTGGTTTAAAGTGTATCGATCACCTGAATATTATTCGTGTAGAACTGGAATGTATAAAATCAACCCGAAAATAATTGACCTGGCATTGTTTGGGTTTAACGTATGAAGTATGAAGAAATAAATGACAACATAAATAGGGCGCGCACGGGACCTAATTCGGTTTTCGGTTCCCAGCTTGAGCGCCCTATTTTTCTGCGATCACGTACGGGTGCGTCGATAAATCTACCACGAGGTGTAAATCTTTTAAATAATATACTTGAACAAAATTGTATTAAAACAGGCAACATAGGCGGCGAGCCAGCTGGAGGGAGAGCGGGGGGGGGGGGGCATATGGTCCTTTTCTTCGAGTATTTCAAAAGAGCCCCTTATTTTGTTTTAAGTGCCCTTTCTTTTTTTCTTTTTAAACAGCTAATTCCCCCTTTTCTTTATAATAGGTGCCCCTTTCCATTCTTATAAATGCTCTTATCACTCTGATAAGTATTCCTATTCTAACATGATAGGTGACCTTTTTGCTTTGACGAAATGTCCATTATCTTTAGTAATAAATGCCACTTTTCAAGTGCAATAAGTTCTCCTTTTACTGAGGCACGTTTCCCTTTTCATTTCTAACAGGTGTCCTTTCCTTTCTAAGAAATGTCCTTTATCATTCCTAATGAGTGCCGATTTCTAGATATGAGAAATGCCCCTTTTGGAACTAATAAGTGACCATTTTACTTTGACAGATGCCCATTTCCCTGTTTAATTAATACCATTTTTCCTTCTGATAAGTGCCAATTTTTTCTTTCTAATAAGTCCATTCGGTATGTGTTTGCATAACACATGATTTATGCTTCCAACAAAATGTGCATTCTTCCACTCAAAGACCATGTAATATACGCCTTTATGTTTTGATAAATGAATGATGTAGTAACAGAAATAGCCGGATAAGAACAAAATGTCGCACTCCGTACAGATTTCCTACTTCTATGCAGAGGAAATGCATACATTAATTCGAATCCCAACGAACGAAGCAACATGTAGGCCTACTTCTTTCTTAAAATTATCGTTTATATAGACTGGCCCTTTGACATTAACAGACATGCGTTTTGGCTTCATACTAATAAAGTTATTTTTTCTTAAGGCCCGGTCACACAGGGAGGACGCATGGGGAACGCACGGCCAGCGCATTGGAAATTTGCAATTTGGGCCAGTGCGTTGTCGTTCGCTAGGCGTGCGTCATCATTCGTTACTCGTTCGTCGAGCGCGCTGGACCAACGCTGGACCAGCGCTATGCATGCGTCGTCATTCGCTGTGTGCGTCGGGATTTTTTGAGCATGCTCAAAAACGTGCGCCGAGCTCGACGCATGAATATACACGCCAAAGGCACGCCAGACATGCGTGGAGCGCGCTAGACCAGCGCCAGACATGCGTGGAGCGCGCTAGACCAGCGCCAGACATACGCGGAGCACACGCCCTGTATACGCACAGCGCACTAGCTACACGCCGTGCATTTTGTGTCAGCTCGCTAGCTTTTCCAAAATTATGACAAAAGTTAGGCACACGTTCTTTTCCGATTTCCAATGCGCTGGCCGTGCGTCGTAGAACGCGGTGCATGCGTGGACCATTCGTCCAGCGCGCTAGCAACACGCTGTGAATTCGTGGAAGTTGTTATCATGTGCGCTCTGTGTGCGCTCTGTGTGCGCCCTGTGTGCGCCCTGTGTGCGCCCTGCATGCGTCCAGCGCGCTAGCAACACGCTATGCATTTGGTGTCAGTTAGCTGTAGCTTCGACAAAAGTTGGGCGCACGACAACGCACTGGCCAAAATTGCAAATTTCCCATGCGCTGGCCGTGCGTTCCCCATGCGTCCTCCCTGTGTGACCGGGCCTTAGAAGGTTGAGTTCTGGGAAGAGGTGAACAATAATTTGTGAGCGTTATCATTGTATTATGCAAGTGTGGAAGAACATCAGAGAAAAAATGTTTACTGAAAAGCATGGCTCTTCAATTGCCTTAATATTCTACATATGGCATGTAACATCATGGAGATCGGAACGGATTTGTATGCCCCTTTTCCTTGTAGTCCCATATCAACCTTTCTATGTACAGTGCTTGTAACTTTACCAAGACTGGGCCAAATTTATTATCATTTTGATGATTCAAGAACCTTGCAGTACACACCAATACTTATATGCTAGATGATCCACCTTTTCTGATCTATTCCACAACGTTTCTTTCACACTGCAATCGCATGACCAGAACTCTACTTTACCTTTAATGTTGATAATTATATTATTGACATCACACCATTGATTAAATGTGAGATTCTCAGTTATTTGAACTAAATCAAGACAAGGTTTTCCCGGTAGAAAAGAGTGGTCAATTCAGCTTCAAATAATCATTACAATTTCTTGGGCAATTTAGGAGGTCGTTGAAATAAATCAGAAAAAGAGTAGGGCCTTATATGATGAACAGAAAAAAACCCAGCTGAACTCATGCAAGACAGCAAGATGAACGTTAATAAGTTATTTGGGTATATATCCGGCGCATTTGTTCGTGCAAATGATACACATACTAAACATAATGGCATCCAGATCCTTTGCTAGCTTTGTGAAATATAATGTATATAATGCCATGAAGAAGAGTTCTGCGAATTTGCTACTTTCCAGCGGATAGACTCTCAATCTTTTCTTCAAACCAAGAACGAAGTTATTAAATCATTAGTAAACATCCTATCAAATAGATATATTTAAATAAATGCCAACAAATACAAATTAAGCGCCCTATGTTTGAGGCTAGGTGTCTGAAACTCAAGAGGTTTGATACTGTTAGCAATACAATCAGGTTATCATCAGTGGTTATTACAGGTATTATACCTATTAATTATTGATGTTATCATTACAAATCTATTTAACATTTTTTCTAAACAGTATCTCGCTTATTTTTGCTCCATTTTGTCTCAAATAAGTTGGAACTGTCCACCTATACTTGTTCCAAACAAGTATTACATGTCTAGTTAGTAATAATGTTATTGACTGACTAAAGATATGTACAATAAACTCACAATACATGATTCATCGTCTTCACATGTTTGCAACACACGACGAATTCAACCAAGTCTTTCTCGTCTGTGCCCTTCACTCTGGACAGACAAAGCCACTGTAGGCATTTGGTTCGTTTTCTAATCAGATGACCGAGTCCTCTCATCGTCTCTCTCGATACAATGTTCTTCTCTGATGGGAGTGAGCACGGTGCTGTAAGGTAGATGCGTGTGAGCTGCTCTCCTCCGGTCCGACGAAGACCAGCCGTGATCTGAGGTATGTCTCTCTCTGCATCATCGATAGTGATATCGATATGTGTCAAGCCAGGAAGCGATGAGAGCAGACCTTCGTAGCTTTGTGACGTCATACTCATAGCTAAAAGCTTTGTGACGGATGGAAGCTCAGGAGGAGATGGAGGGAAACTGAGAGAGGAGTCTGAGATGGTGAGATGGTTCAGTGAGGTGAAGGATCTGAGATAGGACCACAACTTCTCGGTCATCTCGGTAGATAGCTGGCATTTCTCAACGAAGAGTTGACCATTATCCTGTAATTATAAAGTGATTTGATATGTTAGCCATATGATAAACAATAGATATTGGAAATGGGTACAATTTAAAGGAAGGAACCTTGGTATATTAAGTTATATTACGTATTTAGTTAGAATTCACAGGTTAAAAATAAAGGCACACTATTATATTACATTAGGGTTATACCTGTCCTTTAGGAGAATCCCTTCCCCCTCCCCCTCAAGAAACGGGTGGTCTTTTGTACAACTTCTTCAACATTTTCCTAATCCATTCACTCCTTCAATCCTTATGCAAGAGCTAGAAATGTACGTACATACTAAACACATTAAACACACTTCTACACTGTAAAAAAATTAGTTATTGCTTGCCCGACGACCAGGAGCCGCCCGTTTATTCGATGCGATTTCAAAATTCACATTCTAAATACATCCATGAATACACAATCTTTGTTATCACATAAGTGAGTGACATCCATGATACAAACCGAGCTTTCTCAAACGCGCCGAAAAGGGCGCAAAATAAGTGTGAAGACCTTTTACATTACGTTTTCTCTCCACTTCACCAAACCACATTATATTTGTTTATTATGCTATTTATGAGTTCAATATGTACTTATCAGGTCCACAAATATTGTTTATAAGATGATGACGTGGATCAGGCGCGCCGGACGCAGTTTGGGATTTGGAGGGGGGGGGTGGCAAACATTCAGGGGGGGGGGCTCACCTTCCATGGGCAGTTACGTAACGGGCAAAAACGTTTGGAAAAGGGGGGGGGGGGTCAGAAGAAAAATCTGCATAACCACCACTCTTACACGTTACATGCAGGCCTCGCTGAATGTTTTTCAAATTGGATTATTAACGATGAGGTAGAGCATAAATTTGTGTGGGTTCCAGGGCCTGAGCCCCCAGAAGCTCAGGGGTTTTAGGCATTAAAATTATGGTCAGATATGCATATTTAGATACCCTATTTGTGACACTGGCAGGCCACTAATTATTGGCTGAAAATCCAAGGAGCAGAGCCCCCGGAAGCTCGGGGAATTTAGGTATTTAATAACGGTTAGATGAGAATCCAGGGGCCCGCCTTAGGGCCCTTGGTGGGGTCCAGGGGGCAGAGCCCCCGGAAGATCGAGGTTTTCAGATATTAAATTACGATCATATGAGCATACAGGGGACCGCCTTAGGGACCTTGGTGGGGTCCGGGGGCGGAGCCCCCTTAAGCTCTTTTGTTTAAGGTATTTTATTACGGTCAGATGAGCATCCAGGGCCCCACCTTAAGGCCCTTGGAGGGGTCCAGGGGGCAGAAACCCTGGAAGCTCGGGGGTTTTAGGTATTTGATAACGGTCAGATGAGCATCCAAGGCCCCGTCTTAGGGCCCTTGGTGGGGTCCAGGGGGCAGAGCCCCCGGAGGGCTCGGGGGGGGGGGGGGTTATGTATTTAATAACGGTCAGATGAGCATACAGGGACCCTCCTTAGGGCCCTTTGTGGGGTTCAGGGGGCAGAGCCTCCGGAAGCTCGGGGGTTTTAGGTATTTCTTTACGGTCAGATAAGCAGACAGGGGACCGCCTTAGTTCCCTTGGTGGGGTCTGGGGGCGGAGGTCCCGTAAGCTTTGGCTTTTTAGGCATTTAATTACGGTCAGATGAGTTTATTTGGATACCTCATTTGTGACATTGGCAGCTCAATTTTTTTTCTCTCTCTCTTTCTTTCTTTTTCTCTGTATCAAACTTTTTCAAAAAGAGAGGGGGGCTAGAGCCCCCGAGCGCGGCCTTTCTGCAGACCCTGACATAAAGGCTTCTAAATAAGCATATTTTTCGTCCGACTGTAAATTTGGAAATTTCTAATTTTCCAACAAACGCATAAAAAGGTATAACTTACAAAAAGATTGAGAAAAAATCCTGGAAGATCATGTCATTTCAGCAACATTTGTAAATCACTGGTATCGAATACCCCCCCCCCCCCCCATCCGCACGCCAGCGTTCAGGGGCTCATGAGCTTCTTACCCCTTTAACAAAAACAGACATGCTTTCCCTTTCTCTCACCATATGTCCACGATATGCGCGTATCGCTATTATAAAAACCTTCATTGATAAATATAGGTAGCATGCGCATTGTTTAGGAAATTTAATTCCTGTTAACTTTCCTTTTTTTATGGAATTGTATATGTCATGTAATTCAGGTTTTTATTATTGTTATGTTCTTTTGGGTTAAAAATACAAACCATCTTTACTCCTGTACTGCTTTTTTTTGGGAGGGGGGGGGGGGCTTTTTTTTGGAGGGGGAGGGGTGAGCAAAATTGCGTTTTGACGCCCCCCCCCCCTCCTTCCCCCACTTCCGGCGCCTATGACGTGGATCCTTATCAAATGATTGGTTGAAAGTGTACACGTGACCATGCATTTATTTTGCCTAACGCGTAATTTGGATAATGACCGGTCATTATCCAATTCTAATGGCCGGCATTAGTAAAACCATGTTATAAAACATCATTTCATATAACAAATAAAACATAATCTTATAAAACAAATAATACACATCATTTTGTTCGGGCATTAGTAAAATTACCCACACTCGGTACCTGCAAACAGTCAAAGCACCCTCGGCTATCGCCTCGGGCGTGTTAGACTATTCCAAAGATACCTTGTGTAGGTTATTCTTTCTAATGCCCTCACTGCTGTGTTTTATTTTTATAATAAACGCTGTTTTTATTGTACAGAGCGCTCATGAATAACAGATTGTTAACTGATGGGGTAAGCCTACTGTAAATAAAAACGGTACAGATAATATTAATAATTTATTTTTTTTTCTTCATATTTTTCCATCCACAGGGATTTTATTGATTTTCATTTGAAACACATACTAAAATATATATTCAAGGTAATTTACATAATAACATAAATAAAATAAAATTGGCTTTTCAAGATACAAGTATTGTTGAGCTGTTGAGTTAACAGAAAACTAACAAATAAATAATTCATTTCTAACACTCATGAAAAACAAAAGAAAAACAAATACAGAAAAAATGTCATTTTAAGTAAACAAATTCCTGAATTGAAACCATTTTCTTGTGAGTTTATTATTTCTACAATTCGAATTTGCACTATACTTTTCGTTTTTGAAGTAATATCAATAAACATGGCGATAAACAAAATCAATAACTTTGTTTTATTTACACAGGCAACCTGTCTCTCTATTTCATGATATGCCGGAGCGGTGGGTTGGTGGATGGCTCCGAACTTACCTGTCATTCACGGTTTCTTTTAATGTTAATTTCAATTTATTTCAAATCTTTTGTTAATGTAGGGTCATCGGAAGCATTATTTTATAATCTTGTAGTTTACATGTACATGCAGCACCTTCATCCAATGTAATATAACAATCCAAAGGATGCCACTATATTTCTACAAACAGCTATACACATACTATATATTTAAATGAATTCATGTTACACTGTTTAATGATATATTTGCTTTTATAGTATCAGGACAATTACCCCCTGGACAATCATCCCTGGTAAATTACCCCCAAGGACAACATCCCCCCCCCCCGAGGACATTTACTACCCGACAAATTACCCTTTTGGACAATTACCCCGTATATCTGAAAATATGCCGCTAGGATACTTACCCCCCCCCCCCCTATGACAACAAAGACAATTACCCCGGAGGACAATTACCCCCTCCCCCTTCCCGGGAAAATTACCCCCTTTTCATTACAGGGGAAGTTCACACTGATAATTTATTTTTTTCGGGGGGGGGTATTTGTCCGGGGGGGGGGGGACAATTGTCTTAAAAACCCTTGCATTCATGTAGCAATCGATATACTTAGAAGGTAACTTACATGCAAGGCAATCACCCTGAGTGACTTCTCTGACTTGTTAAGACCAGTGATGCGGCTTCTTAGTCTACCGTGTGCGTTTGTACCACAGCCGAGAAGCCTGCACCATAATAAATAAAGTTTAAATTGCGTACACAAAGAGAAATGGAAAGAAGATGTTTATTGCATCCATTTGTAGATGAGTGCATGTTTGGTTAAAGTGTACTGATCACCTGAATTTTATTTATGTAGAGCTGGAATGTATAAAATCAACCCGACAAAAGTTGAACTGCCATTGCTTGGGTTAACGGTATGAGGTATGAAAAAATAAATGGCAACATAAATAGGGCGCGCAGGAGACCGATTTCGGTCTTCGGTTCCTAGCTTGAGCGCCCTATTCTTCTGCGACTACGTACCATCGGTCGGCAAGTCTACCACGAGGTGTCACTCTTATTATTAATATACTTTTTTTTTTTATTGTATTCAAACAGGCAAAAGAGGCGGCGATCCAGCTAGAGGGAGGAGGCATGGTGCCCCTGCGTTCGAGTTCCCCCAAAGAGCCCCCTTTTAAAAGTGCCCTTTCTGTTTCACTTTTTTTTTTTACAGATAAGTCCCTCTTTTCTTTCTAATAAGTTCCCCCTCTCCCCTTCTCATAAAAGCTCTTCTCACTCTGATAAGTATTCCTATTCTTTCTAGGTATGAGAACTGATTAAAGTGACCATTTTACATGAACAGATGCCCATTTCCCTTTATAAAAAGTCCATTCGTGATGTCTTTGCATAGCACATGATTTATGCTTGCAACAAAATACACTCAAAGACCATGTGATATAGGCTTATATGTTTTGATAAATAAATGATGTAGTTACAGAAATAGCCTGATCAGAACAAAATGTTGTACTCCGTACAGATTTTCTACTGCTATGCGGAGTACAATACACGCAGAGTGCATATGATCTACCCAAGTGAAATGCATATGAATACGAACCCCAACGAACGAAGCTAAATGCATTTCTTATTATGTTCGTTCATATAGACTTACCCTTCTACATAAAAAGACATGCGTTTCGGCTTCATACTAATAATGTTATTTTTTTCATAATGTTGACAATTGTATTATTGGCATCAATTCACTGATTTAATGAGATTTTCTCAGTTACTACTACAAAATCCAAACAAGATTTTCGCGGTTAAAAATAATGGTCTATTCAGCTGCAAACAATCAATTATTGAGAAATTTAGGGGGTCATATAGATCAGAAAAAAATAGGGCCTTAATATATAATGAACAGAAACAAAATAAATAAGCTGAAAAAACATGAAAGAAAACAAGATGATCGTTAAAAATTAGTTTTGGTATATTTCCGGCCGATTTTCTTAGTGAAACCGATACACATATTAAACATAACGGCATTCAGACCTCTTGCTGGATTTTAGAAATTCACTTCATCTACGATGTCATTATAAGGTTGGCGGAAGGGGGAGGGGGGTGAACTTTGATCACATCATGAATCTATTTAACATTTTTTCTAAACAGTATCTCGCTTATTTTTGCTCCATTTTGTCTCAAATAAGTTGGAACTGTCCACCTGTACTTGTTCCAAACAAGTATTACATGTCTAGTTAGTAATAATGTTATTGACTGACTAAAGATATGTACAATAAACTCACAATACATGATTCATCGTCTTCACATGTTTGCAACACTCGACGAATTCAACCAAGTCTTTCTCGTCTGTGCCCTTCACTCTGGACAGACAAAGCCACTGTAGGCATTTGGTTCGTTTTCTAATCAGATGACCGAGTCCTCTCATCGTCTCTCTCGATACAATGTTCTTCTCTGATGGGAGTGAGCACGGTGCCGTAAGCTTGATGTGTGTGAGCTGCTGTCCTCCGGTCCGACGAAGACCAGCCGTGATCTGAGGTATGTCTCTCTCTGCATCATCGATAGTGATATCGATATCTCTCAAGCCAGGAAGCGATGAGAGCAGACCTCCATAGCTTTTAGACGTCATACTCTCAGATAATAGCTTTGTGACGGATGGAAGCTCAGGAGGAGATGGAGGGAAACTGAGAGAGGAGTCTGAGATGGTGAGATGGTTCAGTGAGGTGAAGGATCTGAGACAGGACCACAACTTATCGGTCATCTCGGTAGATAGCTGGCATTTCTCAACGAAGAGTTGACCATTATCCTGTAATTATAAAGTGATTTGATATGTTAGCCATATGATAAACAATAGATATTGGAAATGGGTACAATTTAAAGGAAGGAACCTTGGTATATTAAGTTATATTACGTATTTAGTTAGAATTCACAGGTTAAAAATAAAGGCATACTATTATATTACATTAGGGTTATACCTGTCCTTTAGGAGGATCCCTTCCCCCTCCCCCTCAATTAACGGATGGTCTTTTGTACAACTTCTTCAACATTTTCCTAATCCATTCACTTCATCAATCCTTATGCAAGAGCTAGAAATGTACGTACATACTAAACACATTAAACACACTTCTACACTGTAAAATATAATTAGTTATTGCTTGCCCGACGACTAGCAGCCGCCCGTTTATTCGATGCGATTTTAAAATTCACATTCTAAATACATCCATGAATACACAATCTTTGTTATCACATAAGTGAGTGACATCCATAATACAAACAGACCTTTCTCAAACGCGCTGAAAAGGGCGCACAATAAGTGTGAAGACCATTTACATACGTTTTATCTCCACTTCACCAAACCACATTACATTTGTTGATTATGTTATTTATGAGTTTAATATGTACTTATCAGGTCCACAAATATTGTTAATAAGATGATGACGTGGATCAGGCGCGCCGGACGCAGTTTTGAATTGGGGGGGGGGGGGGGGCAAACATTCCGGGGGGCTCACCTTCCATAGGCAGTGACATAACAGGCAAAAACGTTTGGAAGGGGGAGGGGGTCAGAAGAAAAATTTGCATCACCACCACTCTTATACGTTACATGCAGGCCTCGCTCAACGTTTCTTAAAGTGGATTATTAACGATCAGGTAGAGCATTATTTGGTGTGGGTTCCAGGGCCTGAGACTAAGCATTTTTAGATACCCTATTTGTGACACTTGCAGGCGACTAATTGGCTGAAAGTCCAGGCAGCAGATCCCCCGGAAGCTCGGGGTCTTTAGGTATTTAATAACGGTCAGATGAGCATACAGGGGACCGCCTTAATGCCCTTGGTGGGGTTCAGGGGCGAGGACCCATTAAGCTCTTTTGTTTTAGGTTTTTAATAACGGTCAGATGAGCATCCAGGGCCCCGCCTTAGGGCCCTTGGTGGAGTCCAGGGGGCAGAGCCCACGGAAGCTTGGGGTTTTTAGGTATTTAATTACGGTCAGATGAATATACAGGGGACCGCCTTAGGGCCCTTGGTGGGGTCCAGTGGGCAGAGCCCCCGGAAGCTCGGGGGTTTTAGGTATTTAATAACGGTCAGATGAGCATCCAGGAGACCGCCTTAGGGTCCTTGGTGGGGTCCGGGGGCCGAGCCCCCGTAAGCCTTGGGTTTTTAGGCATTTAATTACGGTCAGATGAGCATAATTTGGATACCTCATTTGTGACATCAGCAGGTCACTTATTTCTTTTCTCTCTCTTTCTTTCTGCAGACCCTGACATAAAGGCTTCTAACTAAGCATATTTTTCGCCCGTCTGTAAATTTGGGAATTTCTAATTTTCCAACAAACGCATATTAAGGTATGACTTACAAAAAGATTGAGAAAAAATACTGGAAAATCATGTCATTTCAGAAACATTTGTAAATCACTGGTATCGAATAACCCCCCCCCCCCCCCCCCATCCGTACGGTAGCATTCAGGGGCTCATGAGCTTCCTACCCCTTTAACAAAAAACAGACATGCTTTCCCATTCTCTCACCATATGTCCACGATATGCGCGTATCGCTATTATAAAAACCTCTATTGATAAATATAGGTAGCATGCGCAATGGTTAGGAAATTAAAATCCTGTTAAATTTCCTTTTTTTATGGAATTGTATACGTCATTTTATTCAGGTTTTCATTATTGTTATGTTCTTTTGGGTTAAAATTTCAAAGAATCTTTACTCCTTTACTGCTTTTTTTTTGGGGGGGGGGGGAGGGGGGGGGGCAAAAATTTTACCCCTCTCTATTTCAATATACGCCGGAGCAGTGGGTTGGTGGATGGCTCCGAACTTACCGGTCATTCACGGTTTCTTTTAATGTTAATTTCAATTTATTTCAAATCTTTTGTTAATGTTGGGTCATCGGAAGCATTATTTTATAATCTTGTAGTTTACATGTACATGCAGCACCTTCATTCAATATAATATAACAATACAAGTGATGCCACTATATTTCTACAAACAGCTATTTCATTACAGGGGAACTTCACCTGATAATTTATTTTTTTCGGGGGGTATTTGTCCGGGGGGGGGGATCAATTGTCCTAGAAACCCTTGCATTCATGTAGCAATCGATATACTTTAATAGAAGGTAACTTACATGCAAGGCAATCACCCTGAGTGACTTCTCTGACTTGTTAAGACCAGTGATGCGGCTTCTTAGTCTACCGTGTGCGTTTGTACCACAGCCGAGAAGCCTGCAACATAATAAATGAAGTTTAAATTCCGTACACAAAGATAAATGGAAATTCGGGATGTGTTTGCATAACACATGATTTACGCTTCCAACAAAATGTGCATTCATACACTCAAAGACTATGTGATATACGCCTTTATGTTTTGATAAATGAATGATGTAGTAACAGAAATAACCTGATAAGAACAAAATGTCGCACTCCGTACATATTTCCAACTTCTATGCAGAGGAAATGCATACATTAATATGAATCCCAACGAACGAAGCAACATATAGGCCTACTTCTTTCTTAAAATTATCGTTTATATAGACTGACCCGTCGACATTAACAGACATGCGTTTTGGCTTCATACTCATAAAGCTATTTTTTCTTAAAGAGAAGGTTGAGTTCTGGGAAGAGGTAAACAATAATTTGTGAGCGTTATTATTGTATTATGCAAGTGTGGAAGAACATCAGAGAATAAATGTTTACTGAAAAGCATGGCTCTTCAAATGCCTTAATATTTTACATATGGCATGTAACATCATGGAGATCGGAACGGATTTTTATGCCACATGTTCGTGTAGTCCCATATCAACCTTTCTATGTACAGTGCTTGTAACTTTACCAAGACTGGGCCAAATTTATTATCATTTTGATGATTCAAGAACCTTGCAGTACACACCAATACTTATATGCTAGATGATCAACCTTTCTGATCTATTCCACAACGTTACTTTCACACTGCAATCGCATGACCAGAACTCAACTTTACCTTTAATGTTGATAATTATATTATTGACAACACACCATTGATTAAATGTGAGATTCTCAGTTATTTGTACTAAATCAAGACAAGGTTTTTCACCTTCAAACAATCATTACAAATTCTTGAGCAATTTAGAAGGTCGTTGAAATAAATCAGAAAAAGAGTAGGGCCTTATATGATGAACAGGAAGAAAAACAGCTGAACTCATGCAAGACAGCAAGATGAACGTTAAGAAGTTATTTGGGTACATGTCCGGCGCATTTGTTCGTGCAAATGATACACATAAAACATAATGGCATCCAGATCCTTTGCTAGCTTTGAGAAATTCACGACTCATCTACATGTATACAATGCCATGAAGAAGAGTTCTGCGAATTTGCTACGTTCCAGCGGATAGACTCTCAATCTTTTCTTCAAACCAAGAACGAAGTTATCAAATCAATAGTAAACATCCTATCAAACAGATATATTTAAATAAATGCCAACAAATACAAATTAAGCGCCCTATGTTTGAGGCTAGGTGTAAATTGCCCATTGTAAACTAAAGCAAAAACACCATCTAAAGTTCAAGACGTTTGATACTGTTAGCAATACAATCAGGTTATCATCAGTGGTTATTACAGGTATTATAACTATTAATTATTAATGTTATCATTATTGTTATCAATCATCATTATTACTGGGGCTACCAACATTATGATTTTTAATATTATTCACCGACTAAAGGTTTGTACAATAAACTCACATTAGATGATTTATCGTCTTCACATGTTTGCAAGACTCGACGAGTTCAACCAAGTCTTCTTTGTCTGTTCCCTTCACTCTAGACAGACAGAGCCATTGTAGGTTCTTGGTTTGTTCTCTTATCAGAAGACCCAGTCCTGTCATCGTCTCACTTGATACACACTTCTTCTCTGGTGGGAGTGAGTCTGGTGCTGTAAGCTCGATGTGTGTGAGCTGCTGTCCTCCGGTCCGACGGAGACAAGCCGTGATCTGAGGTATGTCTCTCTCTGCATCATCGATAGTGATATCGATACGTCTCAGGCCAGGAAGCGATGAAAGCAGACCTGCATAGCTTTGTGACGTCACGCTCTCGGCTGATGTGACGGATGGAAGCTCTGGAGGAGATGGAGAGTAACTGAGAGAGGAGTCTGAGATGGTGAGATGGTTCAGTGAGGTAAAGGATCTGAGACAGGACCACAACTTGTCGGTCATCTCAGTAGATAGCTCGCACTGCTGTATCGCAAGCCTAGTATTCTGTAATGAAATACAAACAGACGGACTTGTCACTTCCATAGGCTTCGAGATAAATATTTAACACTAAATATGGGGAGATTTCACATCAGTGAAGTTGAAAGTAAATAGGCTTAAATGCACAATATCTCCTAAAAACATGCAATGCTATTTTGTTGCGGTTTCTTTCTAGGCAGAGGATATGAACTTGCCAAATATTTATAAGCGAAAGGCATGCACCGGTATAGACCGAAATCTTCAGTCTCTGATATCGACAGTTGTTCCGCTGAGATTACATCCGGCTCCTCTGAGCGCCTCTATAGAATACCATTAGGAGCCAGAGCAAATAACACAGAGGTCCTATAGGACATATATTTATTCAGATGGTCATATATCAGCCAATACTTAACATATTCAATTGGTTTTCGACACTTGGACATTATTTTTGATGTTCTTTCGGAAAATGAAGAAAAAATTGAGAAATTCGAAAAATATATTTTGTTTATGACGTCACACTTCACCACTCTATACAGGCTGACAAATGTCAGTTGTATTAAATCATGACCAATACCACTGATACCAGACGGTTATTTCTGCCTAGCACCAGTAATGCAAAATTCTACTCACTTGGACGGCGATTCTGTCGTTTCGAGAACCATCTCCATTCCTAAATACGCTATTTGAAAAAAAAAGGAATTGAGGTTATTTGAGAATGTCATGATATTGATTTTGGGGAAATAATATATTAAATTAATAAAGAAATTAAGAGAACCGTTCGTGCCCTTTGATCTGCACAGAGGTAAAAAAAATACGATTATGGAAACAATAATACTAACAATAACAACAAAAATATGATAATCATTTAGCCATAACAATTATGCTATCTATAATAATAATAACATCAATAGTTATATATTATAAAATATCATTTTGAGTCCATGTCGTCATTAAAACAAAGATCTGTACATGAATTAAGATCTAGATCTACTTACCCCGTATTCAAGTACGTTAGTTGCTTAGTCTTGACAAACAGGTCAACCAAGGCTTCTTCGTCTCTGTCCCTCGCTCCGGACACATGCAGCCTATGTTTGTCTTTGGTCTTGTCTTCAATTAGAAGACTAAGCCCTCCAATTGTCTCTCCTGATTCACTCTTCCTGTCTGTGGTGAGATCTGTCCAGGCGTGTAGTCTGATATGAACTAAGAACTGTTCATCCCTAGCCCTAGTCAGACTCATACTAGGTCTGGATGTGGTGGTGGTGATCTGATGAGGGTTGCTCGTCTCTGCAACATCGATAGAGACATCGATATCTCTCAGGCCAGGCAACGATGAAAGCAGACCTTCGTAGCTATGTGACGTCACTCTCTTAGCTGATAGCTCTGTGGCAGATAGAAGCTCAGGAGGAGATGGAGGGAAACTGAGAGAGGAGTCTGAGATGGTGAGATGGTTCAGTGAGGTGAAGGATCTGAGGCAGGACCACAACTTCTCGGTCATCTCCTTAGATAGCTGGCAGTGCTGTATCTGAAACCTAGTATTCTGCAATGAAATGCAAACGGACGAACGTGTCACGTGTATATGCATCGATTAAGGTATTGAGACCAAAAATCGTGGAGATAATAGAATTCCATATCAGTAATGCTGACAATACAAAGCTTGATTGAATTATATTATTTTTAAAAAATGCAACTGTGTTGCAATTTACTTTAATAGTTCTATTCAGAGGATATCCTTTTCTTCAATAATTCATAGCGAAATGCATGTGCACGTATAACAAAAGTATACTCACCTGGACGGCGTACTTTTCGTTTAGAGAACCACCTTCACTCTTACATAGAATGTTTAAAAAAGAATGAGGTACAGAACGTGTTTCAAGAAAGTCTTGGGAAATGATATTCTTAATAAAGAAAGCAAGTGAATTGTACATCCCCTCTTCACAGAGGCAAATGAAACAGCTATACTATTAGTAATGACAATAATCATGTTATAATAGTAGTAATGATAAGAAACAAATATAATCATGATAATGATATCAATAATAATAGGAATATCCAAAAAATAAAATGGTAATATATCATTTTGTGTTCATGTCGTCTTAACAAGCTACATGAACACAGAGATCTGTACATAAACTAAGATCTAGATCTACATCTACTTACTCCGAATTCAAGTACGTTAGTTGTTTAGTCTTGACAAACATGCCAACCAAGGTTTCTTCGTCTCTCCCCTTCATCCCGGACACATGCAGCCGCTGTCGGTTTTTGGTTTGGTCCTCAAATAGAAGACTAAGCCCTCCAATTGACTCTCCTGAATCAATCTTTCTGTCGGTGGTGAGTACTGGCCAGGCGTGTAGTTTGATATGAACAAAGAACTCTTCATCCCTAGGCCTGGTCTGACCCATAGGCCTGGAAGTGGAGGTGATCTGCAAAGTGTTGCTCGTCTCTACAGCATCGATTGAGACATCGATCTCTCTCACACCAGGTATCAATGAGAGCACTCCTTCGTAACCTTGTGACGTCATTCTCTCGGCTGATAGTTTTGTGACGAATGGAAGCTCTGGAGGAGATGGCGGGAAACTGAGAGAGGAGCCTGAGATGCTGAGCTGTTTCAGTGAGGTGAAGGATCCGAGACAAGACCACAACTTCTCGGTCATCTCAGTAGATAGCTGGCAGTGCTGTATCTGAAGCCTAGTATTCTGAAATGAAATGAAATCAGACGAACTTGTCTCGTGTTTATGCATCGATTGTGATATTGAGACTTAACGCGTGGAAATATAATTATAGAATTCCATCCATATTAGTGAAGCTGATAATACAAGGCTTGAATGAATTCTTTCATAAAAAAGCAATGCAACTATGTTGCAATTTCCTTTAATAGTTCCATTCAGAGGATACACCTTTATTCAATAATTCAAAGCGAAATGCATGTACACGTATAACAAAAGTATACTCACATGGATGGCTTGCGTTTTCTTTAGAGAACCACCTCGACTCCTACATAAAATGTTGTAAAAGGAATGAGGGCCAGAACGTGATTCAAGCAAGTCTTGGGAAATAATATTATGAATAAAGAAAACAAGTGAATTGTACATCCACTCTTTACATAGGTAAATGAAAATAGTATTAACTATAGCAGTAATGATAATTTTCTTGTTATAATAATGGTAATGATAATAAGAAATGTAATCATGATAATGCCGATATCAATAATAGTAAGAATATCCAAATAATAAAATGCTAATATATTAATCTGTGTTCATGTCGTCTTAAACAGCTACAATCATGACACAAAGATCTGTCCATAAACTAAGATCTACATCTACATCTACATCTACTTACTCCGAATTTAAGTACGTTAGTTGTTTAGTCTTGACAAACATGTCAACCAAGGCTTCTTCGTCTCTCCCCTTCATCCCGGACACATGCAGCCGCTGTTGTTTTTTGGATTGGTCTTCAAATAGAAGACTTAGCCCTCCAATTGAATCTCCTGAATCAATCTTCCTGTCCGTGGTGAGTGCTGGCCATGCGTGTAGTTTGATATGAACGAATAACTGTTCATCCCTAGCCCTGGCCTGACCCATAGTCCTGGAGGCAGCGGTAATCTGAAAGGTGTTGCTCGTCTCTGCAGCATCGATAAATACATCAATATCTCTCACATCAGGTACCGATAAGAGCACACCTTCGTAGCAGAGTGAATTCACTCTCTCGCCGGATAACTTTGTAAATGATGGAAGCTCCGGAGGAGATGTAGGAAAACTGAGAGAGGAGTCTGAGATGGTGAGAGTATGTAGCATCGAAAATGATTGGAGGCAGGACCATAGTCCACTCGTCACGTCGGTTGTTAAAGTACACCCCTTGAACTTTACTGTCTTTACCTGGCGTTTAGAGAGAGAGAGTTGAAAAAGGAGAGAATTAAAGACATATTGAATAAAGAAGAAAATAACGTTAATTCGATGATCTCTTGCTTTTTGTAGTAAATATTAGGACAATCGAGACAGCGGTCTTATTTTGTCTTAAAATATTTAGTAACAAATGGAAAATCTTTTCCCCTACTTTGTTACATTCATCAGTGATTTTTAAACAACTTTATTTTCTCCGATGTCAGTAATTATAAATATATAATAAATGAAAGCAACAAACAAATATATTGATCTTTTGATTTTAAGTTATGGTCCCGGTTATGGCAAAGAAATTAACATTTTATACAGTCTTTCTGAAATAACTATTGTTATCGGCTGCTATCGACTCAAGCATTCTTGCTTATGATAGTTGGCCTCTGCATTTATCTTGATTAGTTGTACATGTACTTAACTCCATACTTTCAAGCTTTCAATTATGCATTTTTATGTGTGTATTTATGTAAATCAATTATATTATATACTATTATTGTTATTTGAATGTTTATTTATCAATAAATGCAGAAACATCTGCTAAAAAAAAAAAAAAAATATGTACATACCTCACGTTTTAGTTGCTTTGGAAGATTTTGCATCCCAACGACGGTGTAGACAGTCGGTGCCCTTAGAACAATACATTGTGCATTCACACATCTTTGAACCAACGAAGACACATTTCCTTCGGTACCCTTGGTCTCTGATGAGCAGTCAAGGAGAATGCGATATCGCTCGCTCTCATCCACAAAGCTGTTTGCAAGGACCTTCTCCATTATTCGTATACATAGGTTGTTGTCCGTACCAGCAGCAAATCGGATGAGATTCTCATAGTCGCCGATGTTTGCTTTGATCTTGAGCAGTACTCTGTCTAACTTAGATAACTTCAAGCGCAGCAGAAAGTGGTTTGTTTGATCAGCGAGAAATTTCCCAGCCGAGTGTTCTTGTGCGAGTTTGTGATAAAACTCAATAGTAGTGGAAGTGGTCTCGTTGGACTGGGGAAGGCGTGTTAATGAAACAGTCGTCTTGGATACTATCCCAAGCTCACATGCTCTTTCAAGGATTGCGGGAAGTTTACGGAAATCATCAGGCGTGAAGACTAGTTTTTTAGCATTGTCGAGCAAACCATTAAGGGCCACTTTGCCTAATTGACAAATGGTTTTCCTCAACTTTTTGCGTGTGATTTTTACCGTTGACTTTGATCGGACGTTTGCATGGTGCATCAAAAAAACATTCACGCTGTCTAATAATTCTGTTTGAGTTGCAATTTCAGTGTTTAAAAGCCCTTCGCTCCATAAATGACAGACCATGAGACAAAATAGAGGTGTTTTAACAAGTTCATTAATGAGCGGTTGTTCATCAAGGTAAACCTTTAGACCATGACCATGTCTGCTATAATTATTCGAAGTCGAAGCAAAGAACTTGTCGATGTACTCACGTGAGCTATCTCGTGAGAATCCTTCTATCCACATCTTTGTGTATACCCTTGGAAGTTCATCTTGATTGAAGATGTTTTCTAGGTGAGGGCGTGTTGTTACAAGGACTCGGCACTCAGGAAATTCCTCCCAGCGGATGACACTGAAAATATTGCTCTCCGAGCTTCGTTCTAAAGAAGAGATACCGGCATACTCATCTAGGCCGTCTAGTATGATGTGACAGATGCTCTGATTCTGTCTAATGAAACTCTCCAGACCCTCTGGTGTGAGATCATCAACATCACTCAAAAGCTGGGTTTGTATAGCTTCTCCGATCGATGTAAGCCGATTTGTGTTTCGGAATTTCACAACAAACAGAAGTGGCAGGTCTTCTAAGGCTGACCCCTTTTTTCTGTGAACCCAATCGTGAGCCATCTTAGCGACAGCCGTGGTCTTCCCCCTCCCAGCGGGGGCCGAAATGAGGATTCGAGCTGGCAGTTCTCCGTTTACTTTCGTTGAAAATATTTCAGAACCCTTGAGTATTTCCTTCTTTTTCGTGTCTTGTCCGTTAGCGTCCTTCTTCACCATTGTAACAGCCGTGTGCATATCTTCAAGCTCAGCATAACTGCTTTGATCCCACGGTTTCAATTGAATTTTGCACAATTGTTTTCGGTACTTATTCTCCAACTTTTCGCGACATCGCTCAACAGTCAATGATGCCGAGATCTTCTTATTGTAGATACCTGGAATGATAACCAAGACGAAAATTCAATTAAATACCCATTGAATGTCCCCATTGAATCCAAATTGAATACCAATTGGCAATTTGGAGTACATGGAAAGTGAAACAATGGGTACCTAATGAAACTAATTGGCAATTGCATGGTCCCCATTGAAACCTACTGGCAATTGGTTTTAATAGGGACGAATTGCCAATCGGTGCCAATCGGGACCATTTGCCAATTGGTTCCAATATGTACCCATTATTTCACTTTCCATGTAGGCTACTCCAAATTACCAATTGGTATTGAATTGGGATTCAGTGGGGGCATTCAATGGGGATTTAATTGGTAAATCGATCCAGGTAGAAGACCCAGTGATAAACTGATACTTCATAATCGATATTGGCAACTGTCCACCAATTAGGTATATTCTAATCTCAATTGCATTAACTCCATCACATAGATCATTTGAAGTGAATTTAAGACTAACTTTTGAACATATATATTAGTCTCCTATACACACATATATAATAAACATACATTTTGTTTCTTGGTTAGTAATCATATTATAATCAATATATCTATTGCTAAAACGTGAATGTAATTGTAACATGATCGGCCAAGTAATATGTTGGTCAATAATTGCCGAAGGAAAATAGAAATTACAAAATTGATTGTACATTGTCATAATTTGCTTAACAAATCATGATAAATGTATTTTACTGTGACACGTGTAAAGTAATAATGAATATGCACGAGATACATAGATCTGTAGTTGGTTTCTATTGGTTTATATTGGTTTATATTGGTCCTATTGGTTTCCATTTGTCCTATTGGTTTCTATTGGTCCCATTGGGTTCTATTGGTCTAATCGGTTTCTATTGGTCCTATCGGTCCTGTTGGTTTATATTGATCTTATTGGTTTCTATCTAGTTGAGCATTGGTCCTGTTGGATTTCTATTGGTTTCAATTGGCCCCATTAGACTTTAATGGGATTTCAATTGGTTTCAATTGGACCGATTGAAGTCCAACTTTAAGGACAAGTCCACTCGAAAAATAACTTTCTTTCAATAAAAGCAGAAAAATCAGACAAACCAATCAAAAAAAGTTTGAGCAAAATCGGATAACTAATAAGAGAGTTATGAATTTTTGAAAAAGTTTGTAAAACTATGAAACTATGAAACTATGATAAATACTATTCCCGAGTCTTAAGTTTAAATCTTAAATGGTTCTTGAGATATTGTGATAACGGTCAAACGGGACGGACGTACGGACGTACGGACGGACAACCCGAAAACATGATGCCTCCGGCACCACCTTCGGTGGCGGAGGCATAAAAAGCCAAACATGCAGAAAGAATCACTGGCGTAAAGCAGGACTTTGGGGGTGTATGAAGAGAATCGTTCAAAAAACCAAAGAAAACATAACAAATGGCAATCATCCTTTATTTTGTTTTCATGAATTTCTCAGATCAGGAAGAAGATTGAAGTCACTGAGATGTAGGACACAGCGATTTAAAAACACATTTGTTTCGTATTCAAGCAAGTAACAAAATATAACTTTTTTGTAATCCAATGTTTTTGCGTTTTTCTTTTATATTATGTTTCGTTAGGAATTTAGTAAAATTAATATTTAGTGAAAGTAATTATTACGATGTGGTACACATTAATCATTTACAAATATAATTCAGTATGCATATTTTCAATTTATCAGATTCATCCCGATGTACTAGAAATCAGCTTAATTTTTTAATAATGTCTGTTTAGTGGTAATAAATTTGAATTCATAAGTATGCATGGATTATATTTGTTAAACTACGTAACTTGCGGAAACGAAACAACCCATGACTAAACGAGAATCAACATTACGTATGATTATTATTTTTCCTCACCAAAATGTTTCCATGTAATTTATGTTCTTTGGAAACTTTGTCTGAGCCTTAATTGAACATATGAGCGAAACAAATATCCATGTTAACCGTGCTTTAGACAACAAATTATATTGAACATTAAACAAGGAACATAACATATTTACTAGCGAACTAGCCGGGATTTTGCAGTCATACGCATTCTCGGTCCAAACGGTAACACAATATCGGACTCACACTTCACTGTCAATATGACTAAAAATGAGAAAATGTAGTTTTTTCTAAAACTTTGATAGCGTCAATTAATTGTAAATGTTTGCTTTCGGTATTTTCAAATATATGAACCTGTTACGAAAATGTATAAACATTACCTGCAGTAGCCTGCAAGCATGGACAAAAACAGTTAAACTCTTTAACGGAATATTGGCGGAAACTCGGAAAAGTCATTTGAACTTTTACAATCGTATGCCCTATATGTCAAATCGATAATTTTGTCATTCGAAGTGGGCATTAAAATATCGTTAATATTTTTTTCTCTTCTAAATAACCTAGGGGCTATGCCTAAGATATCGTCTGGTTGGCATATTGTTGTTGTATAAGTCACCCCCCCCCCCCTTCCAAGGAGAATAATCGCTGTTTTAAAGCATTCATACCTGAGCTACTTTGCGGTGGAGTCACCTCTTGTTCATTTGGCTCCTGCTGCTGTGGAAGATATTCACCTACAGGAAATGTTTACATAGTAATTTATGATGTTATTTATGCATCCATGGCTCGAGGGATTCGAACATCAAAACATATTTTTACATTTAGATACGAACAATATTTAAATTTCATGAATCAAACAATACAGCTAGAATGCTAGACTGATCAAATTTACCTTAAATTTAATAACGAAGTCATACAATATAGATATTGTTCATTCAATAGCACACAATCGACTGTTTACCTCGAGATAATTTTTTTCCCAGTCCACCAAGCTCCACATCATGAAGCTTCGTCGCCAGGATTGATCGTGATTGGCTTTTGTCTTTTTGTTTATTTGTCCACATATTCAGGATTTCCTCCATAGCCCCATTGTATTTATTCAGATGACTCGCGAGAATTGATTGAGTCCGACTAAAGGAATACCCCAGAGCGATGCACAGTCTTGAGTAACTGGTATGAGGTATTTCAACGGAAAGATGATTCATCTCGACTCCCTGTAAACACGGTAAAGTCTCCATCGTTCTGTAAAGGCATACAATAAATACATAGCGCGGATTAACCTGGTGATTAAATGAAACCAAGGAGTTACTAGGCGATCAATTACGTGTTAAACAGATACTTATAAAGTAATTATAGTCATTTAAAAAGTTTGGTATAAAATGTTCAAGTGTTCTGAGACTAGTAAACATCTCAGATCGATGAACTGCCGTACTCAACGTTTGCTTTGTTCCTCTTATGCAATTAGTCCGATACGTAATATCAAGTTGTTTTCTGTTTTCCGTTCTTGTCAAATATTTACCTTTTTCCTTTATACAAGTCAAAGAAAATAATGAATATTGTTTTATTGGTTTATTGCGCATATATCTTTTTCTTTTTAAAGAAATTATTTGTAAAATATTTTTTTCTTTTCAACTTTAAAGGAGGGCAAATGTGTCAAATACATATCCACTAGCAGATAAAAAAAAGGTGTCCCCCACCCCTCTCACACGCACACACACACACACACAAACACAAACACACAAACGAAGGGTGTGGGAGTTTGTGTGTGTCAATGTGTATGTGAGAGATCGATTAATATTTTTTCTGGGCAGCCTACATGAGCACATCCACTGCCACCATTGCAATTTCCATTGATAATTCCGCTGCAATTGTAATTATATAGAATTATATATAAATATTGGGAGGGGGCTTGGGCGAAGAAGGTGGACGCATGGGGGTAAATGAAGACGGAGACGAACTGATTGTGTGCGTCAATGGAGGAGAGAGGTAGAGGGGTATGGGAATTAATTGTGAGTGAGTGGGTGAGAGAGAGATAGAAACGAGAGAGAGAGATAGAGAGAGTAAGAGAGAGAGAGAGAGAGAGGAGAAACGGTAGTGAGTTTGTTTAATTAGTAGATGTGAATAAAAGAAAGAACAATAAGAAAGAGAGAGAAAAAACTAATGAGCAAGTGGGAAAGCGAAAAAGAAATAAATTAGTGAGTTGGTGAAAGCAAGAGAGCTGTTAAGTAATAGAGAGATGGGTGAGTGAATGTGAATGAGAAAGAGGGGGAGAAAGGGAGCTAAGAGGGAGATTAAAATTATCAGGTGAGAGAGAGTAAGAAGGGGCGGGAGTCAGACAAACAGAAAGAGAATGACTGAATGGATGGGTGAAGGAGGGAGAGAGAGATTGGCATTGTGTATCAGTTATTCTGTAAGCCAAAAGCGATATAAATTGAAATATGTCATTCTCAAAAAGTTATGAAAACGAGTGTCAATAAAAGGGTATTATCACTACTACACTACATTATACAAAGAATCAATTATGCGTGAACCATTTGAAGAAATATTCTTTTCAGATGGCATTACTGATTTTCTATTCTTCCACACTGTGGCCAAGTAAAAATGATTCCTGGCTTCTCGTTCCTGCAACCATTTTGTTGGCGCCCGCCTCCCTTTTTTAAGGTTTATTGTTAATATATAATTTTAGTTTAAGATGAAAAGTTAATTCGGTGATATCTTAGATGTAGATCTAAAACAATTTAAAGGGAAAAGGCATAGAACTGATAATTTAGAAGAAGAAACAATCATATTTCATTTCATGTATCAAATTATCATGTTTAAGTGTATTTATCGGGAAACTGAAATAAAATCTCAAAACATGCTTGAAACTTATCATGGTATCATGAGTGGCCAGTCCCATCTGTGTCAAATGGTGTAGTGTGAGGCAGATCTCTTGAAATCACTAACGGTTTTAAACTGAACCCTGATTATTATTATTGATATCATTATTATTTTGGAGGTTGAGTTTTGTATTGAGTGTCATTTTTTAAACCAGAAAATGATACAGATGGTCATAATTAGTCTTATAAAGCTGTATAATATCGCAAACTTTAGTGCAGCGCGTCGCCGACGACCTGGCAGTGTCTTCTGCCTTAGCTGTAGGGTGTGCGCAAGAGGGCGTTACAGACTGAACTTCAGGGAGGCTGTTGATTTGTTTACATTCACTTTTGTTTAAATGCCTCCCAAAACGACATGTACAAACCACCGCTCACATCAACACACACACACACACACACACACACACAGTGTTTGTGTGTGTGTGTGTGTATAACAAAGCCTCCTAAATTGTTCATAATAATTATACATGTACTACTATTACGATTGATTTACATATCGTTGCTACTCATATACACTCTATTGTGTTGTTGTTATTATGATTTGTTAACTTTTTGGCAACATTTTGGAGACTATGAACCACTCATCTAGATGTTCATAATGATGATATATCATTATTATGGATCTTCTTAATGTAATAAACGTTGATTTTTGTTTCTTTATTATTTTTACACCAAATAATTTGCTGTAGACCACTAAAAGCAAAAGTTAGCATGGAGCCATGCCAAATACCACGTTCACGTGCGGCCATCATATAACAAATATAAAATATCAAAGAATGTGGAAACACTCACTCATTATTTTCGAAAAAAAACCGTACGAGAAACTAGGAATCGATTTTACATAGCATATACTAAAATAGACCTGATTTTTTTTGTTGCAAATATTTTATATCTTTGATCGAGCGCATGCAGGCGCACTCACCCAACGAATTCACCTACCAGAACAAAAGAAAAAAAGGCGTGTATACGGAAAGGAAAATGGGGCACGTGTCAAAATAAAGGGGCTTTTATCAAGGTGTAAAGGGGTCATATGAGGAAGAGTTAAAGCTATTATCAAAAAGTAGAAGGGGCACTTATCAAAAGGAAAAGGGGCACTTATTAAAAAGGAAAAGGGGTGCGAGTCAACGTGAAAAGGGCACTTATCAAAGTAAAAGGGGCAACTCTCAGAATTGACTAGAGTCCATGGGTGTCGATCCCGGGGGGATGGGGGGATATATCCCCCCCCCCCAATATTTCAGGTGGGGAGGGGGGTGGCCTGTAAAATCATCCCCCCAATAATTCACCCTAAACAAAAATTAAAGAAGAAAGAGAAAAATTAATGAGAGCCCGATGAGAGTAGTTAATGGTTATTACTCGCAAGATGACCATCAATATACACATTTTGCTATCTCATTTCCATAATACATACATAATTTTATATACAAAGTAACTGAGATAACCGTATATGAGACAAGAATTAATTGAATTCTCCCTCATACGGCTTCATCAGGAATTGATGAATTTATCCAATTTGTTCAATCAACAGCATCAATGAAATGCAGTGCGCCAAATGCAAAGACGCAGCGTTACAAAAACAACGAGCTGAATGTTAAGCGCGAAGCGCAAAAGTAGCAATCTGCAATGCACATCAGACAATCCTGGACAGTGTAAACATAGATGAACTCTGTGACGAATTCGTGATGAGATCGGAGCTTGGAGGAAGATTTTGGGACATTAGTATGACTTATAAGATAGTTCACTAGTTGTTATGTTGTTTCCGTTCACCCTTCTTAAAATTCACGTCATTGTATCTTTATTTGTGTTTTTTTTTCACTCGGCATTTTATTTCCTGATATTTCCTAAAACATTTTCATTTTTGGAGAAAGATTATTATCTCATAACTTATTTTAGTTTCATTGAAAAGCTGATGTAGGCCTATGTCACTGGCGTACTGATGGAGGGGGGGGGGGGCAAGGGGCCCCCTAAATAAAATCCAATCATGACTTATTTTCAATTTCATACAAGTGATTTATAAATGTTCGTGTGTCACATGATTTACAACAAAGTTCGCGTTTATCCATTTCTGTTGCAAAATGACACATTCCCAAATAGCCAGAAAGAGCATATACTTTGTAAAGTCACTAATGGGTCTAATTAGTGGCCGTTATCACTAACAGTAGTAAACAATTCCTTTCCAGAAGCTATTAGGACAAGCACTGCCGGGAAATAACATGCTACCCACCACTCGGGTTCTGCATGCAAAGATTTGCGAACGAACGTTCCATACGTTCATCATGTGGGGAAACTAAATTCAGACAAGGATTAAAATATAAAACAGTACAACGAGTCTTCTTTATCTAATAATTTAGTGAAACGGCAAAGCTTCCGCGCTTTGCGCGGGAGGGGGGGGGGGCAACTGACTTCAGACTAGGATTAAGAGTTATAATTAAATGAAACGTAAAAGTACACGATACAACGAATCGTCTTCTTTTTCTAATAATTTAATGAAATGTGAAAGCTTACGCGCTACGCGCGGGATGGGCGAAAATGAATTCAGACATGGATTAAGAGTAATAATCAAATTAAACGTCAAAGCTTCCGCGCTTTGCGCGGGAGGGGAAAAACTAAATTCAGACAAGGACACGATACAACGAATCGTCTTCCTTCTCTAATAATTTAATGAAAGGGTAAAGCTTCCGCGCTACGCGCGGAGGAAGGGGAAGTTGATTCAAACATTTATTTTTAAGAGTCGAGAATAGTACATCGAATCGTCTTTATTCTTTAATAATCTAATGAAACGTCAGAGCTTCCGCGCTACGCGCAGAGGAAGGGGAACTTAATTCAAACAAGGATTAAGAGTCGAGAACGGTCCAACGAATCGTCTTCTTTCTTTAATAATCTAACGAAACGTCAGAGCTTCCGCGCTACGCGCGGAGGAAGGGGAAGTTGATTCAAACATTCAGTATTAAGAGTCGAGAATAGTACATCGAATCGTCTTCATTCTTTAATAATCTAATGAGACGTGAAAGCTTACGCGCTACGCGCGGGATGGGCGAAAATGAATTCAGACGTGGATTAAGAGTAATAATCAAATTAAACGTCAAAGCTTCCCCACTTCGCGCGGGAGAGGAAAAACTGAATTTAGACAAGGACACGATACAACGAATCGTCTTCCTTCTCTAATAATTTAATGAAACGGTAAAGCTTCTGCGCTACGCACGGAGAAAGGGAAAGTTAATTCAAACATTCAGTATTAAGAGTCGAGAATAGTACATCGAATCGTCTTCATTCTTTAACTCTTATCGTGCCAAGAACACTGTTCTGTGCATGTGCTGGCGTGCCACGCTCACATAATTGGGTTTCTGGTGGCTTGCCATGCACACATAAACTCTCAATCGCTCGCGTGCCACGTACACATTTTCGTGCATTTTCGTACACACGCTAATTGAACCTACCCTAAATTAACATGGCACACAGAGGATTAGTGGCTGGCACAATAGGGATTAGCACTGTGGCAGTGGGTGAATTGAATGGGGGCAGCTTAAGAGTTAATAATCTAATGAAACGTCAGAGCTTCCGCGCTACGCGCGAAGGAAGGGGAACTTAATTCAAACAAGGATTAAGAGTCGAGAACGGTCCAACGAATCGTCTTCTTTCTCTAATAATTTAATGAACGGTCAAAGTTTCCGCGCTTCGCGCGCTCTGTAAGTGATTCCCACGCTTTGCGTGCTCACTACCGCCCCCTAAAATGAAATCCTGGCTATGCGGTTGGGGAGGGGGTGCAACCTGCCACACGCTTCTACCTCTTGGTTGCTTTGATCCATTGCCGAAAATATTTTGGCACCTATCATCCCCCCAACCACGGATACAAATCGACACCCTTGCTAGAGTCCATTATCAGAGGTAAAGGCGGCACTTATCAGGGGTGGTAAGTGTCATGTATGAGAATGTAGAACCGTCAGCAAGTCTAGTTGAACGTGATCCAGTTGAGGAAAATAAAAGAAATATAACAATGCCTCGCTCGCTTGGATTAACATTATAGATATGTGTATTCGTTAAAGGTATCAATGTGGCACGGCAGAGGGGGGCGGAGTCTTTCAAAGTGGTGCTGCACCGATTAAAAACGGGCACTTACTGCAAAAAGAAGAGAGCACCTAAAAAGGGTAACCTCAAAGCAGAAAGAAAATCAGGTTTGAGACAATGGTGTATACCCTTTGATACGGTTATCAGGGATGATCTTCAGCATGTTCTCTTTACTACTTCAGCACCATACTTTGCACATGTTGTGATTGTCTGAAGTAGGTGAGCAAAATTCATAGATGAAACCCCCAATCCTGATGGGGTCTTAAGCACAGTATTATGATGAGAGAAAAAAATAAGATCTTATTAAAAAAATGGTATTAATGAGATAGGCATACCATAATAAATTATGCTATCGAAGGATGCGGGCATGTGTGGGTACCAATGTGTATTTGAGGGGTGCATCACTAGTATTTCTAGGCAGCCTATGCCATGATTGCAAAGTGCGATACACCTTTTTTCCGTGGGGGCGGTGAAGGTTAAGCTCTACGCAGGCGCCGCACAGTGGGCCAGGGAGGAACCAAAGTGCGCCAAAATTCATTTTTGGTGATTTCTTTTTCTTGCCCAGTTGAAAGGTAAAACATTGAGGAATACCTCGGTAAAATATTTAATTCCGGTATGCACAATAAGGGTATAAATTTACTCCTTCCACATATTCACAGTTTTAATGCAAAAGTGACATATTTTATAATTGTTTTCCATTTAACATGAAGTCTTTAATTTATTGATATGAAATTGCTCTCACATATTCCTGATAGCTCATTTCGTTGCATGAATGGGTTAAAATTAATAGAAACACAATCTTCATGATATATTATCCATGTTTTTTTATAAATGCAAAGCAAATGTTTAGATCTCCGCAGAGTTCCGCTTCAATGTTAATACCACCATTTTCTCTGATGTCTAAAGCTTTAAGTTGATACCAAATTTGGCTGCCCGATCTTGCCCGATTTCCCTTGTCACATTGCCCCGAAAAATGTGTTTTTGGGGTCTCCGCGGCTGAATCATGAAGGATTCGCGGTCATAACTTACGGCGCGAGGGGGCGCGTGACACTTGTTCTGACACCGCGGACCAAAATAAACACATGTTTCGGTGCAATGTTGCAAGGAAAACGGCTCTAACATAATAACGGGCAGAATCGGGCAGCCAAATCTGGTATCAACTTAAAGCTTAGATATCAGAGAAAATGTTGGTAATAAAATTTAAGCGGAAATCTTTAGAAATCAAAACATTTCCTCTGGATTTATAACAGATAAATCCCCCCAAAATGAGTTTTGGCGCACTTTGGTCCACCCTGGCCCACTGTGCGACGACTTTCAGTCCTCTTCGAGGGACTTGGTAATGAGGATGAATGCGTTACCAAAGGACACTTGCTCATCGACTTTGTTTCAAAAGCGGGACCTTCCGGTTACGAGACCACTGCTCTACCACTGAGCCATCATGAGTGGCCAGTTCCATCTGTGTTAAACGGTGTAGTTTGAAGTGGATCTCCTGAAATATCAGGCGGTTCCCAAACTGAATCCTAAGTGTGTGCAATAGGGCATTACAGCAGCTAACTTCGGGGAGGAAGCCTGCAGAAAACTGGCCCCTTCCCCCCCCCCCCCCCGCTTAAATGGTGGTTGCAGGGTTGCTTGGATACGGTATGAAACCAGCGTCTACTCATTTGACCTAGGGGTCAATGTCATATACAAAAACGGCCAAGAGTGAAATATGCTAAGTACGATCCTCGTTATCGATATTAATTGACGAGCTTTGGACCAATCACAACGTTGTATCTGTAAGAGTTCTCCTCTACTGCGTTCTGATGAAAAAGAAGGGGAAAATCACAAACACACACACACACACACACACACACGCAGACACCACCTAACACGATTACATTACGGACACTCAACCTTAAACTTGAAAAGCTTCTGAAAACAAGCGGGTCTTCAACAAAGCTTTGAAGGCGGCAACAGATGATTCTTTCCTTATGTCTTGTTTTAGGATTGTTCGTACGCTTCGGAGCAGCACAAAGGAATGCGCAATTTTTTTATTTTTTTAAATCTTTTTTTTTAAATATTATAAATGGTACTAAATTATTTTGTTTAAAGGTAGAAAATTAAAAACGATAACAAATAAATATTGTTCAAGAACGAAGCCCCCGAGACAAAAAAAAGTGAAATAGCGGACCCCCTCCGACCCCAACCCTATCCATACAGACGGGCGACCATAAGTCAAGTCTCATTTATACCATCTGGACAACCATCGAAAACACCCGATCTTCTAAGGGGAGACTTCTTCAAGAATTACTTTAATTAGAGGTATAGCTTTAGAAGCAGCTTGTCCTTTGCATTTCGTAAGTTATTTGAATATGGATGTGATTATAAAGATAATATTTTAGACGAATAATTTTGGGATACTAAGCCACAAAAAGTACTTTAGATGCAATGTTATACTTTACTGGCAAACAATGTAATGTAATTAAAACTGGTGTAATATGGGAACATATGGAGAAATTGCTCAACTACCACTCCACTACCAAAGTAAGAGGCCGTGTGCATTTCTACGATTATATTGTGAGAGAGAGAGAGAGAGAGATATATATAAAGAGAGAGAGAGAGAGAGAAAGAGAGGGAGAGGGAGTGGGGAAGATCCGGGGTTTAGATTCAGTTTCCTTTTCCTTTTCAAATTATTCAACTTGGTACTGATACAAATATATGCCATGTGGTGATACAAACAGGTACCACAATCTCGTTTAATGTCATACAAATATTCAACAAGAATTGAAGAGACGATGACAAAATAAGAATAACAATAATAGATCGTCGGTATCGTGAGAATATACATTTATAGCTATCGGCTAAATCCTCAAACAATGGAATAACCAGAGCGGAATCTACTGTGACACGAATTATTATGAGTTCAAGCTGAAAGAGTGAATAGCCATGTCATGGTTGTATTAAAGAGCAGCATTGGCCAACGATTGTTGCTCAAATTCATCAACAATGCAAATATTGCGGCTTCCCTCAAAATTACCATTGAGCAATATACAAACTGATAATATGAAATCGAATTTTATTACATAAAAATTATACAGACTATTTGCATTTGTTTACAATATTCAACAAATGTCTTGTTAACAACAGAACTCCCAAAAATATGTCTAGACCTTGTTATTTATGTTAATCTAGGTAATCTATTCATTCAAGACCTTCTTTTTATCTTATTGAACAACTATGCTCTATAATTTCAGAGTTATGTGGCATATGAGGTTGTATAAATGCCTTATATAATGATATCAAAGTACGCCTTGGATCATAATTTTGCAATCTTAATAACACTCCAACTTTCTTTACCATACACTGATTTACAAAACGAATATGACTATTCTAAGATATATGTTTTAGAATAGTCAAATGTATATCAATACTTATCTCAACAAAGAAGACAACATCAACTTATTCAATTACCTTTCCATCGATTTTCAGTTTACCATTAACACTTATATATTTTTTGGTTCCTCCTACTTCTTATTAACTTGAAAGTAGCTTTCATTAATTTAGTTATACGTGTGATTCCGATGCACTGATTTTTGTATTAATTGTAGGTTTTGTAAATACTTTATTTACATTAATTTTACTTAAAATAAATACAGATATATAATTTGATCTCATCTAAACATGACTGTGATTAAGTGCTGGTTTTAAATGTTTATGTATAATGTTATCCGTGATGTTTTATCTGATTAAAAATTTATTTCAACATTTAAAAATAAATACATTAGTTTTGCCCTAGACATCTGGAGATCTGACTGATGTCAGATCATTACTATGTATAAAACAGGGTTGAACCTAACCCTGATCCTTTTGGAACACCGCAACGTATCTTCTTCATTTCAGATAACGTTTCACTTTATTCAACAAACATCAATCGGCTACTAAGATAGTCCGTAAACCATTTAAGAGGTAACCATCGAATGCCAAATTCTCATAGTTTATCTATTAATAAATGTTATGATGAATTGTGTCAAATGCTTTCTTATAATCGTTGAAGATACCAAGTCTAACTTTCTCGTGATCTACAGATTTCAAAGTTCAATTTACCAAGTTGATGAAAGTCAATGTTGAACTATTTTTCTTTCGAAATCCATGTTGATCGCATGTAAATGCATCATTTGTTTTTACAAATTAGAAAATTCGAATAATTATCCATTCGTTTAACCTATAGGTAGAAACGATATCGGTATGCAGTTATTTGTTTCTATTTGGGTCCTTTTTTGTGTAGAGGAGTACCCTTTTTAATTTGCAATTCACCTGGAACCTTGCCAGTTTATAATGAAAGGTTAATTATATTTGTAAGTGGATGTGATCTAATTAATTTCACTGTAATATCATCATGACATCAAGCCTTTTCGGTAGCGATTAGCAAAACATGACTTCTAACTTCGACTGCAGTTATTGGAGAGACTGCTGTTTATTCTGCTGCTATATCTTCATAAGGTAGCTATAAATAGAGTATACCTTATCATCCTATTTTAAAGGGGTGATTTTTCTTTTTCTTTTTTTTTCTTCAACTGTTAGTGTTAGACTTTATTGGAATAAGCTACTAGATGATAATGTAAATTACTGGCGAAGCATCAAGGAGGTGGAAGGCAAGAGGGTACGTATATTTATTCTACCGTACTGAGAAAGAGAGAGATAAAGAGAGAGAGAAAGAGGGGGAGGGTGGATTAATGGCTCAGGGTCCGAATTCAGTTTACTTTCAAATTATGCAACCTGGTAAAAATGATGAATTTATCTGCTATAAGATTGTCATGTCATTTACCATGAAATAATCACACAATGTTGTTTATTGTCAACAAAAAATCAATTCAATAAGAACAATAATAATTGCGAAAATGTTCCGCCCTCTCTCTGTCTCTCTCTCTCTCTATATATATATATATGTATATATATCTGCTTAATCCTTTGAATAGTGGAATCAACAGGGTAGAATCAATTTTACTTATTGTGTTTCCAAAATGAAAGAATAAATCGCCACGTCTTAGGGGGCGTTTCATCAACATTTTGTCCGCCGATAACTGTCAGCGCTGACTAAATTTGACAAATCAGAGGCCTGGAAAATAATCAGTGACAAAAAATATTGTCGGTGAAAATGATATTAGTGGGTGAAAACCACCGACTACTTGTTTCATGAAACGCCCCCTGGTTATACTATAGGATGAGAGCGAGTGAGGGGTGCAGCCTAGGGTTCAAATTCAGCTTTCTTTCATACTATAAAGCCTGGTACTGATGAATTTATCTGGCATGTGACTGCCATGTGACGGTTCCTTATAAATAGTACCGCAATATCTATTGTCATCCAAATATTTAAAAGGCATTGTATAGATGTTGAACAAATAAGAGAAATAACACATCGTCGTTCACTCTGATTGGGGGAATCAATAAAGCGGAATCAACTGTGAAATGAATTATGAGTCATACCTGAAATAATACATTGCCACGTCATGGTTGTATTTAACGGTGAACGCTTGCTGCTAAAATTCAGCAAGAAATGTTAATAAGATTGCTTTCCCCAAAAAAGTACCATGAGACATAAAGCTAGATAAAAACTGAACCATAACAACCGATATTGTCTGGTAAATATACAGAAAACATTGAAAACAGGAAGAGGGGTGGGGGGGGGGGGGGGGGCTTTTCAGTTTGTTTCAGCCCATGTACTATTACTGCAATTATATGTGACAATTGCCATATACGGAAACATGTGCAGTGTTTTCCACTTAAAATGCGCCTCCTGTAAAAAAACAAAAAAAAAACATTCGTTTTGGATATCATGAAATGACTTATCAATCACATTGTTTAAAAATTTCTTTTCTTTGCGTCGTTTGATATTATATATCATACATCTTGTCAAGAAAATAATACAATGGACATATTTATGGTGTGGTAAAAAAAAAAGTTACATAATTTTAATGACATCCATATAAGAGTAAACCATACTTTTCATTTTAATTGCGCCATACACATGTGTGGTATATCCATCTTTAAAATGTATATTAGACAGGTTTATTACCTCCAACTCATGAACAAAATCATGTCAACTGAACATTCAGAGATGGTATATATTTGAAAAAAACATACAAATCAGGATTTGTTACATTCTATCAAATTGTGAGCACAAAAATACAAATGTTTGTCCGAAAAATGTGCTTATCATCAAGCGACATCATAAGCATTATAAGGAGAACAAGTATCAAAGTCATATCCACGAGCCAAAATGTGTACCCCCTCCAAAACACACACACACGCAAACACACACACACGCACACGAGAGAAGAACGGGTGCGGCCATATGTGCGTGTCTGTTTGTATATGAGGGGCGCATTCATATTATTTCTGGGCAGCCCACATTGGCACAACCACTGCCATGACTGCAAGTTCCTTAGATAATTTACACTGCATATTATTTTTTGGGGAGGGGTGTGCCGGCCGGCATCAACATGCACGATAAGCTGGCCGGGGACGAATGAAGAGAGGGATTAACTGAGGGTGTACGTCAATGGAATGAGTTTGTTGGAGCATTTGATGTGAATACAAGAAATAGATCAATAAGAAAGAGGGAGAAACAACAAATATGAGCGAGTGGGAGAGCAAAGCAGAAATGTATTAGTGAGTGGTTTAGAGCGAGGGAGAGAAGGAATGTTAAGAGGGAAATTAAAATATCGAGGAGATAGAGAGAGAGAAGGGAGAGAAGGGCCGGGAGACAGACAGAGAGAAAGAGAATGACTGGATGGATGGCTGAAGGAGGGAGAGAGATATTGTCATTGTGTACCAATTTATCTGTATCCACAAAGCGAAACATAAATCCTAACATGTCATGTCTCGAATAGTTATGAAAACGAGTGTTAATACAAAGATATAATCACCACCTCACTACACTACGCAAGCAATCAATAATGGGTGAACCATGTGAAGAGCTATTCTTTTCAGGTGGAATTGCTGCTTTTGCATTCTTCCTCTCTTAGGCCAAGTTAAGATTATTCTTAGTTTCCCGTCCCCGCAGGCATTCTTTTGGCGCCCACCTCCTTCGTTCCGTGGTTATGTTGTTATTTCATATTTAGTTTAAGATGAAATATTAATTCAGTGATGTCTTAGAATAAACGTACATCTAAAGTAATTTTAAGAGAAAATGCTTAGTTCTGATAACTTTAAAAAAAATCTCATATGTCATTTTATGTATCAAACTGTGAACTGACCAAAGGTCTTAAAACATGCATGAAGTATATCACGATACCATGAGTGTTAAGTCCGAAATGGGTCAAATGGTGTAGTGTCAAGAGTAGATCTCCTGAAATTACTGGCAAACTTTTTTTTTTTGGGGGGGGGGGGGTTCGGTTTTTACCCAGTAAATGATAGAAATTAGATATGTTTACTCAATTAGCCTCAATTTCTTCCATAGTTAGTCTTAACTAGTGGTATAATATCGCAAACTTTAGTGCAGCGCGTTGCTGACGACTCGCCAGCTGCTTAAGCTGTAGGGTGTGCGCAAGAGGGCATTACAGCCAGAACTTCGGGGAGGAATCCTACAGTAAAGAGGCAATCTGAACACGGTTCGACTTCACTTTTTGTGAATCTGGCGAAAAAATCGTAGTAATCAACAGCTTACCTTTTTCATATGTTGAGGTCATATTACATGTATTATTTTGTTATTAACTTATAATTACATATTTTGGGTTAGATTACTGACAATATCTTTAACAATTCAAGATGGGATGTGCAATAAGGGTAGTTTTCCGTTTTCAATTAAGTTATTCCTTTGTTGTATAGGCCAGTAGAAACTAAAAGGCAAATGTTAATGTAATGAGTAAACTCTATATGTAGACCTACTGTTTGGTATTGAATGGTATGAAGTGTAGATTTAGGCAAGGTAGTTTGTTACTTTGTCTATGATACATGCTTTCAAAAAACATAAAATGTAACAATAACACCACCACACAGACAAACTTGACAACTTTACTGTTTGGTATTGAAGGTATAAAGTGCAGAATTAGGCAAGATAGTTTGTTACTTTGTCTATGACACATACTTTTAAAAAACATGAATTGTAACAATAACATCACCAAACAGACAAACATGGCAACTTTACTGTTTGGTATTGTATGGTATAAAGTGCAGATTTAGGCAAGATAGTTTTTTACTTTGTCTATGACACATAATTTTAAAAAACATGAATTGTAACAATAACACCACCAAACAGACAAATTTGACAACTTTACTGTTTTGTATTGAATGGTATAAAGTGCAGATTTAGGCAAGATAGTTTGTTACTTTGTCTATGATACATTCTTTTAAAAAACATGAATTGTAACAATAACACCACCAAACAGACAAACTTGCAACTTTACTGTTTTGCAGTGAATGGTATAAAGTGCAGAATTAGGCAAGATAGTTTGTTACTTTGTTTATGATACATACTTTCAAAAACATGACATGTAACAATAACACCACCAAACAGAAAAACTTCACAACTTTACTGTTTGGTATTGAATGGTATAAAGTGCAGAATTAGGCAAAATAGTTTGTTACTTTGCCTATGATACATACTTTCAAAAAACATGAAATGTAACAATAACACCACCAAACAGACAAACTTGACAATTTTACTGTTTTGTAGTGAATGGTATAAAGTGCAGAATTAGGCAAGATAGTTTTTGTAACTTTGTCTATGATACATACTTTCAAAAAACATGAAATGTAACAATAACACCAACAAACAGACACACTTGACAACTTTACTGTTTTGTATTGAATGGTATAAAGAGCAGAATTAGGCAAGATAGTTTGTTACTTTGTTTATGATACATACTTTCAAAAAAATGAAATGTAACAATAACACCACCAAACAGACAAATTTGACAACTTTACTGTTTTGTATTGAATGGTATAAAGTGCAGATTTAGGCAAGATAGTTTGTTACTTTGTCTATGACACATACTTTTAAAAAACATGAATTGTAACAATAACACCACCAAACAGACAAACTTGACAACTTTACTGTTTTGTAGTGAATGGTATAAAGTGCAGAATTAGGCAAGATAGTTTGTTACTTTGTTTATGATACATACTTTCAAAAACATGACATGTAACAATAACACCACCAAACAGAAAAACTTCACAACTTTACTGTTTGGTATTGAATGGTATAAAGTGCAGAATTAGGCAAAATAGTTTGTTACTTTGCCTATGATACATACTTTCAAAAAACATGTAATGTAACAATAACACCACCAAACAGACAAACTTGACAACTTTACATTTATATGGACATAAAGAATACATATTCCTTCAATTTGTTTTAAATTGTAATGCTTTTATTTCCTCACAATCATTAAAACACAACCGCTTCCCCCAAACCACATGTACAAACCCATACTCACATCAACACACACACACACACACACATTAACTAACAATAACACAGCCCTCTAAATTGAGGTGAAAAGGGGCACTTCTTTTACCTCAAAATATATCATATTAAAACAGTATGAAATACTCACTTTATTCGTATAATCAATCAGTAGGCATTTAAGTGCAGGTCAATGACGTGATTCACTGGCTTTAGTTTAGGTAGAAGATGAGTTGTTTAACTAGTTAGGACTCCTAAGAATGTTGTCCGTGATAATATTCCGTTTACTATATCCCCGCTCAACGCGTACGACGTTCAATGAACGGCTCAAACTGGTGTAAAGTGTGAGAATGAAGAAAGCTTTAACAAGAGTCTTTTGAATCACAATTCTAGCCAAATAATGAAGTGTCCGATTTTGCTTGCATTAAAATCTCCTCATTCGGAAAATGCGATGTAGCCTATCTTGCTTTAGTTGAGAAAGTATGACAAATTATCAAAAGTTGACTCCCTGTTTCGAAGAGACCGACATGAAGCAACCTACAAGGAAGTACTAACACACAGCGTCAACACGTCTAGATTAACGCGATCAGGTCGAGGAAAATAAATATACATTTTGACAATACTTCGCTCGCATGAATAAACATTATGAATATAAATATTCGTGTCGTGTTTTGACGTTGCACTGCAAGGGTGGCGGAGAGTCTTTCACACTCGGGATGCACCACCAAAAAAGAAATGGGGCACGTTTTAGAAGGGAAAAGTACACTCAGAAAGAAGAAGGAACATAAGTGTCAAAGTATAAAGGGCATTTATCAGAGATGTCAAAAGAGACACCTCTCGCATCCGAAAGGGGGCACTTATAAGTAGGGTTAAGGGACTTTTATTACAAAGGAAAAAGGCACTTTTCATACCTGAAAGGCTACTAATAAGATATGTAAAGGGGCACTTATTAAACGGGGAAAGATGTACTAATAAAAAGGGTAAAGGGCGTTTATTACAAAGGAAAGAGACACTTGTCACAGTAAAATTGACACCTATCATATTTCAATATAGGGGAATTTATGAGAGGGGGAGAGACCCTTGTCAAATTAAAAGAAGTGCCTATCAGATGTGGATAGGGTTCTTATCAGAGGTGAAAATGAGCACTTATGGGAAGGGAAAGGGGCACTCCTTAAAAGTTATTAAGAAAACATTGGAAAAAGAATGTGTAATACATAACTATGATAATGCAAACAAGACAATTTAGTTCATGCTAATCCTCCAGCACCAACTAACCAAGCAAAATTTGAGAAAGATGCAAATAAGGATATAGGCCTACTCGAAGACAATAATTTGTGACTTTTTGCCTATTATCAAGACATTTAGTTAAAACAAAAAACACTAAACCCGAGGGATAATAAAAAGATTGCAAGGTACTCAATAATTAGGTAATAATATTAACACTATTGTTGCTACCTGGTGTAAATCATATACCTCACACATATGTTTTTATTCACTGATCGGTAAAAACTATATCACATGACAAGGAGTATCTCGATTTATCATTGCGTCACTTGACCTAGGTCAATTGATAGAACGCCAATACCATGTGATAGTACGCCTATAACCCCTCGGCGACCATGTCTAAATAAACGGGGCACATATCAGAGATGAAAAGGGGAATTATGAGAAGAGGAAGGGGCACTTATAAGAAGGAAAAAGAGCGTGTATTAGAAAGGAAAAAGGGACACGTGTCAAAATGAAAGGGGAAGTTGTTTGAGGTATTATGGGGCACTCATCCGAGATGAAAATAGCAATTATCGGAGGTGAAGGAGGCACTTATCTCAAGTAAAAAGAAGTAACTTCTCGTACCTGAAAAGGTTCATTTACCATAGATGAACAGGGGCACTTATTATAATGTAAAGGACACTTTTCATAGGTTAAAAGGGGCATTCATGAGAAGGGGAAGGCGCTCTTATTTTTTTAATGGGGGCACTTACCGTAAGGAAAAGGGGCACTTATTAGAAAGGAAAAGAGGCACTTATTAGAAAGGAAAAGGGGCACATGTTGAAAATAAGGATGCGCTTATCTGAGTTAAAAAGGGCGAGTCATTAGGGTGAAGGAGCACTTCTTACTAAGGGAAAAGGGCACTTGTCAAAGTAAAAGGGGCACCTCTCAGAATTTACAAGGGCAATTATCAGAGGTGAAGGGGGCACTATTCAAAAGAGGAAAGGGCCACTTTTTGTATTTGAAGCGGGGCACTTACTAGAGATTAATAAAAGCACTCATGAGAAAGGAAAATCGACAATTATTGCAAAGGAAAAAAGTAAAAATTGTCGAAGGAAAAAGGGCACGGGTTAAAAAACGGAGGACTTTTGGTGAAAAGGGGGAGGGGCATTTTAATAATGGAATAGTGCCGCTTTTCAAAGTAAAAGGGGAACTTTTCCCATGTAAAAAGGGGCATTTCTTCCAAAGTTAAAGGGGCACTTTTCGTTTGTAAAAAGGGGCACTTTTGGGGTACATGAAAAATTGGGGGCACTGTGCCCCCACCCCTCCTCAACCCCCCCCCCCCCCCTCTTTGTAAGTAAGCTGCACCCTCTTTGTCCATGGAGATGGCAAAGACCAAGATCCAAGAAGATGAACCCGAGTGGTATGTACATGCCAATAGGAAAAAAATCAGCTGGGAGACTTTACCAAGATCATATCTGAAAAAGCTGAATGTAGAAAGTACACAAATAACTGCTTGCACGCTACGAGTGTCACATCACTGGATCACGCTGGCTTCGCTACACGACACTTTCGGGAGATCAATCAGAAACTAGTGTCAAACTTCTTCAGCCCTCGATGTCAGGCCAACTGTAGATCTACAGCCTGGGCCTAGCTAAGTTAGGTCTAGTCCTACTCCCAGGACCAGGTCTTTGTCCAGCTCAGTACATTTAGCACCGACAGCTGTTAGTCTGGCAAACCGTTCAATGCGTGATAGCCAGGTTGAACTTCTCCTCAACGGCATTGCCGAATCACCAGCAATGTTGCGAGACATCACAAATTCTCAGGTGACGGTCACATCAACAAACACAGCTAACACAATTTGTTATTTTCATGGCTGTGTTTAAGACTCCAAATATGTTGTTACTGTGTTGCGCAGCTAAGACTGTAAACAGATAAATATCTTACAGTCTGTGAAGAGCAAAGATTGTTGATGTTGGATTAATTTTTTAGCGTTGGATTTTTTTGAACTACAAAAGACTGTAAATATGTTAGTTACTAGTGTGATATTGATTACTACTAGTGTGAGGAGCAAATACTCTTGCCTTGTACTTGATGATGGATTTTTCTTATTCTGGTGAGTAAATCCTCTTGATCTCGTTTCCTGTTTGTTACTAATTAGAGCTGGACCTAAAGCTAGACCTATTCATGAATCGATCAAAAGGATTATGCATATAAAACAAATATGGATTGCTCTGTAATCGGATGATGATGGAAATTATCACTCCCTCGGTGGTGTTCATACCGGCCCTAATATCACCCCCTCGGCTTCGCCTCGCCTCGGGGGCTTATACCGAAAAGGTGGGCAGCGTCGCGTCGCGTTGACTGGAACGCGACCATTCGTTTAAAGCCCCCCCCCCCCTCGGTTTTGCCAAAAGGGTGTGGTGACTAGACTTCCACATCAGCCTTTTATAACAGAATTTATTGATAAGGAAAAGAAATTTAAGTCGTTTAAATTCAAATAATCAAAATGGATCTAGAAACAGACTAAAAAAAATGTTTCCGTAGTCTTGCAGATCAGGCGTTTATAAGATTTAAATCAATTACTAAATTCAATAAATATTTAAAAATGTCAAATAAAACAAATATCCATTTTTTTCTATGTATAAAATTCATTTTTTGATGTAATCTAGTCATGCAAAATAGTCTTTACATATGAAATAACAAATAAATAAATAAATAACGGAGTAGGCCCTTATGCACCCATCCGGAGGGGGGAAGCTTTCCGAGTTCCAAATATAGAAAGAAATGGATATTATTATTTTGTTATTCAAATAATAAATGACTGATATGCAAGACTAGGTAAACCCCTTTATTTGACATTTTTAAATATCAAAATAAACTATTTGCGTATCTTGTTATTTATTGATTTAAAGAGAAGGTTGAGTTCTGGGAAGAGGTGAAAAATAATTTGTGAGCGTTATCTTTCTTATTATGCAAGTGTGGAAGAACATCAGATAAGACATGATCCCTGAAAAGCATGGCTCTTCAAATGCCTTCATATTCTAAATATGTCATGTACATCGTAAAACTCGGGGGGTTAGATTTTTTACGCCACGTGTTCGTGTAGTCCCATATACATCTTTTTGTGTACAGTGTTTGTAACTTTACCAAGACTTGCCCAATTTCTTATCATTTTGATGATTCCAGAACCTTGCAATACACACAAATTCTTATATGCTAGATGATCAACCTTTTCTGGTTGATTCCACACCGTTTCTTTCACAATGCAATCGCATGACCAGAACTCAACTTCATCTTTAAGTCTAATAAACGCCTGATCTGCAAGACTACGTAAAAACTAGTTTAATTTAATTTTTAATCTGTTTCTATTTGAATTCAAACGACTTAAATTTCTATTCCTTAAAGTCTATTATAAACGGCTGATGTGGAAGACTAACAGCGATACCAATAATACTGTTGACGCTACCATGTGTAAACCTAACATTATTTCATCATCATTATGTAATAACGAATTATACAGATATCCATGCTGAACATATCATATTTTTCATCATTAATATGGTAAATCATACACTCCGAAAGACCAGCCAATTACAAACCTAGCCATGTAATGTATTTACATGTACGTTATCTTTACTTTGTGTATATTTATGTAAAAATACCTACTGTGTGTAATAAACCATATGAAGTTGTAAATCAGTGATGCAGTGTCAAAGGGGGGGGGGGGCAACATGGCTCGTGCATTAGTCAGATCGTACTGAGAGAGAGAGAGAGAGAGAGAGAAAGAAAGAGTGTGTGTGTGTGTGGGTATGGTCCTCGGTTTAACTGCAGTTTCCTTTCAGATTATTTAACCTGGTACTGATGAATTTATCTGCCATCCGATTTCCATATGACGATACATGAAAAAAGGACAACAATGTCATTTGTTCTAAAAATAGTCAAATAGCATTGTAGAAAAAGAAGATTAATAATCGTGATAATATATAATTCTCCCTCTCTCTTTCTCTCTCTCTCTCTCTCTCTTTCTCTCTCTCTATCTCTTAAATCTTACAAACAGTGGTAGAATCTTCAGAACATACACAAAACATTGAACATAATAATAAATAACACAAATGTGATTATGTGCATAAGTTGATTATTTCTTGTTCATTTTAATCCTCTATTACCAACAAACACTTGCCAGATGCTAATAAGGATATACTTAAAGAAAGTAAAAACAATAATGAAGCTTTTTATATTTTCCAGACATTTAATAACAAAATCTAAAATCTAAACCTGGGAGATAATAATAGGATTGCAGGGATCTCACAGAGAAAACAACGTTAACACTGTTGACGCCATCGCGTGTAAACCAACCATTTTTTCATCATCATTATGTAAACGAATGATACAAACTCCATATTGAAAATATCTCATTTTCATCATGACTGTGATAAATCATGCACTTCAAAAGACCAGCCAATTACAAACGTGGGGAATTCAATTCAATTCAGTTCATTCAACTCCAATACAATATACGAAATACGAATAACACTATAAATCCATCAAGAGTTCAAAATCAGGTAAAATGATAAAACAATAAGCGATACATCAGATAACAAAACAAGATAGAGCATTATTGGAATTGGGTGGCCATACAAAACCATGAGGGTTTGTCGAGACGACCACCCTCAATAACGACAAAATAACTTGCATTGCGCATTCAATATTATATATACAATTTAAAAGATAATAGAATACTATGTAGGAATAAATAATCACGTACATATGACATATTTATTTTTAAACAAATACATATTACCGCACAAACCCACCACAAGACAATACAGTAAACTCAAACAATTCAACATTTCAAACACTTGTGATTAAGTACGATTTCAGTTTTCCTTTAATGGTATTCATTGAGTTGTTGACTTTATTTCTAGCGGAAGATTATTCCAGATAACAGGAGCATGATATTTAAAAGAGAATAATGCTTATTTTGTATTTATATTTATTTCTGTTTCTTGTACTATGGTCATGTACAGGGTAGCCCTAAGAGGTATTTGCATGACCTTCATCATCCTTGTTTACATTTTTTGTTTATTGTAAGACCTACTTTATGGAAATATAAACTAAATAAGGTTTGTAGTAAATCAGTGGCGTAGATCGAAAGGGAGAGGGGCAAAAATGGCACGTTGATTTCTCCAATTGTATTGAGAGAAAGCGATAGAGAGAGAGGGAGAGAGAGAGAGAGAGAGATAGGGGGTTGTTAGTTTTCCCAGGGTTCAAATTCAATTTTTGTTCTTTTGAATTTATCTTACATGCGATTGCCATGCAACGGTACGTAAGAAATAGTACCACAATATCGTCTATTGTCATCCAAATATTTTTAAATAGCATTGAAAAGACGATGAACAAATAAGAATAATACATCATGGGTAATCTCTCCGCTAAATCCCCCGAACAGTGGAATCTACAAAGAAGAATCAACCGTGAAACGAATCATTGTGAGTCCTAGTTGAAAGAGTAAAATTGCCACATCATGGTTGTATAACGAGTAGCAATGGCGACAGACTGTTGCTAACATTCAGCAACCTTGCCTTTTCTCTAATGACCAGAAAGATATATTTGCCAGTGGATGTGAAATATAGGGCACACTAGCTTTAATCAATTACACAAGCAGGTTATCGTGACCAAAATATTTTTTTTAAATCAAGTAGCTAAACTTTACTTTAAATTTTTAACTGCAGTTATTGGTTACCAATACAAAACTTGCTCCATATTCTGCCCCAATTAGCAACATATGCTTCCGCTTCATCCTATTTCCAAAGGTGTTTTTTTTAATATTATATATCATTTTTGTTTATTGTAAGACTGACTGTCTGGAGTAAGCTAGATAATGTTGTAAATTAGTGGCGTAGCTTCAGGGGGAGGGGTGGGGATTAAGAGGGCACGTCTTTTTCTCAGATTGTACAGCGGGAGAGAGAGAGAGAGTGAGAGAGTGAGAGAGTGAGAGAGAGAGAGAGAGAGAGAGAGAGAGAGAGAGGTGTATCACCCGGGGTTTAAACTCATTTTTCTTTCATACTTTAAGTCTGTTACTGATGCATTTATCTGCCATGTGATTGCCATATTGTAGGGCTGTATATTGTACTCAAAGTTAACCTTTGAAGTTCACCTTGTTTTCCTAAAAGTTGTAAGTTGATTGGTTGCTTTAATTAGCCTCTTTAATTTCTGTAGACTCCGTGTCCCTATTCACCAGCAAGTGTGTTCTTCTTAATAGTGAGTGGGTGAGAGCGAGGGGAGAAAGAATGTTACTAAGAGGGAAATTAAAATATCAAGAGAAAGAGAGAGAGAAAGAGAAAGAGAGAAGGACCGGGAGACAGAAAGAAATATAATGACTGGATGGATGGCTGAAGGAGGGAGAGAGAGAGAGTGGTATTGTGTACCAGTTATTCTGTATGCCAAAACCGAAAGAAATGCAAGAATATGTTATGTATCGAATAGTTATGAAAACGAATGTCAATATAAAGACATTATCACTGCCTCACTACACTTCACAAGGAATCAATTATGCTTGAACTATTAGCAGAGTTATTCTTTTCAGGGGGCACTACTGCTTTTTCTATTCTTCCACTCAGTCTAAGGCCATGTACAAATGATTCCCTGCTTCTCGCCCCCGCAAGCATTCTTCAGACGCCCGCCTCCTTCTTTTTGTGGTTTCTCGTTATGTTGTGATTTTATTTTAAGATGAAAAATTAATTCGGTGATAGATCTCAAATAATTTTAAGAGAAAAAGGCATAGTACTGATGATTTAGATATAATAATAACAATTAAATCCTAGGATTGTATAGCGCAAATCATCTTGAGTGAAATGATAACAATGCGCTTTACAATAGTAAAACAGTAACATTACACATAACTACTAATTCATGAACTAAAGAAATATCAAAATAAGGCAGGACTATGAAAAAGTAGTCTATTGTGGTGTTGTTGTTATGATTTTTTATTTTTTGTAACATTTTGAAGACTATTTATGAACTACTTAAAGAGAAATATTATGATTTTTTTTTTAATTTGTTATAGTTTAGACTCTATAGATCTACTTAATTATTGTATCTCTTTTAAATAAACTTTGGTTTTACTCTTTATTTTTGTTACCCAAAAGTTTTATGTAGACCACTAAAAGCACAAGTTAACAGGCAGCCATGGCTATAACTATTTGTATGAGCGGCCATATTATAATAATAATAATAATAATATTTAATTTTTATATAGCGCTTAATACAAATGTCTCTAAGCGCTTTACAGAATATCAATGATATAAAACATATAAAAAAACACCCACTCCTTATTTTCGAAATCCGGACGAGAAACTAGGAATTGATTTGACATAGCCTATAATTAATAGACCAAATCCTGTTCGTTGTAAATATTATACATTTGATCGAGTGCATGCAACGAATTCGCCTACCAGAACAGAAAGAAAAGGGGCGTTTATACGGTCGTAGTTGTTCATATAGCTAGTATTACTACTATAGTGCTACTACACGTCAATAAGTAGTATTCTATGATTTCTTAGATGAAAAGGGGGAATTGTGAGGATGGAAAAGAGGAATTTAACAGTGCTGAAAAGCGGCGTTTATGAAAAGGGGAAAGGTTTCTTATAATAACAGAAAAGGGCCACTTGTCAGAAGATAGAAAGGTTTTCATCAGAAATGAAAATGGAGCACGTTTTAAAATAAAAGGAGCTTATATCAGGTGTAAAGGGGTATTTGTGAGAAGGGCTATTAATAAAAATCGAAAATAAATAAAAAGGGGCACTAATAAAAAAGAAAAGGGGCATTCGATGAAGAAAAAGGAGCACCTATCATATTCTAATAAGAGCATTTCACGGAGGAGAAGAGGGGGGGGGGCATTTATTAAAAGGCAAATGGCTCTAATATAAAACAAAATGGGGGCACTAATCACAAGGAAATAGGCACCTATTGAAAAGGAAAAGAGGCACTTATCAGACGTAAAAATTGGCAGTTATTAAAAGGGGAAGGGGGAATTATTACAAGGAAAAGGAGCACTTGGGGAAAGTAAAAGGGGAACCTCCCATAATTCTGTAGAGACAATTATCAGGGAAAATGTATGCACTTTGGGGGTAATGGTAATTGTAATGGGATTCCCCCCCCCCTCCTCTCCCTGGAGTATCGCCTCTGAAGTAATAGCACGCAGCGTCAGCAAGTCTAGTTGAACGTGATCAAGTTGAGGACAATAACAGAAATTTAACAATGCCTCACTCGCATGGATGAACATTATAGAAATGTGTATTCTTGACGGGTATCAATGTTGCACGGTAGGGCAATCGGAGGCTTTCAAGGTTAAGGGGTGCACTGACAAAAAAGAGCACTCATTGCAAAAAGAAAGGGCACCTACAGATTGACTTGGTTTCTAATCCGAGACGTACCGGTTTCGAGGCAACTGCTCTGCCACTCAGCCATTTCGCCTCCTTTATTTAGTCCCTTTACTTTCTTTAATTTGTTCTGAAATGTTCTCCTTTCTAATTGTGTTTCTTTTCATTTTTTGGAAAGGGGGGAGGTCGCAAATGTTCTTCAGACCTAAAGGAGAGAAAAAACTTCTTCATTCTTTTCTGTACTGATCTTTTAAGAAAGCGTTTACAAATTGTGCAGTCTATTCTAGCACTCTGATCTTGAATGTATTGTGAAAGGTGACAAGAAGGAGATTTGTAACGCTGCATACATTTTGGTTCTCAAACTTGGCACGGAAATATTAAAAACACATCCAGTTCTTTATTTAGCGTAGCTATCACCGCAAAGTACAGCTCACTCTGTTTTTTTACATAAATAGGATATCAAAATGAGAGTAGTAGGCAGGGTCAGAAAGAAATTAAAACCTGTATTACCTGTATTACCTGTAGTACCCATTCGCAGATAGTATCTGCGGACTGGAAATGTCCCCCCCCCCCCCACCACACTCTGAATAAACTTTTCGTCATTACGTCATCCCTCCAATATGGCCGATGGGAGGGGAATCCAATCCTTATTTGTATGACAATAGAAAAAGAAGGCAATCTGAATGGCGAAAGTTTGAAATAAATCTGACCAATGATAACAGATTTAGGATAGTTTGAAATATAATATATGCGGTTCTCAAGTTCGCACTTTTACCAGTGGATTGTGACGTAGTTAAGGACAACTGTCTTGATTATTGTGTACAAAACATATATGTTTACTATTTTTGTCCCATATGCCCTCTCCCTTGGGGCACTGCTAAATATTCATCACAGATAGCCTATTATTACAAGTCCTCTGAAAATAAAAGATTCCTCTCAGCCATCCATTCAACAAATAAATGAAATGTTCGTATTTGTTTGTGTTGGAATGAATAGGAAAATTGTATATCACTACATCACAGTGATATTCCGGTGTGGCCAATTTGAATTTCCCTTAAGTGTAGTGACTACACCTCTCAAAATGTTATAGCTGCGATACCTTAGAGTCGATAAGAAATGCTCCAGTTACACGTTGTCACCTGGATATCGACTGCACAATTTGTCATGTGGTTTATTACGAAATCAGTCACAAGGTGGCGCTAGAACAACTCATCCCTTTTTAATGAAAGAGTCATCAATAATGTTCTGATATCTGTGATAACATTCATATTTGCTTTTACCACAATTTTTGGGAATAGAGTACCAAATTGATTACTTGCCATAACCTGATAACTCAATGTTTATATATCTTCTTGTACATATATCATACATGTAAGTTTTAATTGTCGTAGAGTTGTAATGAAACGAATGTTTACTATTTGCATTGTATCTTTATGCCTTCGCTATTTTTTTTCTATTTACCTTTTTAAGAATACATACACATTTTGATTTGTAACAATTTGTACCTTAACCACCAACATTAAATAACCCGTTTTTTCCAGTCTTATCTTTTCATCTTTGCTTGTATTGTTGTTACGTCGCATAACAATCAACTTCATATCATATTTAAAGAATTAAAAGAGTAAGATGTGTACTTTATTTGTGTGAACAACAAATAAAGCATTTTACTTCATCTATTGGGCAACCCCAATTAATGATACAAGTGCAATCATAAATACATGATAGAAACAAATCGTATACACTCCTAAAATTATCGACCAAAAATTGTTGGTAAAACGATACAAAAAAATAGTTATGTTACTTGAGTTTCGTATGCAGCTGTAAAGATTAACATCATGGATTTATCACTTACAAAAGCAGATACTAAGAGACACACTTTCTTAATCTTCCAACACATATATGCATTTGTTTGTATGAACTTCGTGAATTCCTTCGTCACACAAACCTATTTACAATACAATAAATAGTGCTATTCTAGTTAGTAACAATCCAAGGTATAGTTGTCGGAATAATGAATGATAATTTGCGTGTGTATTTATATATATATATATACATATATACATGTAGTACAGTTAATACTTGGTTCATGATACAGATACGTACATTTTTACAACAAGTACTTTAATTAGCTACTTGCATTCCATGGAACTCATTAAGTATAATCTCTCAACTCGTAATGGTGATGTGAAGTACTGACGTAAATTGCATTTTTTTAAATATATAAATGCTCCAAAAATATAAAGAATAATAAAAAAAACGTAATACAAGGCCATTTACAAATCAATCACTGTTTAAAGATTTTTCCCTAGTTTACTAAAACCTAATAAAATGAGACAATGAACAAACATAAATATTGCACTAAACGGACCAAAATATTGAACGAACAGAATTAATATTTTACTATGTTATACCGTAGCCCCTCCGGGCCGTTGACTTCTCTCTCGCGCATTCACCATTGCTACATGTACTCTCATTCCACCTTCTTAATTATTGATATATTCTATTCTGCAATAAAAGAAGTTTCATTTGGTATGATAAAATATAAATTGGAATATAATTGGTCAGATTGATTCAGAGAAGAGGAGGTCGTTTCAATAAAGGTGGGAAGGGAGGTTTTGTAGTAAGAATTGAAGTGCTTATATACAATAGGACATAATTAAACAGCAAATGATAAAATAAACTGGTTACACTTGGGTAGTCTCTACCAATGATGTAGGATCGGCTCAGTCATTGGGTCTACTGGATCAACCTTTTTTGTGGTTACCATCGCATCTTATTATACGAGTTAAAAAGGTTTTCGTCATCCAAATCAAAAATAATATTTGTTTTCTATCTCTCGTACAGATAGGCGTATGGGCACGTATTTGCGTGAAAACCGGAAGGGCCTGTTGCCTGAAAATAAACTACATGTATTATTTAAAGTTTTGTTTCCTTTTTTTCTTTATCTCTCCCCCTTTCGAATGGTGGGGGGGGGGGGGATACCCAGCGTTGAGGGCGTGTGAAATAACATATGTTAAAAAATTCACAATAGCTTTAGCTATAACCATGCATTTTCTGCAGTATTTCGTCATCAAAATCATCCCATATACAGGTATCATGTTTGTACAAAGATTAGGGAAATAGTCCCATTGCAGATTTAAATAATTTTCATTAATAAACGCAAAACAAATATACAAAAATGAAACGTATACCTTAACCCATATTCAACTCTGGAAACAACCCAAATTCGTGTGTTTCCGAAAATTCTCACAACATTTAGCAAACAGCTGGGTTTTTATAAATGTACATCGTTGATCGTCATTACACTTGTTTCATAAAAAATGCAAACAACACATGTTTCTATATCTAAATGTAAAGGTATATGCTGCTTAGATAATTAAAAAAAAACTGTAATAGAGAGTGAAATTATTCCAAGTACGATGATGGAAATGAGGCATGAGTTACATTCAATAACATGATTACCAAATAATGGCAATGCATACAGCTGGTTAGCAGGGTCCTACATTATCTAAACATGAATATGAAATAAATTTAACTTCATTTTTCATGGAAGTTAACACGTTGAATACTGATTTAACATACTCCCCATATGTTTCATACAAAAATAACCCGGTTCCAGAAGGAAATGGGTTAACATACACCAGGAAGTCGATCAGGTATGTATCAGGTATGAGGCAATGCAGCATGTCATCTTGACCGGGTAGTGTGTAGTCATCACTGGGACTTATCCAATGTGAGACAAAACATGATGTCATGCATAAGGCAATGCACTATGTCAGCTGCACTGTGGCTCAGTCAGTGTGGGTAAGGTAGTAAGTCTCACGCCAAAAGGTATGATCCTGAACGAGAAAACATAATGGAATTACGATATTAAAGAATAATAATATCCAACGACATAGAAGTGTATTGTTGACATATTTACTGGATTTTATATATACATGATGAAATATTCTTTTAACCTCATGGTTATGATAAGACCAAAAGTTTAAGTTTCTTTATATTATACCAATGGTTGTTTCATCGACCACCTTGATAAATGTCAGTTTTATTAAAGAATTCTTGATTCTGTTTCCCATTCGTGTCTAGGTAAAGATGTATATTATTTTAAATCTTTCCCCAATGCATCATCGATTTTACATATAAATTATGAAATATTCTTTGTAACTCTGGTTTATGATAAGACCAAGTGCTTCAGTCTCTTTATATTCTTATCTCAAAGATGTCGCACTGGGACTACGCCTAATTCCATTGTTCGCATTGAGCAAATGTCAGTTTTGTTGATAAATTCCTGTTTCTGGTTCCTATTTTAATCTAGGTAATGATGTATATTATTGTAAAATATCAGGAATGCTATCCCAAAAGGCATCATTGAATTCAATAATCCTCCAGCTGGGGACTGTTGAATAAAGATGAATCGGAAAAGAGTGTTATGGGGTACCTCCTTTCCAGGTTATCATGATTTGTTTCATTTGCTATACGTAATTCATAATAGCCCGATAGTAGGAGTGCTGTTACAGAAAGTAGAAAATGACTTATGAGCTATGTGGAACCCAAATAATGTTGTTATCCGCATAAATCATAACACTTAACTTGGTAACATCATTCTGAAAAGAAAGAAAACAATGCTCAGGCGTCATTACATCAACAAATTAACAAATTTACTATTTCAAATCCCGTATTTCATAACGATAATTGTTAATAAAGACAGATCTATATGTTTAGTATAAGTTCGCATTATCTGACACCACACGACATCCAATGACGTATAGCATGGGTGTAGGCACTGATAGTGGCATTATTATTATTATTTTTTGGGGGGGGGGGGCGGGGGGGGGGGGGGGTCACACCACTCTCACTAGGTGGATGAAATGCAATTAACAAAGACAATTTTGAATAGGGCAGGGGAGGGAATGTTCTTCTTTTTCATCATCATCATTATCATCATCTTCTTTATCTTCTTCCTTCTCCGTTACACTCTTATTTCTTTATATTGCCTTCTCTCTCTCTCTCTCTCTCTCTCTCTATCTATCTCGCTCTCTCTATCTCGCTTTCTAGTATTCACCATGCGATGGTGGCACGTACTTGCCCCATTGGCCCCAATAGCTACGCCACTGCTTTACCTAACGAATGATAATAGGAAAAAAAAATTGTTTTATTCAACAATGATTAAATATAATGTTTTATAACTTATTGTATTGTAACATAATCGAGGACACCCATACAACAGGAAGATTAAAAAAAGAAGAGACGCAAGACGGACCAAATTATTGTAATGCCATCTAAAGAACCTGTAGAAGCAAAGCCAAAAATGGAAATGGGTATGAAACAAAGCAGGAGCAGTGGGGCGTCTTCTGAAGTAAAGGGGGAAGGGGGGAGGGCACTAACAGAAAAGAAGTCAATTTAGGGTAAGGGTGGGCACCTGCAAAACTTACACTAAAGCGATAAAATACAAGATTTAGGCATTGCTATATTATACCACTACAATGATATTATTACATTGTCAGGGATGGTTTTCCCTTTAGTCGGTCGAAGAAACTGCTATACAGTACACGCCGAAAATCTCCGCAACACGATTTACACGATTCAAAATTTACACGATTCGACTGCTCGCGGGAATCGTGTAACCATTTATTTTTACACGATTCGTTTTTTGCCAATGAAGCGAAATTTGAATCGTGTAAACGTGTAATCGTGTAAAATTACACGATTCCTCAATTCAGGTCGAATCGTGTAATCGTGTAATCTTCCCGCCGAAAATCTCCGCAACACGATTACACGATTCAAAATTTACACGATTCGATTGCTCGCTGGAATTGTGTTACAATTTATTTTCAGTGGTGATGGTGAGCAGGTTAAGGATGTCTAGTTCAGTAAAAGCAAGAAGTTACTTCTTGGTTGAACGAGGACAAGTGGACGATACGAGCGGATAGCTAACATTACGCTTTCTTTCTCTTGTATATATTTTTAATTGCAGTGTCTTGTCTCTAGTTTTATTATAGACTGTTTGAAAGTTAAAAAAATCAGTCCACTTCCCGAAAAGCACTCTCGGATTTAATCCTCGGTGAGAAAAAAAGAAAAAAGCGATGAACGACGAAGGAAGGGGGAATTTTGTTATTCCTAAGTTGTAAATAAGTAAAAATGATTACAAAATGTAAAGGAGGGCTAACATAATTAAGTATGTTGTGATACTCTTACATTACAAGGCTGTACCAATTAGAATTATGTTCACCAGCTCATTCGTTACTATGAATATCGTTATACTTTTTTTTATTCAATCATTATCCATTTTACAAACCTGGTTTGTAAAAACGCGTCAAAACGCGTCATATGACGCACGAAAACCAAGGTTTGACGACAAACCTCCTTTGTGAACTCGGGCCTTAGACTTTGATCACTTATTGCTTTTTTAGCGTTCCTCATTTTCGTAAATTACCTTTTACAACATTGCATTATTCAGCTATATGTATAAAGAGCTACGGTCAAGGCTTAAGGGCACACTTCCTGTCACATACAAAAGAAGCTTACTCTGAATGTGGCCTGCCATTAACCTTCACCGGGAACAAAGGCCGTTGCCCTAGCTACAGATAGAGATCCTTACATAATACCTATTGTTCAGGGGGTTCCCCTTGAACATAGGATCCCCCTGAACAATAGGTATTGCATGTACGTAAGTATGTAAGCCACAGGCTACAGAGTGTAGGGAACAGTTGCAAGCCGAGAATGAATAAGGACTTTTAGAATTGCCGAACGACAACGTGGATTGCTACGATCGACGTCCTTTTAATACACTGCCTTGAATGGACGTCACACGTATCAGAACACGCAAATCTAAAAGTCCCTATTAGAATAAGTGAATGGCCAACTGTCTTTGAGTTACGTTTAGCTAGCGGCACAGTGTCCCCCACTTTTTCAAGTTCCCCCAAATTGCCCCTTTGAGTGTAGGAAAAGTACCTATTTTGCTTTGACAAGTGTCCCTATTAATTTGTAAAAGTGCCCCTTCCCCTTTTCAACTCTGATAAGTGCTCCTTTTCTTTTGACACACGCCCCTTTTCCTTCGACGAGTTCCTATTTTCCTTTGCAATAAGTGTCCATTTTCCATTCTCATTAGTGTCCTTTTAATCTCTAGTAAGTATCACCCTTTAAGTACGAGAAGTGCCCCTCTTCACTTTTGATAAATGCCCACATCAACTCCGATAAATGCCCCTATTAAAATCTGATCGGTGTCCCTTTTCTTTCAACTAAAGCTTTTTTTTATCTCTCTCTCTCTCTCTCTCTCTCTCTCACTCGCTCTCTCTCTCTCTCACTCGCTCTGTCTTTCAATATCTTTCCATTCCCCCATATCTTTCTCGCCTCTCTTTCCCTCATTATGTTCCCCTCTTACCTTATTAATTTGTCTCTTTTCCTCTCCGTTTCATAGCCTTCTCATTTCTGTTAATTTTACTATGTTTCGCCCTTCTTTTTTATCACTCTATTTCACTCTTTCTTTTCTTCCGGTCAACTTTTTAGTTTTCCCTTTTTTCTCTCTTGCATATTTTTTTCTGTTTATCTTTATCGTGCCTTTCAACCCTCATTTTCCTTTTATGTGTTCCCTTCTCCTCGTAGCTATCTTTTTTCCTTTACTATTTCATCTGTCTTCCTGTTCAGTTCTGACGTTTTCCTACCTTGTCTCACGGATTAGTATACGATACATGTTAGTGGAAAGTGCTGAGGTTTATACACGAATATAAAGTACAGTAATTAACTGATGTACACTGAAGGTAAGTTGTGTATAAAGCAATTGGTGTCAGCAGGATACGATTTAACGATTGTTGCAGCTTGTCGCATCGTTCTACAAATGCCCTTATAACCCTAATAACTATTTACACGATTACACGATTCAGAGCGACATTCTTCAATCGTGTAAATTTACACGATTACACAGTTACACGATTGTTACATCTGGTCGAATCATCCGACCAATGCACTTAACTATTTACACGATTACACGATTCAGAGCGACATTCTTCAATCGTGTAAATTTACACGATTACACAGTTACACGATTCAGGTGAATCGTGTAAACCGTGTAATCCTAAAAATAAATCGTGTAATCGTGTTGCGGAGATTTTCGGCGTGTACTGTATGTTGCAGTTGTGCGTGCGACCGATTATTTCTCATTATAAGATTAAATGACCAATCCTCATGGGGTTTCAAGCAATCAAGCATAATCTTATAATGAAAGAATGAATAAGACCCATGATCCGTTACTTAATGAAAGATAAACTGTTATTTTTTGGGGAAAATTTTAAACTAAAACTTGCTCTCAGATGTTTGAAATGAGGGGCACATTTTAAGGAAGCGTTGTATTGAGTTTTAAAGCTTCTCCCTTTTCTAAATATACTTTTTCCTTCAATAACGTGCAATTGATAGCCTAGGTAGTCTATGAAGCGCAAATTCATGGGGTTCAAATGATAATAAGTTTGAAGATGCCAAGTAATGGTAGTTTATTAGGGCAATTATTTTAATGTGAAAGCGCAAAACGGCACAGTTCTTATGAAATTCGGGGCATTATGCCCCAACGCCCCAACACCGTCCCTGGCTCTACGGCCTTGCACTTCGATGATAGAAATAGGGTACTCGATAAGATACAACACGCTGCTCACATTCGTTAATAATAATAATACATTTATAGAGCGCAGAAACTATCCAACGTTAAGTATATATTCTACTGCGCTACAAGAGCTCCCGAAATGCTTATATTTACAATTAATTAAAAAGATGTTAAAACCAAATATGGTTCTATCGATGAAGGTAAAAGGGTAAACTTTGTAAAGCGACAGTAAAAAATGTAATTAAAAAGGGGACTTTTCAAAAGGAAGTTATTAGAAAACAAAAGGGACACTTATCAAAAGTAAGATAGGGACCTTATCATATTTGAAGTAAACACATAATTAGAAGTGAAAACAACATTCATAAGAAGGGGAAGGGGCATTTAGAAGGAAAAAGAGAACACTTGTCAGAAGGAAAAATGAGGGAGCCCCCCCCCCCCCCCCCCCCCCCGCTCCGAGAACGGACGGACCTCATGCGTGTTACCAAAATGTCCGGTAAAGGGGTACTTTTCGTGCGACAAAGTCCTGCCCGAAAATTGTTTAAAAAAAAAGAAAAAAAAAAAAGGGGGGTATTAATTTTTCACCCGGATATTTCTTTACAAAGGGGGTGTTTTTTCTTCTTTTTTCTCTCATCTCTTTGGACTCCTGAGAAATTATTTCGAATTTAGGGGTGTACATTGAGTATTTTTTCATGATTTAGGGGGTCTCCAAGGTAGGAAAAGCCTGCGAAAAGCCCGCTAAAGGGGGTTCGGAAATGTTGGCAGTCCTCAGATAGGGGGTGCTTTCAAAAAGAGGGAACAAGCATATGCGTACCCTTACTAACACTGATTAAGGGGGCCGGGGGGGGGGAGGGGGAGGTGGAATCCTGCGTACGCTACTGCACTCCGCTCCATGGGGAGAATTCCAGTTAGGCGCCATTTTACAAGCTCGCACAAGCTCGAACCACATAGCATTCGCTTCATACCGGTATGACTGAGTGGCGACATTTGTAAACCTAACCTAGCCATCCTAGCGCTTCATAATATTTGTATATATATTTGCGTTTGTGAGGTGTGGTAGAGATCAAAAATAAATTAGTCAGATTCCCGACTAACCAGCAAGTCGCAATGATTATGGCCAAGTTTCGACCTGGGTCGTCATTCGTTTACGGTTAGCCTCCCTTTTTTCTCGCGATGTCATTTATTTTGAGTAACCATAGTTTGCACTTGTAATTTTTTTAAATGAAATCTCATTATTTGATAAATTATCGCATCAGATTATGTGTACGTGCGTATCATAATTATTAATGACTAGCGTGACAAATAGGTTTCTTGCAGCGGTAGGATGGTAAGGTTAGGTTACAAAAAGTCGCGAACGGGTACCAAAACACCTGGGTGGAGAGTAACAAATGTAGATTACTGCGGGACTCGAACCGCGAACCATTTGATCCAAAGTCCATTGCCGTATCCATTAGACCGCTACACCTCTCCTCTCTCCCTCTCGCTTCTCTCTTTTCTGCATGGAAGATTCGTGAACTCGGATGATCCTATATGAACTGTCATGGTCGCAAAATATATAACTGAACATAATGTAAACAAAGAATCATCCGATTTTAATTCATTAACACGGTTTTAGTGATTTTCAGACGGTTGCGCGATTGTTGCAGAGGACTATAACACATATTTTGTAACAGCTGCTCAATATTGTCTATAAAAGTAAAGAAGTAGTTATATGAGTTGCAGTCGAATCGTATCGTAGAAATACACCATGTCCCCAATCTTTCTTACTTCTAACTTTCCTCAACCCCTTCCCTTTCTTCCCTCCCCCATCTCGCTCACCCTCTCTCTTCCCCTCTATTTCCCTTTCATTTCTATACCTCTCACTTTTCCTCTGTATCCTTCTAAATCTCATCATATTCCTCTGCTAGTTTTCTTCTCCCCCTGTCCCCTTTCTGTTTTTTCCTCTCCTCCTCCCCTCCTTCTCCCCATTTATCTTCTTAACTCTAATTCAATGTTACATTACTTGAACAATTCATATTACATTGATGTATCTTGTTTATATATTCTTTGTACGTAGCAAAATTATGAATGAATAATAACATAGCAAACTATATATTCCTATGATATACCAATACATTTTTACTCTCTCTTTCCCTCTCCCTCTCTCTCTCTCTCTCTCGCTCGCTCGCTCGCTCCAGATTTATCTCCCTTGTCGCTTTCTCCTTTGTCTCATTCTATTCCTTTGCATGTTTCCCTCTTTCCGCTTCTAACATTCCTGTTCTTCCTTCACCCTATTATGTTCATTTCATTCCTATTTAGTATTCAAGAACTGTTACAATACCTCGTCTGTTATATACATTATGTTCCGTGCAAAGACAGACATGTAATGTATAACAGCTATGACCAATGAATTAACCTATAGTGTACATACCCTCTCCTATTAACCCTCTTCTATCTCTCTTGCTCTCCAACTCTTTTCCTTTCTCGGTCGCTCTGCTTAGCTCTGTTCTCTGCTCTTCTACTAATCTCTTCCCTCCTTTGCCTTTCGCTGCTTCTCTTTCTCATTAATGCTGAATAATTTGCATGGTCAATATATATATCCTTTTGACAATTTGCATACATTTGTTTGTAAACACGTGCATGACTGCTATTGTTATCCATGTCAAGGTAGTTATATGATTAAGATCATGGAATGTTCTCAATAAGTCATTCATTCAGTTGTAAAAAAATACATACATCAGAAATGAAAATGGGCAGTTATAAAAACGGGAAAGGGGAATTCATAAAAAAGGAAAAGGTTCATTTGTCAAAGTAAAAGGCACCTTGCAAATTATAAAAACGGGAAAGGGGAATTCATAAAAAGGGAAAAGGTTCATTTGTCAGAGTAAAAGGCACCTTGCAAATTTGATGAGGGAACATAATAAAAGAGGAAGGGACAATTATTAAAAAGGAACAGCGGCACAATAAAAATGAACACTTTTCTTGAAAAAAGAGAAAGGCATTGTGCCCCCTCCCCATGAGCGCCGACTCTGATGCAGATAAAGAACGCCCCAAATAGAGAGAAAGAGACAAACGGAGAGCAAGATGGGGGAGGGGGCAATATTCAAACGCATACAACATTAAACACAGAAATAACCTATGGTACAATTAAGAAATGGTTTAAGAGTGGTAGCACAACTGAAAAAACGTAAAATGTAAAATGAACAAAAACAAAGCAAATAAAGATCAAGTTAATGAGCTTATGGTATAACGATAGTAGCACCCCCCCCCCCTCGAAAAAGAGCCAGCAATGAAGTGATTAAAGAAATAACCTTCTCAATTTCATGCAAGGAATAAAGATAATAAATCATACTAAAAATCGTACCACCAAAACAACACCGAAAACAAAGATAATATTTGATGAAATATTTGATAATATTTGATTTTTAAAAAAAGTCCAAATCTAGACAGAAGAAACAGTGAAGTACGTGTAAAAAACATTATAGGAACACATGGGAGAGAAGAAATATGAATTAAGTCATTGAGCAACGTTTCAATATTCTGTTGAGCATTTGGTGTTTAGGAAATGGGATAACAATCATCAACAACAATAAAGACAGCGACCCGGGACAGAAACAAACGAATCTGATGCGAGAACTCAAAAGAAAAAGAAAAAGTTTGGAAAACTAATGAAGCAGAAGGAAATAATTTTGCAGAAAAAATATAACAGAAAGGAAATGTTAACAAATAAAATAGGCCTAAACATGTAAATATATTTAGAAATTAGATATAGAAAATGACAATACTAAACAATATTAGAATCATAGCGGTTGTTATACAGATGAAAATGAGAAATAGTGAAAGTGTAAAGTGCATACAATGTGGAGCAATACTTACATGACCAAGAAACACAGAGAGGGTGGTGCCTCTTGATGATGGTTGAAGACTTTTGAGATAGGATTCCAGTCTGCCGCCCTCTCTTGTTCCACAGTGGTGTAACCTATGTTCAGAAAACAGAGTGATAGAGGTATAGGTGAGTTGGCTGTTAGAGTAAAGAGAACAAATCAGAAAGAGAGAGATAGAGAGAGAGAAAGAAAGAGCACGATAAAAGGGGGATATATAGAGAAAGAGAGAGAGGGGAAAATATATAATAGAGAGACATACAAAGAACTAAGAAATTAAAAAATAGAAACAGACAGAGAATGCGTAAACTATGATACTATTAGTATTTTCATGTTGGGATTTATATATCTGATTTTTTTTTTCATTCCATGAACGGTTTAGTTGTGTAGGCCTTATTTAATGATTAGCAACAACATACACATACTCCGGGAGGTGGAGAGGGAAGGGGATAGATCAGGGGAAGTTTCATGAGGCCTTGAAATTGATATTAAAATTAATCGGATCAATTTTAAAGGCCTTAAATTGTATTTGATTTTAAAACATATTTCATAATGAAATTTAAAAAAAAAAGATTGAAGCTTTAAAATAAATTTCAAGATAAATGGTATCATTTCTTTTAAAATTCCAGAGATGGTTCTATTTCAGGAGTAACAAACTAAACGAGTCGTTCAGCTTTCCCGTTTTAATTATCTATCTTCGTTTCGAAAGGAAATATGTAATATTGCTTAAGCTGGTCAAATATCTATACAAAAAAATGTTTATATAATGTTTGAAAAAACGTAAAGACATAATCCATGATATCATAGGTAATACGTATTCAAACTTTGTTTAATGACATACAATTTGTCCAGGGCCTCTCAGGAAATGACATTTAATACTGAGAGAGTAACCCTGTTCAAAAGAAAACGGACGAAAAAAATATCCTACTATTAATCCGATATGTTCAGCATTGATTTGCTTGAAAGGCGTAAACGATGGCCGACTTCAATTTGGTTATGTATCGGAAAATGGAGAATTCTTTACGAAATTAATTGCCATTTAGGGGCAATTAATTACCATATTTTTTTTAATTTGTGCCCTTATTCTATTCATATAATCTCTCTCCCACCCCCACCCCCCATTAACACACAACCACACTCCCATTTCAACTCGTTTCATCCCCCCCCCCCCCCGACACAAAAAGGAAACTAGAAAAGAAAAAGGGAACAAAGGAATAAATGAATAAAGTAAAACTATATAAAAGCTTTGCTAGGTTATTTGAATACTCCCCATCAAACAAACACACCATCATTGAATCACATCATTTCATGATAACTACCATGCGTTAGCGTCCAATCTCATCCATTCATTCTTTTCCCCAACTCCATTTTTTCTTTATAAATGTAAAACAGTACATTGCTTAAATAGAAAATATAATTCACACAGATTTTTCAGGCTTTAAAGTATAATCGTTTTTATTTTGCTTAAATGCACGAAAATCTACACTTTGTATATGTTGAGCAATAGCAAATTAATTCAAGGGATACAACAACAACATTTTCAATGACACAAATGAAAGTACTGCTATTGAAGTACAGTGTCACGTGAGTGACTTTTTTTTAATTATTTACACTGCTACCTCATCAGAAAACCACACCAGAACACAATTGTATAAGTTTAAATAAAGGTTTAATATTCAGCCAACAAATCGTGGCGTCAAAAAAAAAATCAACAGCACATAAACAATTTAATGGAACATAACTTTGTAACAGTGCAGCTTCCATCTCGTGAGTCCCTTCTGGTCCTGGTCGCTTGGCCAGTCTCTAGACTGCGGAAAATCCCCGCCGACTTGACAGCTTATCTCGCCCCGACGTAACAAGTCTTTCTCAAGAATAATGTTTCTGCCACTAAATAAAACTACCTCGTGCATTAAACGTCTGCACCGTAGCACTAGCTTGAAGGGTTCTGCCCATCATTCTACAGCAACTTCCCTTTACCCTTTCTTTTCCAGGTCCTTCACATTCAAAACCTCCTTCGTATCCAGCTATTTCTATTTATCTCTACATTAAATAGCCAACCCAAATTCATGCATATCAAAAACCCCATATACTGTGTGTGTTAAATGTAAATGTATGCAATAATGCATCCTACGCTTGGCTATCTCTAATTGACCTTAGAGTAGTACATTTCCTTTGAGTAGTACATTTCCCTTCTCGCCTGGAAAAAAATCCTTTCATGACATACAGCCAGTTGTAAGCCATTGCAGCTAATAAATGCCACTGTCTACTCGGTGTAATTTGATGGAGATTAAAGGAATAACATTTGTGCTAAAGATTGGTCTTACCTATATGGTTGTTAATCTATAAGGCATATACACATTCTCATGTGAGGTCATGCAGTTTGTGAAAATGTGTTTTCATGATACACCAGTTTGTCTATATGAAGTTAATTATCAGATTTGAACATTTTCTAAGGACAATATAAATCCGAGTTGATATAATTTCCTGCCAAAATGGTTTCACTGCAGTAACATTATTCAGTTGTTTATTTTGATGCTGTTCTTAGGCAAATGATAAAAATATTCAATTGAGGCATCAACAGGTAATCATCAACACATGGTCATGCCAACAAAACCTCTTGGGAGAGTTCCAAATAGGCCCTCAAATGTATCCACTAGTGCTCAGATTAGTTTGCCTCTTTGAAATTTCCAATTTGATATTTTAAGATTCATCACCATGAACGGATTTGTCTATGTAATGTTAGTTTAAAAACAGTAAACCTCCATGACAGAATCATAGATTTTAAATTCAGCAACAACCCTTTAATAACAAGATATTTTTCGAAAGTGCAGGCTGAAATAGCAGCGCTAACTTAATATGGATAATGACTGTAGTTTTATCCTTCAACTATAACTAGTATTTTGCTCTTTCTTCTGCAAAATTATTCAATTGAATTCAATTCAATTCAATTCAATTCAAGTTTATTTTTCATTTCCACAGAAATCAGAACAATATTTCATTAAAACAAAACAAAAAATTGAACAAGATAACATGTGAATAATATCATTTACAAATACTTAAACTGCATATAAACAAAATTTGAATAACATAATACAAAAAAAATTTGATATTTTCTATGGAAATGGAGGGACCCATTAAAAAGTGGATACTTGTAAATTATGGGTCCCTCAAAATAACAAAGTAGCATTACACAAATTAGCTTATACAGAACAAAAAACACAAATATATTAATATAAAAGTTTGCTCTTTGTTTTTAAAATAAAAAAAAAATAAAAAAATAAAGTAAAGACAATGACAAGCCCGCGAAGACAGAACAGTAACAAGTAGAGACAATGTAAGACAGAGAAAGACATTCAATAACAAAAAAAAAAAGAATATACAGCACAGACGTGGACGTAACATTTCCAAAACAACAAATCAGTTATTCTACATTCCGTATACTATTGTCAATACAAATCAGATTATTAGTAAAAAGTAAGACCGTATAAATCGATAACTGCGCATATAATTATTAAAGAGAAAATAAGGGGAAAGTATGCGCGTATTCTCCTCAAAATGACCAAGACAATGATGCATCGTGTATAATGTGTAAGTATTAGTGTGTGTGTGTGGGTGTCAGGGGGGGGGGGGGTAAATCAAACTAATTTACTTTATATTTTAAGAACAAAAATATTTTTAATCTTTTCTTAAATGTATATAATGAAGGGGCATTTTTCAAGGAATCAGTAAAGGAATTCCACAAATTTGGGCCATCATAGATAAAAGTGTTTTTAGCGAAGGAAGTTCGAAGTAATGGCAAATGGTACTCTTCCGATTGTCTAGTTGAATGTTGATGAAAAGAGCGATTTTTTAAAAACATAGTCTTAAATTTTTTTGGCAGCAAATCATTAGTATTTTTATACATAAATTGACCTAATTGAAGCAAATACAAATCTTTTACTTTCAAAATATTATTATCATAAAACAACGGATTAGTGTGTGCACGAAAATCTGCCTGGGAAATAATTCTAACTGCTCTCTTTTGTAACAATAAAAGTTTGTCTAAAATGTTCTGATGAGCGTTACCCCATGCGAGTAAGCCATAATTCAGATAAGGTAATGTTAAGGATGAGTATAATGTTAATAATGCTGAAGATGGAAGTTGTGTTTTAAGTCTATTTAATATACCAATATTTCTCGATTTTTTTTTAGAAATGTTATCGACATGAACTTTCCATGAAAGCTTATTATCAATTATTACACCTAGAAATTTAGAATGTGTAACCTTTTCCAAATGAGTGTCATCAAAAACTAAATCAGTTGGCAAAGAATCTATTGAATTACTAAAAAGAATATATTTAGTCTTTTGTAAATTTAAAGACAGCCTATTAGCTCGGATCCATTGAATAATTTTTTCTAATTCAAAATTTACAATTTCAACAAGAGTATTTGGATTTGTATGTGAAAAGAACAAATTTGTATCATCAGCAAATGATATAAAAGACGCCATATCTGATGATCTATAAAAATCATTAATATAAATAATAAACAAAAGCGGGCCCAGCAAACTACCTTGAGGAACCCCACAATTAATATTTCGTAATTCAGAAGTGTGACCATCCAGAAATACAAACTGTTTCCTATCGGAAAGGTAACTCCTGAACCACTCCAAGGCCTTTCCACGTATACCATAATGAGAAAGTTTATGAAGCAAAATATCGTGGTTGATCGTGTCGAAGGCCTTGGAGAAGTCCAGGAGTATTCCAACCATATGATAAGAGGAGTCGAGAGCATGAGCTACCTTTTCAACAAGTGATAATAATGCATGACTCGTGCTATGTTTCTCTCTAAATCCAAATTGGGAATCACAAAAAATATTATGAACTTTCAAAAAAGCAACTGTTCTTTTATGTATAAGTTTTTCTAAAACCTTCGAAAGAGATGATAATAAAAATATCGGGCGATAATTATTTACATCTTGCTTATCACCCTTCTTAAATAGTGGAATCACTTTTGCAATTTTCATAACATTAGGTACTTCTCCATTCAAGAAAGACAAATTAAAGATATGAACCAATGGATCTACAATGAAAGGTATTATCCCTTTTAAAATAAAGTTATTAATATTATCAACACCAGAACTTTTCTTGTTTTTCAAATGAGAAACAATATCTATTATTTCAAATCTATGAGCTGGAACAAAGAAAATAGAATTTGTATTTGGGGCGTTTAAAAAATCTGTGAAAGATTTTTCTGATTGTGGTATATTTTGTGCTAACGTCTCACCAATCGAAGAATAGTGTTTATTAAAAATATTTACAATCATATCAGAATCATCGATCACTTCATTATCCCTTTTTATTTTAATAATATCATTTTTATTATGGACCAAATTCATAGCCTGTTTAAGAATTTTCCAAGTATTCTGCATATCATGTTTATAAAACTCTAAGCGATTCACGAAATAATTCTTCTTTTCAAAACGCAAAATTCTAATCAAAGCATTCTTATACGAAGTATATTTACTTTTAGTTCTATCTGTAAGATTTGCTTTATACTTATAGTACAACTTATTCTTTTTATTAATACATCTTAGAAGAGATTTCGAAATCCAGGGAAGTCTAGGGGTAATTTTATAATTATTTACTTTATCTCTTTGTAAGGGAATACATGTATCTAACTCTTCATTCAGAATATCTAAAAAATTATTATACGAACTATTTACATCATCAGTGTTATAAACACTTGACCAATCTGCGTGCTCTAAACTGGCTCCAAGTCTTGCTATATTCTCTGGGGAAGCTCGACGTCTTAATGGACGAGGCCGTCCACCGTTGACTGAATTTGAAAGAGTAAACTGAGTAAAAATGGAATAATGATCAGATATATCAGAAAGTATAATGTATTAATCAGGATGTGGAATGACATTACTAAAGATATTATCAATCAATGTAGCAGAATTATTAGTTACACGAGTGGGCTTAGAAATAGGTGGGAAGAATGAATTTGATAAAAATATTTCCAAAAAATCATGACATAAATTATCAGTATCATATTTTAATAAATTGATATTGAAGTCACCCATTATAAAGCAATCTTTATTAATCATTGCCGAATTATTCAAAATATCAGTTAGGGACGATAAAAAATCTAAAGTATTACTACTTGGGGGTCGATAAACTACACCAATTATTACATTCTTCCGACCTGGCAATAAGATTTCAATAAACAAGGATTCCAAGATATTGTTCATTATAGTAATATCATTACAAACATTGTAAGAATAATTTTTTGAAACATATAAACCAACACCTCCTCCAAGTTTTTCCTTCCTACTACTAAAAATAAAATCATGTTCATGTAGGGCAAATGGTGGGTTAGGATCTGTGGTTAACCAAGTCTCGGTAAGCCCAATTATAGAGGGAAGACATTGGGACGAATTATCTAAGAGGAATTGAAAATCATCAAAATGTTTATTAATACTTCTAATATTTAAATGGAATAAAGAAAATGTATCTTTATTAATATTATTATTACACATAAAGTCTTTGAATTGATGGTTAGTAATGTACTCAGTTAGAGAATTGGCGATAGTCTCATCATATCGATCATCACGAAGAGAATTAAACGCTAAGTTATTATGTAACGTATCCATTTAGAGTTTGACCACAAAAGGATTGCGTAACAAAATAGTAGTATAATATACAATAATGCGCAGTATCTAAAATGGAAGTTTCAAATTTAGTTAGAAAAAGAGAATCGGTCTGTATGGACAACATTGTGATATAACAATGGAAATTAAGTATAGACAAGAAAAAATACACAAGTAAACATAGACAAACAAAAGACGAACATTTAAGAGATATGAATATATTACAAGAAATCTCCGCAGGCTTGGAGAACAAACGATAAACATCCGCAAAATCGTAACAAAGCATTACAAAGCAAAACAACACTATCTTGAACTCCCTGATATAGATAAAGAAGTTCGAAATAGATTTTCACTGTAGACTAGTCATAATTATAATTATACGCAACAAAAGAGTGAATATAACAGAAATAATAATGAAAATTACTTTCATTTTTTAGAAAATACATATACAAAAAAACAAAAAAAGAAAAAACGTCATTATTAAATACTTATTTATTTAGACCTCATGCGATTGCGCATCGTGGCAGACCGTGAGCAAAGCATCCTGAGGGCAAGAAAAAATATTTAAAAAAATATTATGACATTCTCTTTAAAATAATAAAATTCTTGGGAGTATCATTGAAAATCTTTGTTCCTTTAGACCTTACTTGATGAATTCTTATCAAACCAGTAATCTCATACTCATGGCAAACTGATGGCAAACCGATGGTACCCTGACTGAAGCATATTTAATACCTTCAGATGAATTAATTTGAAAATCTGTTTCAATAGAAGTCGTAGTTGAAAAAAGCGACATGTCCACGAACTGTTTAGCATTGTGGTCCCTCTTGCTTAGAGCTGGAAAAGAGAACTGTAGGCTGGCTGATTTTCCATATGAAGCATAATGTTGCAGGGGATTCAGGCACTGCAGTCTAGAATTTGGTATACAAATTTATGTAATAAAACAATTAATAACTATTACTGTAATTGTTTAATCTTTCTACAACTTTTGTATTTCTGATCATGTCAATTTCTTTGATTGGAAATGAATAAAGTAGAATGATATAAAACATTCTTTGAAAATATTGATACGAAAGCAGTTTAAGTTAAGAAAAAATAATAAATAATTTATTTTTAGGCTTTGGAAAAGAAAAATCTCATAACCATTTGTGTTTGTTTTATACAATAGATTGGGTAAGATCTGAATTAGATCTCTAACAAGGACTATGGAAACTGTACTTACTCTTTCGTTTTTTTTTCTCTTTCATTACTGTAGGGACATGGCAATGATGACAGGCACAGAACATACTAATACGATCAATTATGTTTACCAGTAAACTGAAACCCTTACCTTTTCAACTTGAAGAGATGAATAAGACCTTAGGTATGAAAGTCCAGGTGCCATGAGTTTTGCAGTTCATGTAGATGCTACAGCTCTTTACTTTGCAACCTAAGATTGAAAACGGAGATAAACATATTTCATGAAGAGAGCAAATATGTTTCTCAGAAAAATAGTTGTCACTTTACTTAATCTAATGTGTTCAACTGAACAAAAGCATATTTTCGTCAGTGATTCTAATTGTAATTAAAATGGTGGACTGTGTAATGTGGAAACTTCTAATACACTCTGGACTTATCTTGCTTTTGACTATGATCCCAAACATTTCTTTAAAATCTTGATCTTGAACTAGAGCTTTTATTTGTAATATCAAACTAACAACAGTCAAATCTTAATCATGGATACTCTGATCTTGAACCGAACCCTATTGTACAGAGTTTGATTAAAACTACCCTCTGGGGAATAGAAGTAAAAGAGATGCCTTACATGGTATATAACGAACAGAAAACAGCTTACATCATGAATATGCTAATTAGAGTTTGTTCAGTCACATCTTTATACTTTCACTGTTGCCCTAATCTATGCACAATTGATCAAAATCTGGCGGATCAAGTATCTATGTTTTTGACCTGTCATGGCTGGCTTCCTCTTAGATTAAGAACACAACATTTTCAGTTTGTTATTGAAAAATCCAATATCCGGTATCTTAACCCTTTATCATAAATGAATAAGTATAAACTGAACAAAAAATTAGTACTTTATTTCTATATAGGTCTAGAACATGAAGAAGAAAAAGAACCTCACCCTTATTTCATGTCGGTGTTCAAACTTTGCTAAGATAATCACATCAAAAGGCCACTTAGTATGGTAGGATCTTGCAGTACACCTTGAATCCGATTACATTATGCAGATCCATATCCTTTCCTCGGGGCAGAGGTAGGATGAGAGACGTTGAAGACTTTAGAGGTCTATTTCTTGGATATGACTCAAGAGTCCATGTCCACTCCATCTCTGACTCTGAAAGAAAAATGAAATGAAGAAAAACAAAATATAGAGCTCGATACATGAGCCTACTACATAACATTCTATATCTAGTCTAAAATCGAACTTGTTACTGTTCGATGTAGACTAGATCTAACTCCTGTTTAATTTAGATCTCACAAACATACAAGTAGTCTAGCTGATCTAGGACTAAGGGACTAACTCTAAATTCTGATGTATCTAAGTTAATCCTGCACAAAAGGTGTAGTGTAGAGACTAGGTCTAGACCTAGTATAATGATGCAGATCAAATCTAGACTAGATCTACATTAAGATCTTATTCTTAATCAAGATCTAACTTGGTCTTGGGTCTGAAACTGTGGAGACAATTTTTTTTCTTTCATGAAATGTTAACGTTGAAACAATGACCCCGTCGATTGTTAATGTTATTATCAACATGAGAAAGGGGCTACCGCACTGCCTACCGGCAAATAACAAAGTAGGCCTAGGCCTAGAGTCTAGTCTAGATTTGGAAACTGAGCCTTAACCTCAATTTATAGTCTAGATCTAGGCCTAGATTCTACGCACTAGACTTTTTATCGGCGACCATTCAACGCAATGATTTCTAAAGCCGTGGTGGACTTATTTATTTTGTCATCAAACGCAAGAATAAACTATATTTCCTAATGAATTCAGACCTGTCATAACCAAATATTCAATGTCGTTAGACAAGTAGAGGTGGACATGCATGGATGTAATGAATAGGACGGAAATGCATGAACCAATGCAATTCGTCCATCTTATTTTTAGCTCAGAAGTTGGGGAACGCTAGACCCTATTATTACTAGTATTGATATTTATGTCAAATATCGTACGGTTAAAAATGAGAAGAATACTTTCCTTCCACCAAAATTTGTTTTCAACAGAATGAATATTTTAGAAGAAGATGGAATTAACTCACTTTTTGAGGACCTCTCTTGCAGTACTAGTTTAGCGACGCATTTTGTGGTTGACCTAAGTAACATCGACTAGCCTTGATCACAGAGCCCTTTGTTTAACCTAAAAACTTATCAAGATCGATTCTAGCTAAATTTGATTCGATGAAACAGCTCACGAGCATCAGTTTAAAGGCAAAAGTGATTCAGCCTTTAATAAAAAAAATATTTTCTAAGATATTCAGGCACGTAGCCACGGGGGGGGGGGGGGGGGGCTTGGTTGAACTTTGTTAGACACCTCCCCAGGACGTCGATCAATTACATGTAGATCTTCTAGGTCTATGTGCCCAGCCCCCCCCCCCCCCCCCCCCAACATCAAACTCTGGCTACGGGCCTGAACATATTTCAAATCGAAATTAATTTTAGATGATGAATCAACCTCCGGCGGGGGGGGGGGGGGGGACCTGAAAACTAGTAATTTCCCCTAGTTTGGCATTGTTTAAGCTTCGAAAATTCACCAATTATAGATCTAAGTCGAATTATGGTCTAGAATGCTACGATATAATCGTAATAATTATAATAATAATAATTCATGATAGACCTAATGATAATTAATTTTATAATGATAGAAAATCTATGGTTTGTATTTTAAGTCAACATGGACCCCGGGACATGGACTTACATTAATTTAGCTTCCGACGGTGCATAATCTTAATAATACATTCAACTGCATATTTTCTAGACATAGACTATTACAATTTTGGATTTTCAATACAGGCATTCAAATTATATTTATTGCTAGTGACTAAACCCTAGTCTACTTAAAAATTTTAAAATAAGAATTGAGAGTGATAATCAAACAAAACCCATCTTAACTTTCAGTCAAAGACTTGGAAATTACACCCACGTTTTAACCTTTGCATCTTTTCACGCATTTGTATCATTATGCTTTACTACTGCAAAGTAACTGAGTAGAATAATCTAATAGGATTTTAATATATTTATACACGATTTCAACAAGAACCTACCGCACGGATGACATCGTCTTCACCCGTCTGCAGCACTCGAAGAGGTCAACCAAGTCTTCCTCGTCTGTGCACCTCACCCATCTCAGATCTAGCCGCTGCAGGTTCTTGGTTTGTTCTCTGATCAGTAGACCCAGTCCTCTCATCGTCTCTCTCGATACTCTGTTCTTCTCTGATGGGAGTGATGGCGGTACCCTAAGGTCGATGTATGTGAGCTGCTGTCCTCCGGTCCGACGAAGACAAGCCGTGATCTGAGGTATGTCTCTCTCTGCATCATCGATAGTGATATCGATATCTCTCAAGCCAGGTAGCGATGAGAACAGACCTTCATAGCTTTGTGACGTCATTATCTTGGCTGATAGCTCTGTGACGGTTGGAAGCTCAGGAGAAGATGGAGGAAAACTGAGAGAGGAGTCTGAGATGGTGAGATGGTTCAGTGAGGTGAAAGATCTGAGACAGGACCACATTCTGGCAGTCATTTCAGTAGATAGTCGACATTCCTTTACCTGGAGGACATATATTGAAATACAGAGACACTATATATTCCCACGTAAATGCTATTATGCGAAACCGGGTACATAATGAGGCCCCCCCCCCTTCTTGGAGTAAAGCTTAACGGTGGACATTAAATTAATGATGATAATTACAGTATACATAATTATATTGACAAGTAGGGTGCGCAACGATTTTAGGAATATGACAACTAGGGAAAATATAACTCGTCTGTTATTTTTTTTTTTAAGTGTATTCTTTTAATCCAGTTAGTATTATATAGTCTTGATTGCACTTCATTAACATAAATTAATGGTAATTGTCATCTCATACCTCGTGTTTTTTTTTCTTGAGCCGTGCAGTCTTAGTGTCAAATGGGCGCTGCTATGACATTGCAAACAATGAGTACGTGCAGGCAGGGGCGGGCGTCGCTTAAAAAAAGGGGGGGGGGGGGTGGGTGCGAAATCTCCCCCTTTAGACCTGTCAGGATATTGTCGGTGAAATTGCGCTGCCGTCAGGAAAAATAAGAAATGGGAGAGGGGAAAAAGAAAGGGAAATGGAAAGAAAGGAATGGAAAGAAAGACAAGAAAGAGAACGGGAAATGAAGAAAATAAAGAAAAAATGAAACAAAAGAAACGGGGGATACAAGAGAGTTAGAGCCTATAGTGCGAGAGGGGGTGGGGGTTGTTAGGGGAGTCGCCTCGTCGAGGGAGCAAGAAAGATACGCATATATAATTATGTTGCTGTGTCGGGTCAGCTATGTCGATATTCTTGCTCGATCCTCGTAAACTATATATCAATGCAGAAGTTTGAAATATGTCTGTCGGCCGGCAAATTTGTTCTCCCTCCGAAATGTGATTTTTTTTTTCTCAGACAAAGTAAAACTTTTTAAAAAATCAGATAATGATTATGGGTCAAGAACAGTAGAACAAATCATCTTCTTTCTCTAATAATGTAATAACCACGAAGGCTTCTGCTCTGTGTGTCGGAGTGGGGGGGGGGGGAACTGAATTCAGACAAAGATTAAAAGTGGACCACGGTACAACGGAACGTCTTCTTTCTCTAATAATTTAATAAAACGTCAAAGCTTTCGGGCTTCGCGCGGGAAGGGCAAAAATGAACTCAGACAATGATTAAGAGTAATAATTGAATGAAAAGTCAAAGCTTCCGAGCTCCGCGCGGGAGGGGGTGGGGGTCACTGGTCACTAAATTCAGACAAGAATTAAGTGTCGATAACGGTACAACGAATCGTCTTCTTTCTCAAATAATTAAATGAAACGTCAAAGGTTCAGTGCTTCGCGTGGGAGGGGAAAACTGAAATCTGACAAGGATTTAGAGTCAAGAACGGTACAACAAATCGTCATCTTTCCCTTATAATTTAATAACCGTCAAAGCTTCCACGTGAGGAGGAAGGGGGGAACTGAGTTCAGACAAGGATTAAACGTCGAGCACGGTACAACGAATCGTCTTCTTTCTCTAATAATTCAATGAAACGGGAAGGGGTAAACAATTCAGACAAAGATTAAGAGAAGAGAACGGTACAACGTATCGTCTTCTTTTTCTAATAAATAAATGAAACGACACAGAGAAAAGGGGGAGGGAAAAAGAGAGGGAAGGGCAAGAAAAAAGAAAGAAAAGGGAAGCAAAAGAAACGGGGGTGAAAGACAGGAGAGAGAGAACGGGGGGGGGGGGTGAAAGAGAGGAGAGAGAGAGGGAGGTAAGCAGGGGCGTCGCCAAAGGGGGGTGGGGGTGCGACACCCCCCCCCCCCCCCCCACCTGTCAGGATTTTGTCGGTAAAATTGCGCTGCCGTCGGGAAAAAGAGAAAAGGGGGAGGGGAAAAAAAGAGGGATAGGGAAAGAAAGGAAAAAATAAAAGGAAAAGAAAAGAAAGAAAGGAAAAGAAAGGAAAGAAAAGAGAAGAAAGAGAGAGAGAAAATTAAAAAAGAGGGAGGAGAGGAAAAAGGGGAAAAGAAATAAAAGAAAGAAAAGGAAAACAAGAAGAACAAAGAGTAAACGGGAAACAAACGAAACGGGGGATGAAAGAGGAGAGAGGGGGAGGTAAGAGCCTGAGAGAAGAGGAGTGGGATTAAAAGAGAGAAGGGGGTTGTTCGGTGGAGTCGTCTCGTCGAGGGAGCAAGAAAGACACGGTCAATTTTGTTGCTGTGTCGGGTCAGCTGTGTGTCGGTTCATCTGTGTCGGTATTCTTACTCGATCCTCGTGTACTAATATCAATGCAGAAGTTTGTAGGCGGTGAGATGTATATTGTCGGTCGGCCGACAAGTTTTTTTCCCTACGAACTGTGATTTTGTATCCGCTGTGACGACTTCGAGAGTGACTACAACTATATTACTTGTATTCAGGCGCGGATCCAGGGGGGGGGGCGAGCGGGCCTTGGCCCCCCCCCCCCCCCGCAAAAAAAAAAAAAAAAAAAGAGAGAGAAGAAAGGAAAAAAGGGAAAAGGAAAGAGGAGAGAAACGGAAAGAAAGAAGAAGAAGAAGAAGAAGAATAAAAGAAAAGGGGGAAGAAGGAGATCGGGGGACCGAAAGGGCCTTTCCTCCCAGGCTGTTGACCCCCCCCCCCCCCCCTCCAATAAAAAAAATAAGAGAGAAGGAAGGAAAGGGAAAGAAAAAAGGAAAAGAGGAGATACTGGCGTACTAATGGGGGGGGGGGGGGGCTTTGGGAAAATCAAATTCAAACGTGGTTTATTTATAATTCCACAACGGTGGATTACAAATAATGCTGAAATGACATAATTTCCGAGATTTGTCCGCACTTTTTAGTAAATTATACGTTTGTATATGTGTTTGTTGGAAAATGACAAATTCCTAAATTTACAGCCAGGCACGAAATATGATTCTTGAGATTCCTACATGTCAGGGTCCGAGGTACGGCAGGGATCGGGAGCCTCGAGCTCCCTCCCCCCCCCCACTTTATTTGAAAAAGTATATTAAAGAGAAAAAAAATAGAATGAGCGCAAGAAAGAACGAATAGTTAACTGCCAGTGTTAAAAAAATGAGTCATCAAAATATGCTCATCTGACCGTGATTAAATGCCTAAAACCCTTAAGCTTCCGGGGCTCTGCCCCCTGGATTCCACCTAGGGCGCTACGGCGGGCCCTTAGATGCTCATCTGACGGTAATTTAATGCCTAAAACCCCGCTTTTGGGGGGATCCGCCCCCTGGACCCCACGCCAAATAGTGACCTGCCAGTGTCACAAAATAATAGGTATTAAAAAAAATGATCATCTGACCTTAATTAAACGCCTAAAACCCCTGAGCTTCCGGAGCCGGACAAGTTATCAAAATGTGTTTATCTGACCGCAGGCGCGTAGCCAGCCAGGGGGGGGGGGGGGGGGGCGGTCCCCCAAATCGGAAGAGGACGTAGAGAGTAAAAGGAGCAGACAAAGAAAATCTTTGAAATTCAGACAAGGATTAAGAGTATAGAGAACGGTACAACGTATCGTCTTCTTTCTCTAATAATTTTATGAAACGTCAAAGCTTCGCGCAGGAGGGGAGGGGGGGGGGGGACTGAATTCAGACAAGGATTAAGAATCGAGAACGGTACAGTGAATCGTCTTCTTTCTCTTATAATCTTATGAAACGTCAAAGCTTTTGCGCGGGAGGGGGGAACCTGAATTCAGACGAGGATTCAGAGGCGAGAACGGTAATAATAATCTTTAATGAAACGTAAAAGCTTCCGCGTTTTGCGCGAGGTTGGAGGGGGAACTAAACTCCGACGAGGATTATTTTCGAGAACGGTACAACGAATCTTCTTTTTTCTCTGTTGATTTAATGAAAATTAAAAGCTTCCGCGCGGGGGGGGGGGGGTGGGACCTGAATTCAGAGGAACCTGAGGATTAAGATTAGAGAACTGTACAGCCAATCGTCTTCTTTCTCTCATAATCTTATGAAACTTAAAAGCTTCCGCGCTTCGCGCGGGAGGGGGGGGGGGGGACCTGAATTCAGACGAGGATTAAGAGTCGAGAACGGTACAACGAATCGTCTTCTTTCTCTAATGATTAAATGAAAAGCTTCCGCGCTTCGCGCGGGAGGGGGGGAAACCTGAATTCTGACGAGAATTAAGAGTCGAGAACCCTACAACGAATCGTATTCTTTCTTTAATAGTTTAATGAAACGTCAAAGCTTCCGCGCTTCGCGCGGGAGGGGAAAAACTAAATTCAGATGAAGATTTTGAGTCGAGAACGGTACAACGAATCGTCTTCTTTCTCTCATAATCTTATGAAACTTAAAAGCTTCCGCGCTTCGCGCGGGAGGAGGGGGGGGGGGGACCTGAATTCAGACGAGGATTAAGAGTCGAGAACCCTACAACGAATCGTATTCTTTCTTTAATAGTTGAATGAAACGTCAAAGCTTCCGCGCTTCGCGCGGGAGGGGAAAAACTATATTCAGATGAAGATTTTGAGTCGAGAACGGTACAACGAATCGTCTTCTTTCTCTCATAATCTTATGAAACTTAAAAGCTTCCGCGCTTCGCGCGGGAGGAGGGGGGGGGGGGGGGGACCTGAATTCAGACGAGGATTAAGAGTCGAGAGCGGTACAACGAATCGTCTTCTTTCTCTAATGATTTAATGACACGTAAAAGCTTCCGCGCTTCGCGCAGGAGGGGTAGGGGGGAACTGAATTCAGATAAGGATTCAGAGTCGAGAAAGTACACCGAATCGTCTGCATTTTTCTCATAATCTTATAAAACTTAAAAGCATGGGGGGGACCTGAATTCAGATGAGGATTAAGAGTCGAGAACTCTACAACGAATCGTATTATTTCTTTAATAGTTTTAATGAATTTTCAAGGCTTCCGCGCTTCGCGCAGGAGGGGGAGGGGGGACTGAATTTAGACGAGGATTAAGAGTCGAGAACGGTACAACGAGTCGTCTTCTTTCTCTAATGATTTAATGAAACGTAAAAGCTTCCGCGCTTCGCGCGGGAGGGGGGGGGGAACCTGAATTCAGACGAGGATTAAGAGTCGAGAACTCTACAACGAATCGTCTTCTTTCTCTCATAATCTTATAAAACTTAAAAGCATGGGGGGACCTGAATTCAGATGAGGATTAAGAGTCGAGAACTCTACAACGAATCGTATTATTTCTTTAATAGTTTTAATGAATTTTCAAGGCTTCCGCGCTTCGCGCAGGAGGGGGAGGGGGGGGGAGGGGGACTGAATTTAGACGAGGATTAAGAGTCGAGAACGGTACAACGAGTCGTCTTCTTTCTCTAATGATTTAATGAAACGTAAAAGCTTCCGCGCTTCGCTCGTGAGGGGGGAACCTGAATTCAGACGAGGATTAAGAGTCGAGAACTCTACAACGAATCGTCTTCTTTCTCTCATAATCTTATAAAACTGAAAATCTTGGGGGGGGGGGGGACCTGAATTCAGATGAGGATTAAGAGTCGAGAACTCTACAACGAATCGTATTATTTCTTTAATAGTTTTAATGAAACTTCAAAGCTTCCGCGCTTAGCGCAGGAGGGGGAGTGGGGGACTGAATTTAGACGAGGATTAAGAGTCGAGAACGGTACAACGAGTCGTCTTCTTTCTCTAATGATTTAATGAAACGTAAAAGCTTCCGCGCTTCGCTCGTGAGGGGGGAACCTGAATTCAGACGAGGATTAAGAGTCGAGAACTCTACAACGAATCGTCTTCTTTCTCTAATAATTTAATAAAACGTAAAATTGTCCGCGCTTTGCGCGGGATGGGGAAAAACTAATTCAGACGAAGATTTTGAGTCGAGAACGTTACAACGAATCGTCTTCTTTCTCTAACAATTTAATGAAACGTCAAAGCTTCCGCGTTTCGTGGAGGGGGGAAGCTTCATTCAGAAAAGAATTAGGAGTCGAGCACGGTTCAACGAATCGTCTACTTTCTCTAATAATTTAATGAAACGCCAAAACTTCCGCGCATCGCGCGGGAGGGGGAGAACTGAATTCAGATAAGGATTAAGAGTCGAAAACAGTACATCGAATCGTCTGCTTTTTTCTCATAATATAATGAAACGTCAAAGGATTAATAGTCGAGTACGGTTCAACGAATCGTCTACTTTCTCTAATAATTTAATTAAACGCCAAAACTTCCGCGCTTCGCGCGGGAGGGGGAAGCTTCATTCAGACAAGGATTAAGAGTCGAGCGCAGTTCAACGAATCGTCTACTTTCTCTAATAATTTAATGAAACGCCAAAACTTACGCGCTTCGCGCGGGAGGGGGAGAACTGAATTCAGATAAGGATTCAGAGTCGAGAAAGTACACCGAATCGTCTGCATTTTTCTCACAATTTAAGGAAACGTCAAAGCTCCCGCGCTTCGCGCGGGAGAGGGAAAAACTGAATTCAAATAAGGATTAAGAGTCGAGAACGGTATGACGAATCGTTTTCCTTTCTCTATATTGTAATGAAACGCCAAAGATTCCGCGCTTCGCGTGGAAGGGGAAAACTTAATTTAGACGAGTCGAGAACGGTACAAAAATCGTCTTCTTTCTCTAATAATTTAAGAAAACGTCGAAACTTTCGCGCGGGAGGGGGGAAGCTTCATTCAGAAAAGGATTAGGAGTCGAGCACGGTTCAACGAATCGTCTACTTTCTCTAATAGTTTAATGAAACGCCAAAACTTCCGCGCATCGCGCGGGAGGGGGAGAACTGAATTCAGATAAGGATTAAGAGTCGAAAACAGTACATCGAATCGTCTGCTTTTTTCTCATAATTTAATGAAACGTCAAAGGATTAAGAGTCGAGCACGGTTCAACGAATCGTCTACTTTCTCTAATAATTTTATGAAACGCCAAAACTTCCGCGCTGTGCGCGGGAGGGGGAGAACTGAATTAGATAAGGATTCTGAGTCGAGAACAGTACACCGAATGGTCTGCATTTTTTTCACAATTTAAGGAAACGTCAAAGCTTCCGCGCTTTTCGCGGGAGGGGGAGAACTGAATTCAGATAAGGATTCAGAGTCGAGAAAGTACACCTAATCGTCTGCATTTTTCTCACAATTTAAGGAAACGTCAAAGCTTCCGCGCTTCGCGCGGGAGAGGGAAAAACTGAATTCAAATAAGGATTAAGAGTCGAGAACGGTACACCGAATTGTTTGCTTTTCTCAGAATTTAATGAAACGTCAACGCTTCCGCGCTTTTCGCGGGAGGGGGAGAACTGAATTCAGATAAGGATTCAGTGTCGAGAAAGTACACCGAATCGTCTGCATTTTTCTCACAATTTAAGGAAACGTCAAAGCTCCCGCGCTTTGCGCGGGAGAGGGAAAAACTGAATTCAAATAAGGATTAAGAGTCGAGAACGGTATGACGAATCGTTTTCCTTTCTCTATATTGTAATGAAACGCCAAAGATTCCGCGCTTCGCGTGGAAGGGGAAAACTTAATTTAGACGAGTCGAGAACGGTACAAAAATCGTCTTCTTTCTCTAATAATTTAAGAAAAACGTCGAAACTTTCGCGCGGGAGGGGGGAAGCTTCATTCAGAAAAGGATTAGGAGTCGAGCACGGTTCAACGAATCGTCTACTTTCTCTAATAGTTTAATGAAACGCCAAAACTTCCGCGCATCGCGCGGGAGGGGGAGAACTGAATTCAGATAAGGATTAAGAGTCGAAAACAGTACATCGAATCGTCTGCTTTTTTCTCATAATTTAATGAAACGTCAAAGGATTAAGAGTCGAGCACGGTTCAACGAATCGTCTACTATCTCTAATAATTTTATGAAACGCCAAAACTTCCGCGCTTTGCGCGGGAGGGGGAGAACTGAATTCAAATAAGGATTAAGAGTCGAGAACGGTACCCCGAATTGTCTGCTTTTCTCAGAATTTAATGAAACGTCAAAGCTTCCGCGCTATACGGGAGGGGGAGAAACTGAATTCAGACAAGGATTAAGAGTCGAGAACGGTACAACAAATCGTATACTTTCTCTAATAATTGTATGAAACGTCTAAGCTTCCGCGCTCTCGCGTGGGAGGCCTTTCACCCCCCCCCCCCCCTTTAAGTGATTCGCTTGCGCACTACCGTCCCTCCCTAAAATAAGATCCTAGCTACAAGCCTGCATTAAATTATATAGCTATGACGCTGACTGAAGTTGACGAAATAATTCGAATATTAATGTCGCCGAGGGAAATGACAATCTGCGCATATGCAAGTACTATAGATAGTTCATAGGATACACAATTAACCCTTCGGCCCCGGGTTTACAGAGTTAAATTTGTAGATATTGGGACATTGAATTTTGTCGGTAATCGTTGGCCTCTACACGCCCCCCCCCCCCAACTGAAAAAGCTCTAGCGACGGCCCTGGGTACAACGAATCGTTTTCTTTCTCTAATAATTTAATAACCGTCAAGGCTTCTGCGCTTCGCACGTGAGGGGGGAAACTGAATTCAGACTAGGATTAAAAGTCTAGAACGGTACAACGAATCGTCTTCTTTCTCTATTAAGTTAGTAAAACGTCAAAGCTTTCGCTTTTTGCACAGGAGGGGCTAAAATGAATTCAGACAAGGATTAAGAGTAATAATTTAATTAAACGGGGGGGGGGGGGGGGGGGTAAGAGGACATATATTTTGTTTTTGGTCCCAAAATTTGACAATTTGGCCGATCGATATTTCATTTCGTGGGGGGGGGGGGGGGTAAGGTCAGGTTATGGGGGTCACCCATTATAATTGTTTATATATATATATATCTTTATTATTATTATTTTTGTTATACAAATATTCGCAAAGGGGGGGGGTATTTCAAAACACACACATCAAGAAAGTCAAAGAGGGGGGGGTTACCCCCCCCCCCCCCCTGCGTACGCGCCTGTCTGTAAGAGCTATTTTTGGTTGTATCATTTGAACAAAAAGTTTAGTTGCGTTTTCCCGGCAGCCGCAAATAGTAATTGCTTTCCTAATTTTTTTAGTCGTATATTATTAGTTTAAGATATTTTCTTACCTGGAAACCCGATTCTCGATCGTATTCGAAGCATTCACCATCAAGAGACCTATAGTATTTGACAAAGAGAGTAGGAAGCGAAGAACAAAAATAAAACAAACACTATGGGAATTGTGTTTCGGGGATATATTGTGGCATAACACTGATATAGTACATGGACTGCATGTGAGTACCGTATGATACTAAAATGCAGAAGGTCGTAGTGAGTTTAATATACTTTTTATATACATAATATGGAACAAATAATGTAATGGTGATAATCCTCTGCCACGGCAATATACACACACTAATTCAAACAATCGAAATGAAAATCATTTAGAGTTCTTTTCTTCCCTATGACTGGTTTCAATTTTTTTTCTTCATAGTTTATTTCTTCTATCTGCAAAAAAAATTGAAACCGGTCATAGTGAGATAAAAATATCTCAAGGATTATTATTTTGATCGTTTTAATTATTATTTATATAAGAAATCTATATATCATAAACACATAATACAAATATAGCGTGACAAACAACGACAGACGTTGTAAGTGTAGTACCATAATAAATGCTAGTTAAAAAATAAAATAACAGCCTAAACATGTGTAAATGTGTACATTGTCAGCTTTGGATGAAAATAGGTAGGGATATAAGAAAAAGAAAACAATTATACCCCAAGAGCTCCAAAACACTCCACTTCCGCGAGAAGCCCTTGAGCTGGCTGGGGCGGAGCAGAGGATTTCAATTGAAATTATCTCATTGACTTTTTTAAATATTATTTGTATACACCCTCTTTTCATCTAACCAATTTTGATTTTTTTTAAATAGTTTTCAAACATTTTGTGTATGTTTATTTACTGATCTTGAATTGATAGTTCGTGATGCGTTCAAAGACATTATCCTAGTTATATACACTCAATTAAATTTGATGAAACAAAAGCACATAACAAATAAGCCTGTTATTCGCCTTTTCTAGTTTAAGTTAGACTTTCTGTTTAATTTCTACTTTTATATATGAGAGCACAAAATCGCTATGTTTGCGAGAGAGTAAAGTCCCAAACTCACTGTAAATGCAAACTATCCAATGCTTTCAGAAATGTTGACGACTCGGCAATTTCAACCAAGTCTTCGTCCAAGCACTTCACCCCGGATACACCAAGCGAATGCAGGTTCTTGGTTTGTTCTCTGATCAGAAGACCCAATCTTTTCATCGTCTCACTCGATACACTCTTCTTCTCTGATGGGAGTGACGAAGTTGATGTAAGGTTGATGCGTGTCAGCTGCTGTCCTCCGGTCCGACGAAGACCAGCCGTGATCTGAGGTATGTCTCTCTCTGCATAATCGATAGTGATATCAATATCTCTCAAGCCAGGAAGCGATGAGAGCAGACCTTCATAGCTTTGTGACGTCACTCTCTTGGCTGATAGCTTTGTAACCGATAAAAGCTCAGGAGGAGATGGAGGGAAACTGAGAGAGGAGTCTGAGATGGTGAGATGGTTCAGTGAGGTGAAAGATCTGAGACAGGACCACGTTCTGGCAGTCATGTCAGTAGATAATCGACATTCCTTTACCTGGAGGACATATATTAAAATACAGAGACACTATATACTCCCACGTAAATGCTATTATGCGAAACCGGGTACACAATGAGACCCCCCCCCCCCCCCCCTCTTGGAGTAAAGCTTCACGGTGGACATTAAATTAATAATAATAATCACAGTATACATAATTGACTGGTAGGGCGCGAAGTCATCTGGGGAATATGATAATGAGGGAAAATATAACTCAGTTGTGATTTTTAAAACGGTGTGTCATATGTCTTGTTCAATATTATTCTTGCGGCCCTCTTTTGAATTTGTTTGGAGCTTAGTTGTATGAGAATGAAATCTGTTCGACCATACAATAGAGCAGTAATCAAATCGTGGCAACATAGTCCAGTAGACGGTACCATATAACATGTACATGACCTGGAAAAGTTGATAAGTACAAGTTTTTTTTTGTTGATTTGTGTTCTAGATGGGTATTAAAGTTAATTATGCTATTTAAGACAACTGCATTACTTGGAATAAAAGAACTGGTGTCATAAATGAATTCCTCGTCATAGAAAACCCTTGAAAAATCGTATTATCATTGGTTTCAGGCTTCCTGGATTGAGATTAGCAACATTATTAAATATTGCACACAAATATGCTAATTATATGAATATGCTAATATGGCTATTTACAAAGTTGCCCAAGGTTGTCAAGCTGGCAACCAAGCTGAATTTACTTCAATACCCATCTAGAACACAAATCAACAAAAACAATCTCGTACTTATCAATTTGTCCAGGTCCGAAAAAACTTCTACAGGACTAACACTAGACTGTTATAAAGTAACTTAAAGGATTTTTGAGGCAAAAAACTCTTTGCTCTCTTTATCATGCTAATGTTTTTCTGGGTAAGTTTACTTACGTTTTCGATTTGTTTAGACCATTTTAATTCTTCATCTATCAAAAATCCTTAGCATTTGGTGAATTGAACTTTTTTGATCAAATTGCCATTTAATGAAATGGTGACAGAATCAATTTTCCCGAGATTAGCACGAGAGCCTATTAACATGACACAAGTTTTTTTCAGTGTTAAGAACGAGACGATTTCTTTAATCCATGCTATGACTCTGGTTTAACAGTTAATTTTTCTTCCACAACAGTTGCATTATTTGCACTGACGGTAAGTGTCGTATATCGTCAGCATACTTATCTATGATATCTTCAGAGGTACATTCAGGTAGACTATTAACATATATTGAAAATAAAAGTGTTCAGGGAACAACTTCTAGCAATGCAATTACTAAGTATAAGCGTTCAAATGTACATTATATACAGATGTGTTGTCACTTTTATCCGACAACCAATAATTTACCCAAGTGATACTATACTCTAAAAAATGAAGTGCTAAATCACAGGTGTTGGGTAAAAATTTGCATCACACGTGCTAAGTGTGTGACCCTGCCTGTTTTAGCACTTGAAGAAACACCGGTAGTGCTGGCGCTCCACGCGCATGCGCACTAGCGTTCCAGGTGCTAAGGCAGTGCTTCACACAAAATAAATTCAAAATAATTCAAAATTCAAATGAGATAGGTCGCCACTCAGCTACAAAAGAGCGGGGATCTGAGAAGGTATTCTTTTTATTGCCTAATAATTCTGCTTGTGCATGATGATACCGTTTCCAACATTCTACATGGCAGCAAGACTATGACTGCATGTAATTGACATAGAAATGTGCAATCTCAATGTAACAGTAAAAACTTCAGACACAGACTGCTGGAATCCTGCAGTGTTGTTGTATTAGCTTATCATGTTTGATCTGTTATTTTATCCATTACGATGACTTTACAGTGATGAGCAGCTGAGTTGAGCTTTAATGTTTTATCAGTATGCATGGAACAGTTTTGTGTTTTTACCCTTGGATACAAATACATGTATTACTTTTTGAAGGGGTGTTGTGATTTTACTATGGTTTTTGTCAATAAAGAAGTGAGTCCTTTAAAATCATATATGTGACTACCCATTCATTACAATGAGTGGGACATGTGGCGTCTTGAGGGGTATGTTTTAGGTGCTTAAAGTAACTGAAAAAAAAATGTTAGGGCTGTTTAACAGAAGGGTGAGTTTTGAACACTACATGCAGGTGTTATTTTGTGCATGCCGTTTGTGTGTGTTCTTTAGCACTATGTTGGGTGCAAAAGTGTTAGCAGTAGTAGTGCCGTTTTGGAGGCTCTAAAAGGGGTATTTAATACACTAGAAGTGTGGTTTTTGCGAGCTGCATGCGTCTAATAGCACCAGAAGTGTAAAAAGGCTTACACTTAATGTGTTTAAAGTACGCTTGGACTGGTGTTGAATTATAGCACGTGTACAAGTGTTACTTTAGCACAATTTGGGCAGTCCCTATGTGTGCCCTTACAGGTGCTGCCTCCAGATCTTGAGGTGCTTAAATTAGCACTTTATTTTTTTAGAGTGATATAGCTTAAAGTATATGTATAACCACTCCATTCCAAGTTCGAGTCCAAATGCTCAACTGCCTATCATCTTATTGCCTCTAGCATAATCAACATATTATATTCGTAGTCAACGCTCAACGGGAGTTTTCCTCTATCCACCCCTAGTATCGACATGGTAGCTCGCTTTGTCGACTATATCCATGCGAATTTTAATCCTTAGATCTCTACTACAGGATAGCCTCGAATTTCCAATTCCTATACCTATCGCCAACTTCCAGAATTAACTAATCAGTTTTAAACGTACTTCAATCCTAAGACAACCGGTTTGTCTAAACATTCATCCCTCGCTGTCTGTAATTCAGTGCTTAACCTACACTTAACTGTCCACTATCGATAATTGTCACCACTGGTGTACTGGTGGGGGGGGGGGGGCTTGGGGGCGCCAGCCCCACCCCCCCCCCCCCCCGCCCAAATAAAATTGAACCATGACTTATTTTCACAAGTAATGTATAAATGTTTGTGATATCACATGAATTTCAACAAAATGCTTATTATTTCTCGCAAACTGACCCATTCCCAAATAGCCAGGAAGAGCATAATGTTCTGTTATGGTCTATGGGCCTCATAGTGACCACTAACAGTTTTACTAATTCTATTCCAGAAGCTACTGTGCAAAGCACTGTCGGGAGATAACATGCTCCCCACCATTCGGGCTGAGCATGCACAGATTTGCGAAAGAGCGTTCCATACTTACATCATTGAGGGGGGGGGGGAAACTAATTTCAGACTATAGGATTAAGAGTCGAGAACGGTACAACGAATCGTCTTGATCTTTCTCTAATAATTAATGAAACCTGAAAATGATTTCAGACAAGGATTAAGAGTAATAATTAAATGAAACGACAAAGCTTCCGCGCCTCGCGTGGGAGGAGGGAACTAAATTCAGACAAAGACACAATAAAACGATTTGTCTTCTTTCTCTAATAATTTATTGAAACTTGAAAGCTTCCACGCTTTGCGCGAAAGGGGGAAGGGGACGGAATCCAGACAAGGATTTAGAGTCGAGAACGGTTCAACGGTACAATGAATCGTCTTCATTCTCTATAAATTCAATGAAACGTGAAAGCTTCCGCGGTTCGCGCAGGATAGGTGAAAGTGAATTCAGAAAAGAGTTAAGAGTAATATTTGAAACGTCAAAGCTTCTACATTTCGCGAAGGCGGGGGAGAGGGACTGATTTCAGACAAGGATTAAGCGTCGAGACCGGTACAATGAATCGTCTCCTTTCTCTAATAATTGAATGAAACGTCATAGCTTATGCGCTTCGCGCGGGAGGGGTGAAACAAGAATTAAGAATCTAGAACGGTACAACGGATCGTCTTCTTTCTCTCATAGTTTATTGAAGTATCGAGGCTTCCGCGCTTCGCGCGGGAGGGGGAAAACTGAATTCAGACAAGAACACGATACAACGAATCGTCTCCTTCTCTAATAATTTAATGAAGCATGAAAGCTTCAGCGCTTCGCGCGGGACGAGCTAAAATGAATTCAGACAAGGATTTACAGTAATAACGTGTTGGAACGTCATGGTTTCCGCGCTTAGCGCGGGAGGGGGGGGGGAAACTGAATTTAGACAAGGATTAAAAGTCGGGACCGGTACAATGAATCGTCTTCTTTCTCTAATAATAAAATGAAACGTCATAGCTTCCGCGCTTTGCGCGGGAGGGGCGAAACAAGCTTTAAGAGTCGAGAACAGTACAACGGATCGTCTTCTTTCTCTAATAATTTAATGAAGTGTCAAAGCTTCCGCGCTTTGCGTGGGAGGGGAAAAACTGAAAAAAAACTTAGTTCCTCGCCCCGGATTTATAGGGTTAAATTTGTAGACATTTGGACATTGGCATTTTTGTATTTGTCGGTAATAATATTGGTGGCTCGTTTTTCGGTAATCAGCGGTCTCTACACCCTCCCCCCTTCTCCCCCACTGAAAAAGATCTAGCGACGCCCCTGATAACGACACAGTTTATACACTCGAGATAATTTTTGCAAGTACTACTGGTGAAGTACCGGACCACCGTCTTTGTACATTGTGCGGCATCAAGGCATAATTTATACAACGTCTCACGACGTGACAGATCACTTTTCTCTAAGTTCTAACCAATCAGAAGGCCTCTTTTTTCAATGAAATGCCGGTGAACATTAATGCGCCAAATGTGGTTCTCAAATTGCAAAAGATCCCTACTCTTGGAAGGGGTAGGAGAAAGCAATTTTACGTCATATTACTCCAGGAAGTACCTGGAAATGCGTCTAATTTGGTTCTAAAATTGCAAATGCTTCTTACTCTGGGAGTGGGCCAGACCCAGACCCACCCCCTTCTCCCTCGCCGTTAAAGCCTCGTTCTGTCGCTTCATTGTTTTACATATATTTCACCACATGCCATTTTGTGCCCCCCCCCCCCCCCGGTGAGAAATTCCTGGATCCGCCACTGATGCCCATACCCCTTGAGCTTCGGGGGCTTCGCCCCTTGAACCCCGCCGGGGCTTTGCACCTAGACCCCAGTATGAGAAACGTTCAGTGGGGCCTGCATGCTAGAGTGGGGTGATTCGGATTTTTTTTTGTCAGCCCCCCCCCCCCCCCCAAACGTTTTTGTTCATTACGCCACTGATTGTCACAACTTAATTAACAACGTTATTAACTGTAATAAACTCAAAGCAATTTATATTTAATGTTTGTAACTGTACACATTCTAAGTGTCAGAGACAGAGAGGGAGAGAGAGTGTGATTCACCACATATTTAGATTAACTAGGCCTAGGCATTGTTAAATTAAGTAGAGGACTGCATGCTGACTTTGTCCTCTACAGATACATTAACGAGGCATCTAAAGATAACTTACTTATACACTAAGTATCTAGAGGGGGTATATATATATATATATGTACAGGTATAAAATAACATGTTTAAATTGTAAAAGTAACCTAAGAGTTAAACTTAAACTAAATCCTAATCTTAAACTTAATCTAAACTTAATCATTAATGACGATTAATGCCTTACCAAAGGGCACTAGCGCATCGACTTGGTTTCGAACCCGGGTCACCGGACCACTGCTCTACCGACTGCGCTATCGCGCCTCCATGGTAATTGTCATCTCATGCCTTGTGGTGTTTTTTTTCTCGAGCCGTCTGAATCGGCGCTGATATGACATTGCAAACAATGGGTACGCTTAGGTTTTTGGGGATGGGGTATGACGCAAAGAATACACTAATTTGACCATTATGTTCAATATTACCATCGACTACTGACCGGAAGAGAAATATGGCAATTACAATCCTCGCCATCGATATCATGTGGCAAGCTGTTGCCCAGTCACGCCTTTTGTCTGTAAGAGCTATTTTTATTGTATTACTTGAACGAAAAGTGATTTGCGTTTTCCCGTCAGGCGCAAATAGTAAATTGCTTTCCTAAATATTGTGTGTCGTATATTATTATTGAAAGATTTTTGCTTACCTGGAAACCCGATTTTTGATCGTATTCGAAACATCCACCATCAAGAGACCTATAATATTTGAAAAAAGAGAGTTGAAAGCGAAAAAAAAATAACACAAAAACAATGGCATTTTTTTTTTTTTTTTTTTTTTTTTTTGGGGGGGGGGGGTTCATGACATAACGTTCAGTGGCGTACCTGGGGTACTCCGTCAGGGGGGGCAAGCGACCGAAACAAACAAAAAAGGCGATGCTACTTTTCACTTCTGGCGAGCGAGCGAGCGAGCAAAAAAAAATCTTTAAGTAACGTTTGGTATATAAACTGGTATTGTTGCAAGTTGGGGGTGGGAACATTCACTTGTTAGCGACGTTAATTTCATTTTTTTTTTGCAAACTAGTGTAGCGAGCAAGAAAAAAATCACTTCTTTTTTAATAATTGCCACTTAAACTTGGTTCAATTGTCCCATGCAGGGCGCGGGAACAATATTGTGTTTAGGGTGATTTTATACCCATTTTAGCTAGCGAGCGAAAATACATCTTTCTCTCGATGAATTGCTATATAAAATTTGTTTCATTGTTGCAGGTAGGGGGCGGGCACAATCGTGTTTAAGACAATGTCAATCCCATTTTGGCGGGCAGGCAACCCCCTACATTTCTCTTTTTAATGATATTGTAGCAGGTTAGTGGTGGGCACATAATTCCACGAGCTAGCGAGCGTAGCGAGCGAAAAAAAAAAATCACTTTTCTTTTATAGGGAAAATATGGTACATAAAACTTGGGTTCATTGTTCCATGTCAGGGACGTGATTATTAAAAGCGGTGTTAATTCTATTTTGGCGAGCGAGCGTAGCGAGCGAGAAAAAAAAATCACTTCTCTTTATAGGGAAAATATGGTATATAAACTTGGTTTAATTGTTCCATGTCAGGGACGTGATTATTAACAGCGGTGTTATTTCTATTTTGGCGAGCGAGCGAGCAAAATTTTTGTAATGATAATTGGTTCATAAATTTCAGATTTTTTTGTTGCAGGGCAGGGCTTACACAATCATGTCTAAGGTGATGTTAATTCCGTTTTGGCGAGCACGAGCACACCAAAACTTCTTTGAATAACGTTTCGTACATAATCATTAACTGGTTGTTGCAGGTTGGGGCGGGCACGTTAGCGGTGTCAATTCCATTTTGGCGAGCGAGCATAGCGAGCAAGCAAAAAAAATAAATTCTCTTTTAATAGAAATTAATAAATAAACTTGTTTTTATTGGTGCAGGTCAGGATGGACGCAATCGCGTTTAACGCGATTCAATTCCTTTTTGGCGAGAGGGCGAAAAAACTCATCCATTTTTAATGATATTGTTGCAGGTCAATGGTGGGCACAATTGTTTCCAAAGCAATGTCTATTCATTTTATTCGCGAGCGAGTGTAGCGAGCGAGAAAAATGAATTAGTCTCTTTTAGTAACATTTGGTACATATATTGTGTGTTATTGTTGCCATGGTTGCAGGTCGGGGCCCGTCGGGGCAGGCACAATTGTATTCTAGGCAATACTAATCCTTTTCTTTTTTCAGGGGGACGAGGAAGTGAAAACATTTAATACAAAATAGGCTAGCAAGCAGTTCGCGCCAGCGAAGAGTTTAAAATTTGTTATATCACTTATATTTTCCTATTTTCATTTGTTTTAATTTTTCAGAGCCGTATGCGGAATATTTTTCTGATGGGGGAAGGGGGAAAGATGCGTTAAAAGTTTTCGAAGAATCTCAAAAGCAAAAGGAGTGAAGGGAGTTCGAGCGACCGAACTGGTCATGAGGATACTTTTGCATTTTCAAAAGTAGAATTGAAGGATTTGGTATAGGCCTACACCACATTTTCAGGAAAAAAAACTGTACGATTTCAAAATATCTGGGGTCAACTGCCCCCCCCCCCCTGGTGCTTACGGCCATGTTCTTTATTTTTTCCTTTCATTTTTATTCCTTTCCTTTTCTTTTCCCTTTTTCTTCCTTTTCTCTTCTTCTTCCTTTTTTCTTTCCTTTTTTTTCCTTTTTTCTCTTTCTTTCCTTTTTTCTTTCCTTTTCCTTTTTTCTCTTTCTTTCCTTTTTTCTTTCCTTTCTTTTCTTTCCCCTTTTTCTTTTTTCCCCTGGAGCCCGTCAGGGGGGCACTCTGCCCCCCTGCCCCCCCCATAGGTACGCCAGTGATAACGTTGACATCGGACACGGCCTGCATGTGAGTAACGCATGATACTAAAATGAAGAATGTCCAAGTGAGCTGAATATATGTATATATTGTAAAGAGATCATTAAGACTTTAAACAAATATAGCATGACAAACATTGGTAGACGTTGTGAGCAGTACCGTGGGAAATGCGAGTTGAAAGAAAATAACTGCCTAAAAACGTGTAAATGTTTATACTACCGTATTGTCAGTATAGGATGCAAATAAGTAAAGATATAAGACAAAGATGACAGTGATACCCCCAAGACCCCCCCCCCCAAAAAAAAAAAAAAAAAAAAAAAAAAAAACACCCCAACTCCCGCGAGACGCCCCTGAGCTGACCGGGGCGGAATATAGAGTATTCCCATGGGAAATTATTGCATGAACTTTTTGATAGTATTTAATGATCTTGAATTATTAGCTCGTAATTCGTTCAAAGACATGAATATACTCAATATAATTTGATGAAACAAAAGCACATAAAACAAACCTATTATTCGCCTTTTATAGCTTGCAGTTAGACTTTCTGTTTAACTTTGTCTACTATAATTTAATTTATACATTTATGAACATCTACTCAAACTCACTGAAAATGCAGACTATTCAATGCTTTCAAGTATGTTGACGACTCGACAAGTTCAACCAAGTCTTCTATGTCCAAGCACTTCATCCCGGACAGACAAAGCCGCTGAAGGTCCTTGGTTTGTTCTCTGATCAGACGACCCAGTCCTCTCACCGTCTCTCTAGAAACAACAATGTTCTTCTCTGATTGGAGTGATGACGGTGCTGTAAGGTTGATGTGTGCGAGCTGCTGTCCTCCGGTCCGACGAAGACCAGCCGTGATCTGAGGTATGTCTCTTTCTGCATCATCGATAGTGATATCGATGTGTGTCAAGCCAGGGAGCGATGAGAGCAGACCTTCATAGCTTTCTGGCGTCACTCTCTCAGCTGACAGCTTTGTGACGGACTCAAGCTCAAGGGGAGATGGATAGAAACTGAGAGAGGAGTCTGAGATGGTGAGAGTACGTAGCTCCGAAAAAGATTCCAGGCAGGACCATAGTCTACTCGTCACGTCGGTAGTTAAAGTAGATCCCTCGAACTTTATAGTCATAACCTATTGTAATTATAAAAAGATAGGGAGATTTAAAAAGCTTAAGTGAATTAAATAACATTTATTAGTTGATCTCTTTTTCTCTAAATGAATAGACCCTACGACCTTTGTATTTTGTTACTATTTTGTTTCAAATTATTGTTCTTGTTTCTGTTATGCAGTACCTTGATTGAGGCCGTCGTTGGGCAAACATGGACTGATAAAACGTAGTGATCGTTGTGTCATGCAGTATGATTTATCACGATACGGTTTATGAATAGGAATACATTTACAAAAAAATATATTAGCCATTTAGTAACAGCAGCAGAGAAATGAAAATGTAAACAATCTTTCTGAAATAGCTATTGTAAACATATTTTGTGAAATGAAAATGTGCATACCTGACGTTTAAGTTGCTTTGGAAGATTTTGCATCCCAGCGACGGTGTAGACGGTCGGTGACTTCAGAACAATCCTCTCTGTATTGACACATCTTTGAACCATCGAAGATACATTTTGTTCAGTACCCTTGGTCTCTGATGAGCAGTCAAGAAGAATGCGATATCGCTCACTCTCATCCAGAAAGCGGTTGGAAAGGAGCGCCTCCATTATTCGTATGCAAAGTCTATTATCCGTGCCAGCAGCGAATCGGATGAGATTCTCATAGTCACCGACGTTTGCTTTGATATTTCGCAGCAGTCTGTCTAACTTAGAAATCTTCAGTCGTAACATATATTTATTCGTTTTAGCAGCAAGATATTTCCCAGCCGAGTGCTCCTGAACGAGTTTGTGATAAAACTCAATGGTCGTGGAAGTGGTATTGTGGGAACGTGGGAGCCTTGTCGTTTGAATCGTAATGTTGGATAACAACCCAAGCTCACATGCCCTATCAAGGATAGCTGGAATCTTTCGGAAATCATGGGGCGTAAAAACTATTTTTTTAGAGTCGTCTGTTAGACCAGCTAGAGCAACTTTACCCAGTTTACGAATGATTTCGATAAGTCCTTCTTTTGTTATTTCATCTTTTGATTTTGATCTGGCATTGGCATGGTGCATCAGAAAATCATTCACACTGTCTAATAATTCTGTTTGAGTTGCAGTTTCAGTGTTCAACATCCCCTCGCTCCATAAGTGACATACCATGAGACAAAATAAAGGTGTTTTAACAAGTTCATTAATCAGTGGTTGGTCATCAAGGTAAACCTTCAGACCATGTCCATGTCCACGACAAGGATTCGAAGTTGAAGCAAAGAACTTGTCGATGTATTCTCGTGAGCTTTCTTGCGAGAATCCTTCGATCCACATCTTTGTGTATACCGTTGGAAGATCATCTTGATTGAAGAAGTTCTCTAGGTGAGGGCGTGTTGTTACAAGGACCCGGCATTCTGGAAATTCCTCCCAGCGGATGACACTGACCATATTGCTCTCTGAGCTCCGGTTTAAAGAAGAAATACCGGCATACTCATCTAGTCCGTCTAGTATGATGTGACATATTCCCTGATTCTCTCTAATGAAACTCTCCAGACCCTCTGGTGTGAGATCGTCAACATCACTCAAAAGCTGGGATTTAATTGCTTCTCCGATCGATGTACGCTGACTTGTGTTTCGGAATTTCACAACAAACAGAAGTGGCAAGTGTTCTAATGCTGACCCCTTTTCTCTGTGAACCCAATCGTAAGCCATCTTAGCAACAGTCGTGGTCTTCCCTCGTCCAGCTGGGGCCGAAATGAGGATTCGAGCTGGCAGGTTTCCGTTTACTTTCGTCGAAAATATTTCAGCAACAGAACCCTGGAGTTTTACCTTCTTGTTCGTGGCTTGTCCACGAGCGTCCTTCTTCACCATCGTGACAACCGTGTGCATATCTTTGAACTCAGCATAATCATTTTTATCCCACGGTTTCATTGGAATTTTGCATAATTGATTAAGGTACTTATTCTCCAACTTTTCGCGACATCGTCAGGGTGCTACAAGAATTTTTTTCACCACTTGCCCTGTCGGGCAAGTGGGTTTTCAATTTACTTGCCCAAACAATATTTCCACTTGCCCAAAACTTTCAGCGAAAAAGGACTCGAGGTTAAAGCATTTATTATCTCGTAATGATAAGTTAGTGTTTTAGATAGCAAATTAATGCACATACATGTACAGTGTAACTGTACTGAATAATAACCTAATATGTCAAAGAAAATGGTCAACAAAGGATGGTTGAAGGTTTAAAAAACGCATTTTATTGATTCTCCATAAATAATCAGATTCACATGAATCTCGGCAAGGTAGAATGGTTCAAGCAGGTTTAAGTTTTTAATATTCAGTCATGTAAAAAAGCATAATGACCCTGTTGTAAAAAATATGATACAAACATGTCATTAATGGTAGCCACATGTACCATGGTGCAACATCACATGTGTGTCTGTGCAAGCCGCTGTCATTTGGAAACGTAGGCTAATTTTCAGCTGTTAATAATTTGGGTCAACTCTTCCATCAAGAAACGTCATGTAAATAATGGGTAATCAACTATTTTAAATAAAGTACGGACATTTTTATTTCATCATTCACTGCTATAAATATCATGCCAAAATTTGTAAATTCTTACTAAATAATAATATTGAAGATATTTTACGATAAATCTCGGATAAGTATGCGAAAACTAGACTAAACAACGTCGCTAAAACCATGAAAACAAAACAACAACGGCTTATATTCTGGGGGTCTCGATACTATTATCAAAATGACTCGCTCGGTCGGATCTTGAGACCGCAGTAATAAATTGAAAACGAGACAAAAACATTCATCTGATTTATATGAGCAGCGAGTTTTAAATAATATGTTCACAATCATTAACAGTCATTATGAATAAATATCAAACATTTGACTTTTTGTACTTACTAGAAAATCCCTGTTGTTTATTCCATTCCGATTCGCACGTGTTCATTTCCCTAGAATAATGACGTCATATTTGGCGTGATTCAACCAATCGGCAATCAGAGAATAGCAAAGGCCTGTCGGTGCGGCCTGCAGAGCTAGAGAGAGAGAGCGCGAATAAGCTCGCAGCTGGTACGATCGCGCTAGCTGTCTCTAGCTAGCTCACGGCCGGCCGGCCGTGCGTGGAGGCGGAGCGGCATTCATGGCTTGAAGTGTCACTGTTGCATGCGCGCTGAGCTAGCTGAGCTGGCTAGCTGTCTGTGAAGTTTTTTCGAAATCGGAACGATCGCTTTTTTGCTTCTGGATTTTGACGACGGGTAAGAAGTTGACGGGTGAATGGTAGAGTTCTTGGACACTAGGAAATTACTGTAAAAGTATCACTTGCCCGAATCGGGCAAGTGATAATTTGATTTACTTGCCCGACGGCTCAATTTGGTTGCCCCGGGACGTCGGGCAAGCGGGTTTGTCGCGCCCTGATCGTTGAACGGTCAATGATGGCGAGATCTGCTTACTGGAGATATCTGGAATGATGCAAGCATATAAGACAAAGTGACCCATTGCAATCCCATGATCTCAGCCCTATTCGTTAGTTATTATTTTTGTTATAATTACCTCAGGTTTCATTGTTCCGACATGTTCCCCGTTCCCCATGCAGTAAAGATAATGAGACACACGTAAAGGAAAATCAAAACTTAATACTGCTCTGACATGAAGCAGCAAAAAAAAAGAACTAGTCTGATGAAAGTTTAAAGGAAATCGGACAAACAATAATAGCGTTTTCAGTTTTTTAAAGTTGCAATCGTTATATACCTTAACCCTTTGAGTGCAAGCCCGCGCACGGCGATTGCTTCCCCTGTGACGGAGCGATTTGGGTTACATCGCCAGTAATGGAAAATTTGGCGGTGCTTTTTACTTTCATTGCTCATTGCGCCTCATTCAGTCATTTTCGTGCTTTTTAGTAAATGTAAAAATGAAAGATCAGACTTTTTTCTTTCTAAAAATATAAGTTTTGTTCATCAATACCAAAAATAAGTCTGTTATTTTTGAGGGAAATTGCCGTCTAATTTTGCTGAAGCTTCACGTCTTTCCTTTTCAATACACTCGCAATACAAATTGCGTAAGCACCGCCGCACGCGCAGATCGGTCGATACCTCCATTCATTTCCCCATTGTCAATGATTGTCGTCTGCTAAAGCTCAGCCGATTATCAACCGAGCCATAAATAATAGGCCTTAGCCTTCGTTTTACATTGGTTTTTCGACACATTTTGTAACTATATTCTGACCAAAATTATGCCATGATCTACACTAAATGCCCTTTCTTTTAAATGTGCAAATCAAATAAAGGAATATTTGGGAAATGAATTTTGAGATGAACATTCTTTTATTCTCGAAAACAAAAGTAATATTTACTTCGAATGCTTTCGACTTCGTTTCTCATGATTTGAAATATTCATTTTGTTTTAGTTCTTGCCTCCAGCTTAAATTTGTTTATTTTTTTCTATCTATACATCTCTTAGAACCCTATTTTGATATGAGGTTGCTGAATCAACAAGATATTTATTGATTTTTTTTGTACGCATATTTGATTTGTTTTGTTTGTAATGGAAAGAGCTAAATGAATGACAGAGATTAGAACAGGATCATAATTCATCACAATCATCTCTCTTTCTATCTATTTATCTATCTATTTCTGTCTTTTCTGTCTGTCTGTCTATGTCTCTCTCTCTGTCTCCCTCTTCCCCCCTCCCTCTCTGAATACGTCAGAAATTTCATGAAATTGATATTGTGCTTCAGTGTGTTTTATTTTCGCATCGCGTTGTTTTTGTTATTTTGTTCTTTGTTAAAAGGGTGTGGCTAATAAGGAGTCAATCGCCGTAGTCTTGATGGTCTTTTATTTATTCGAAAATAAATGCTATTGAAAATATAGTAAGTCATTATACCAATATGTATAAAATAAATAACCGCGATTCGGGGGCAAGGACAAAAATGATAGCAATCAATAATAAAAAACCTATCGTGTCAATAAAAATTTGCTAATCCTCGTTTCATGATCAGTTCTGTAGATACATGGGTGTCGATCCCGGGGGGGGGGGGGGATGGGGGGGATATATCCCCCCAATATTTCAGGTGGGGGGATGGCCTGTACAATCATCCCCCCCCCCCAATAATTCACCATCACAAAAAAAAAAATTAATGATGAGAGCCCGATGAGAGTACATGTAATAGTCCGGCAGCCACTGAGCTACACCTCGTTTTGTTGAAATAAGTTTTTTTCTTGATGGATTCTGTTTCCTTAGGCATTGCAGATGACCAAACAGAAAACTGGAGCTTTGTCAGTGTTGAGCAATTTAAGATATGGCCAAAAACAAAATGGCCGCCAAAATAGCCTATTTTCAGTAAAATTTGAATTATTTCATAATACATTACGAAATATTGGCAGAATGGTGTGCTTATAATTCACGAAGACCATTGTCAACACATTCCTGATGATCATACATGAACATGGATGGCTATAGATGACATAAGTAGCTTATTTTCTATTGTAATTGTTGATAATTTGCATATTCAACATGGCGGATAAATGCCAGCTGTTAAGCTTAGAATCACAATAAAATAGTATTATACTTATTTCTTTCTATCTTATGTTTTAAATTCCTAGAATACCTAAGTGTACCAAATACTTATGTCATACTCATTTGTAAATAATGACTAAGTTAGATAATGGGAAAAAACAAAATGGCCACCAAAATGATAAATTTTAAGCAACATTTGCCATAAGTATTATACAATACAGAAATTGGCAGAGTAGTACTCTGGTACTTCATGAATCAGAGATGAATTGATTCATATTTGACTCTGGTGGCCGTTGTATATTTGCTCATTTACATATTCAAAATGGCAGCAATGTTAGTTTATCACACAATTTCTATCAATAGTCTATAGTAATAAACATTTGTTTTCACAATAGGATTTGAATTCCTAAGATACCATTACGTGAAAAATGATAATTTGATCACCCTTCTTTCATGAATGTGTTACCATTTTATAGCGTACATTTAGGTCACTTTAAGTTTCGATATTAGGAATTTTACCTTCACAGTTCATCTTGTACGCAATTCTTTTAAGGATACGCCTTTTCTTCCTTTGCTGAACTGAGCTCACGCATAACTGTCATTTTGATTTAAATTTGTTTTTGCTGTCAGAGTCTGATGATTTAGACATCGCACGGATGCATGACACGCACAGAACACTGTGCACGCTAATTTGGCTTTGTTGCATCCACATCCTGATGATTTGCATGGGTTGTCACCTGCATAATTGCAACGTATAAGTCTCAGTATGCTTGCAGGTGCAAGTTTCACATTTGGTGGAGTGGTTACCGGGATAAGTGACTTTGTTGCTTCGTCTTTCACGTAACCAAATGCAGTGAGTGCATGTCCATGGATTCAATTCCAAAGCACTCTTCCAAATCCATGTTTGAAGATTGGCACGCTTAACATTATCTCTGAAAGCTTCAGTTGTTGGTGGCATTGCAGCAAGATTTGGAGTGTTGGTAGCTCCTGCTTTCCCGACCTGTGTAGTCCACACATTCAGTCGGGCATTTGGCAGTGTCGTAGCCTTGGGTTGTCCATAGCATGATGTTATGAGCGCTGTTGCATCTTTCGTCACGTCGACCATATCTGCATGACTTGTCTCCAATCGATGGCAATGGGAACCCATTTTTCTGCCGCAGCACTTTTAGCAAAGTTCCTTTTCCAACTCCAAAATGTGCACCAACAGTATCACAACCTGTCAATGGGTGACCTGCTAACATATAAGGGATGATGTCTATGTGTCTGTCCACTGTGGCATGTATATCGATTACAGATCTGTCTCTGATGGGCGACTCCATCATCAAGGGTGACTGAAGGCCTTGCTTTTGGTAGAAATGAAGCAGAAGAACATAGACATCTATGTCGCCTGCAAGCACCCTGATGGATTGTCCTTCATCTGCAAGCATGACAGCCCTCTGCACAGTAATCACATCAGCCTCCTCATGAGATGTGGCCATATCGTGCTGTTGGATTGGAACACCACCTGGACCTATAGTTGAACAGGAAGGCCATCTTGGCTGGTGATCACAAGCTTGTGTTTTATGATGAAACCTGTATCGCCTTGCAGATGTTGACAAATGATGTTAATCAACTGTTTCTTGTTCTCTGTGACTGTCAGTTTCTGAGACGGAAGGGGTAAAGTTGGACTCGGTTGGAAAACTCTGCAACCATCATTGCCTCTCGATATCCTGGTTGCACACTTGGTGCTGTTATCATTGTACCTGTCAAAGACCAAGTACACATCACCGGATTTTAGTCTTTCTTCAATCTTGCCTTTGAATTACGATACAAAGTTCATCACTGTTGGTTGTCGTGTTGGTGATGATGAAGGCCAATTAGGAATCCAAGGAGAGCACAGCCATCGATCACTCTACACGTTCCTTCAAGTGTCGCGTGTCTAGCTGATACTTCAACCTTTGTCTCTGGTTCTTCAAAGCGGCCTTGGACTTCGAGATACCCATATCTCCAGACTCATCAAACAGAGCTGTAGGAACTGGCGACAGCTCGCATGAAATTACATCATGAAATTCAACATCTCTAGAACTTGCTTGTAGAACTATCGCGCGAGAGTATATCAACTTGGTATCGTATACCTTGGAAAGAGGTATACAGGTGCACAGGTGCACCAGCGCCGACGCGTCCGGCGTAGTTGCCCTTCTTCAAGAAACGGTGCACAGTTGCACACGGCCAACGGGGAACTGAAGTCCTGCACGGGATGAGCGGCTCTTATTTATATTGAATACAACTGCCTATATTCACATTTAATTGTAATATATATCATTTGAGTATCGCATGGCCCCCTCTTCTTGGTAATTTGCCAATATTTCACATCTCATTTTTATTTTAGCTCGGTTGACCGTCTACTCAAGCTTTTGCTTATAACGGCGACCTTCTGCTTTCTTTCTTTATACACGCAATGGCCCAACGTATAAGTTTACTCTTACTCATGTATTATACATTTGTTTCTATATTTTGTATATTGTTTGCATACCTTATGTTTTATATAATTATCCATATTTGTTGTATAACTGATTTGTTTGATTGCAGAAAATAAAGTCTTTGAAATGAAATGAAAATGAATCGCCTACGTCAATTGATTTCTTCATGACAGCCATGGTTTAAACTTTCTTCTAAATTGTGTCGTAGAAACCTCCGGGCAATTTCCTTTCACCCATTTGCTGAGCACCAGTTTCAACTGCTGTGTCAACATTCACTGATTCAGGAGCGATCTGTCCATTGACCACATTGACAATGTTCGCTGGGTGCTTCTTTGGGTCCATTGGATTGATGCTCACATCCAGTTTTCTGCGCAACCAGTCTCTGTCACCTTGGTCTGCAGATATCCTTGCTGGATCCTCTTCTTTGTGCACTAGCTGTTTTAGAACTAGTCGCCTTGTCTCTCAGAGTTGAAACGTCTTTCACAAGTCTGATCCATAATTATGTGCAAGGGCCCAGGTCTTGAGAGTTTCTGGTTTCAGAGTGATGCCAATCACACCAGCTTTACAATGCCCATATCGCATGAATGTTGTCTTGATGAACATGTCGCTCCATATGACATTCCATAAGCCTTGAGTATGTCTCATCACATAAGACCCTTTCATGGAATGCTGTAGTGCATCTCCTGGTAGGGCTTCCATGCGTCGAAGGTAGAATGTCCCGACGCAAAGAAGTAGGACATCATAAGCTTTACTGCCTCCAGGTGTAGTGGCCAATCACCTTCTCATTCAGCCCGTACATAGAGCATCGTTATCAGTACTGATTTGATCAGGTTGTACCTCTACTACAACCCTGTACAGTTGTTGATCTGCAGTGGAGACAGTGAAACATTGACCAGTTGTCTCTGTTTAACTGCTGTGATTTGCTAATGGCTGTCATTGTTGTGTCTGGATGTGCTTGTGGCATATCAATCAATGATCGATACACTGCTTTAGTTTTGGGATGTGTGGCTGATCCTTGATTGTGACACAAAATGTGTATTAAATCCATTGAATTCAGGACAGTTATCGCGCTGCACAACATCTGTCAAGAACCTGAGGTCACACTCATTAGGTCTATGTCGAGAAACGATATGAGCGAGAACACTGAGTGGTGGAACTTAGTTCTTGACAGGTGGCATATCTGGTTTCCTTGGACCATTGTATCTCATGATGTCAAGCTTGTAGTCAATATCTCTAGACATCTCAGCCTTCTTCAGTTGTGAAATCTCTTGCTGATCATCATGGTGCATGCTTGTATCTGGCTGGGTCATGAGAACTGCAAGGGAATGCGTCGACAATTTACCGTTCTGAGATGAAACATCTGCATTAAAGTTGTCAACTACGATCTGAACAAGACCATCTTCAGCATTTGATAATGCTGTCAGTTCCGTGTTTTTCCCTGCCTCTACAGCTGCAGACTTCTTGAATCGTAGCAGATCATCATAGATGTGTGTTTGTTCAACAGGGTATCTCTACAAATACATTTGCTTTGAGTTGATAGGCTACATCAATAAGCTTTAATTAATATGCAGCGTATATGTGTATACATATTGCTTGTTATCGAAGTAGAAATGTACACTTTTTATGAATCACCCTGTATTAATGTATAAATTGCTCTGCTATTTAAAACCACGTTTAGAATTATCAAAATATATATCATATATGGTTTAAAAAAATCAGAAAAGAGTTCTTAATGCAGCAATAAAACATGACAAAGTATACATTTTCACATATTCTTAGAGCAGAAAATGCCATTTTGGCGGCCATTTTGTTTTTGCTTATAATCACAAATTGCTAAAGAGTAAAGGCGATTGAATGATAGGCTACATCAATTAGCTTCAATTAAAATGTAGCTTATATACATCACAAAATATGTTGCCAGAGTGTATACATTGATTGCTTGTTATCGAAGTAGAAATCGCAAACAGCCAATCTCTTGTACACTTTTTTAATGAATCACCCTGTATAAATAATGTATAAATTGCTCTGCCATCTAAAATAATATTTGGAATTATCAAAATCTGTATCATATATATCATATCTGGTAAGAAAAAATCGGGAAAGGGTTTTAAATGCAGTAATAAAACATGACAAAGTATACATTTTCACATATTTTTAGAGCAGAAAACGCCATTTTGGCGGCCATTTTGTTTTTGCTTATATCTCATATTGCTCAAGGCTGACAGAGCTCCAGTTTTTTGCTTGTTCACAGTGGATACCTAGACAATCAAAATCCATTAAAAAAAAACTTATTTCACCAAAACAAGGTTAGGCCCCAAATCCGGGTTTGGCTAAATGGTTATTATACTCGTCTTTTGTCTTCTTTCTCTAACAATTCAATGAAACATCAAAGCTTCCGCGCTTCGCGCGGAGGAAGGGGAACTTGATTCAAACAAGGATTAATAGTCGAGAACGGTACAATGAATCGTCTTCTTTCTCTCATAATTTAATGAAACGTCAGAGCTTCCGCGCTTTGCGTGGGAGGGGGGAACTGAATTCAGACAAGGATTAAGAGTCGAGAATGGTACAACGAATCGTCTTCTTTCTTTAATAATTTAATGAAACGTCAGAGCTTCCGCGCTACGCGCGGAGAAAGGGGAACTTGATTCAAACAAGGATTAATAGTCGAGAACGGTACAACGAATCGTCTTCTTTCTCTCATAATTTAATGTAACGTCAGAGCTTCCGCGCTTCGCGCGGGAGGGGGGGGGGGAAACTGAATTCAGACAAGGATTAAGAGTCGAGAATGGTACAACGAATCGTCTTCTTTCTTTAATAATTTAATGAATTGTCAGAGCTCACTACCACCCCCTAAAATAAAATCCTGGTAATTACGCGCTTGAGAGGATAATAACCCAGTTAGCAAGCTCATGTGGGCCCCACATGGGTCCCATATTCTCTGAAATGTTATCTTTATTGAGGGTGACTTGAAAAAGTTAATAACTTGGAAGGGAGGGGTGCAACCTGCCACACGCTTCTACCTCTTGGTTGCTTTGATCCATTGCCGAAAATATTTTGGCTCCTTTCATCCCCCCCCCCCCCAACCACAGATACAAATCGACACCCCTGCATGTATATGTATACATGAAATGATGATGATGTTGATGTTTACAACATTGTAATAAAATAGTAATGATAATAAAAAATATTTTCTTCATCTCGCACTTGCTTTTCTTCATTGCCAGAAAACTTGTTTTTATGGTGCCTTGCATTTTCTTCAACAATGGTAGCATCTTTGCCCAGGAAAAGTCTCATATTCGTGGCTATACCGTCGGGGTTGCTTAAGACAAGAGTTATATTCCGTTGGGAGAGAGAGAGGAAGAATAAGGGATCGTTTTCAGGACATAACATTTAAATATTTCATATGCCCGCTCAAACCAAGACCGACTTTAGGTTGATCAAGATATTTTACTCAAACCTGCTCTAAAATGGTTACATGCCCTAGTAAAAGTATATAAGTTTAGAGTGGTTGTTTGTATTGTCATGTAGATTGACATATTGACCTACGTTTAGGCTTACATCCTCTTATTTCAAAACGGTAAACTTCCAGAGTAGTTACTTCTTTACAATCTTTTGTTCCTCTGAGGGTGGGGGATAAGCCTTTCATAAAAGAGGTCCATACATGAATGATTCGCTAAAATTGGTCAAGTTTATAAAATCAAGGTTGACGCATTCTCGAGCGGCGACTGAGACGACGTGACGCATGCGCAGTGCCTTAAAATGACGTCACACGTTGCAGTCAAAGCTGTAGACGTGCAAATCTAAAAGTCCCCAATGACGCAAGGGAATTTCAATTTGGCCGCATCGGTAATGTTATTGTAATGTATAGTAGCGGACATCTCTTCCGTTTGTTCCAACACACGGAATGACTAAAATGTCAATTTGTCGAAATGTGTTAGTGAGGAGTATATATCTTCCATTTTGAAAGGAGATATAATATATTATATACCATTCATTATATATCGTAAGTAGTGCCCCGAGGAAGAAGGTACTTTCACACAATTTAACTCATTACAATGGGTTAACTGCACTAAGTTGGGAAATATCTCTTCAAATCGATATGAAATTTAAAGAAAGTTTAAATCTTTTTGAACTTGATTTTTCTAACATATATATTAAAACGATTGCCTTTTTTTAAATACAAAATACAATTTACAAGTACGTTATTTTTATTGAAGCCGGGTGCTTTCTTCCCAACTGGTAACATCTTGGGATTCAGACTATTTATTAGTTATACTTATTATTGATAGAACGATAAACCGACGAGCAAATATTAGTACACGTTAACCTACAAATATAAACGTATAAAGGCAGACACGGCTTTCCCGGAGTCAAATTATGATCAGATGGACACAGTAAATTGCATCAACACATCACATACCCGCCCCAACGTGCTGCAAGAGACTCCTCTAAGTAGAGGTGACAAAGAGACAGGGGATGAAGGAACTTCAAATGAACCGACCCTGTCGTTTACTAAATTCATACGTTTCGTATCAAACAAATGTGCGCATCTTTGGTAGCTTCTTAATAAAAAATTCATAACATATTTGACATCGAATCATATAAAATGGTCAATGGTAAATGGCAATTAATACCATATTCGTAATTGTGCTGCACAGATTATTGAGCAGCAGGCTTTTCAAAAAGTGTTGTCAAAATTCTCATGTACCAAGTTTGGGCTGAGGCAATGAACGTAGGTCAAAAGCCATTATTGTGTTACCTCAGTTTAAAAAAACCAGTTGCTTACTTAATATTTACATTGACTAATAAACAGTGGATATGAAAAATATTAATTTCTAATCGAACCCAATAAAATACTGATTACAAACTAAATGTATGATACTTTCTTCGTTATGATTATAATAATTATGATTTGATTCGCATCCTTTGTTTTAGGTAACCCGTTTCATTGAGTGATACAACATGGATAAAGTTTATTTGGGATGTTATTTTTAAATGAAAGTTTACTGTCAATTTCTGTAATACCTATCATCATAATATCTGTTTTTATTGCATTTGGGTTAAGTAACCTTTTATTTACTATTCAAGAAAAGCACAATATGCACTTTACTTGTGTGAAATGGCGCAGTTGACAAATTGGCAGAGATAATTTAGCTATCATGAGACATGAAGTTAGTAGAACGAAAAATCGCATGCAATATGGTTTGACCTACATTAAATCTGTCATGCCAAGCTTGGTATCATTTTGACGACACTGTTTAAAGACCCTGGTGCTCAGTAACCCGTGAACTAAATATATAACATGAATAGGGTATCATTGGACAGAAACAAATTACTTTACATCATAAATGAGATTTTATGAAAATGTTCTAATTTCATGTTTTCAATTTGTTTGTACAGGTATAATAGGTGATATAAAGCACTATGCATGGCACTAATAGACCCACCTGGAATAATTGGTGTCCTCTTGAGATATGTACCAGCAAGCATGACCAGCTCAGCGTCAATGAGAGCTTGTTTCAGTCTGACATGCTGGTCGCAGGGCTCCACGGTCTGTCTCCAGTCAAACAGCATGTCACGTGTTCCCTTGCAAGTCACCCGTCCTTCTATCCTGTTGGTCTCTGTGTATCTATTGATGTCTGCCACCGTGAATCCGAGTGTTCGTCCTAGGGCCTCCATCTGCTCACCCGTCTCGATGTCTTCAGCCAGCTTGAAGAGAAGATCGTCGGTAGTACCTTCATGAGCCGCCATACCTTTGAGGAAAATAAACAAAAGTAAAGTTTAAGAAACGAATTATGAACATAGCCTCTTTATAGTGGGACAATAAATCAATGTTGTATGTCAGCAGGGCTGCATTCATTATGGAAATGTAGCAATTATCTTTTATCAGTGTGTATGCGGGGGTAGGGGCTTCGAAATGGAAAAAAAAAAGTTTCTTTGTTGTGCTTTAGCAGAGAACTATGTCTTCAGCTAGTGATATGATTGATAGATAGATAAGACATATAAATGGATTTTATTATACCTTCGTGTCTGGCAGTTAAAAACTGAAATGAACATGAATTACATTACAAATTTTCAAAGAACATTCACATAATAATATGAGATACCAATAGGTCACTTCCGCAATGCAGTAAAATGCAGTCGAACGAAAATACCAACGAGCTTTCACACTCGCCCGCAGAGGGACACTGCACTCCAATAGCCAGAACGCGGACCGCTTACATCAGCCGCCGCTAGGCCGGGCAAGCTATAATGCTCGTCAAGCTCAGCAACGACTAATACACGCAATCCGCACCCCGACCACCAAAACACAGTAGCCTCGGCAGGCGAACGCGATCATTCATCTCCAGGCACTCCACAAACACATGGATTTAATCTGAATACATTAGAGAATGATATCGATTAAAACATTAAAAATGTAAATCTGAGGGTATTTTTTTGTTAAGACATAAAGTTAAAAAGTGTGTAGTTTATACTAATTATGGGATAAATACGTTGTATTCGTAATTGCAATGTGCTGTATATTGCACAAATATTTCTTATTTCTTAATTCCAATAGAAAATATTAATATCAAGATATTAGCTCGATTTCCTGGACAGTTTCCATAATGCTGTGGAAAATCATGATATACAGGCAATACATTATGTTTGCTTTTTAAAGCAAAGATTTGTGTTACTTGATCCAACCATTGGTACCTTACAACACGAAAGGTTATCTTTTCATTTAAATAACCGTAGCAAATCTTATCACATTTTTTGAAAGATTATTTGCAAAGAGAATATAAGAATATAACCAAGACCAGAAATTGAAATTAAACTTCAAAGTAACATATAATATCCTTATCACGTGAGGAGCCTCCGGCGACCACACCAGTTCCATGCTTGTATCAAACGCTTATGATTACATGGCGGAATATAGTCATCTTCATGATCACTCTGTTGATGCAGTTGTTTTCATTTTTGGTTGTTAGGTTTACCGTTGTGTGCCTCCTTCATGAATATACGCGACGATGACTTACATATCTCTTGATTGCATTGCCTTGCATTCATACTCAACTTCCTGCGTCATCACTGTTTTTTTGTTATCTAGTTATAATATGTTCAAACCAATGAAAACAAAGGCTCTGAGTAAATATATTATCATCATCACAAACCACATTCGAATCACAATTGTATTGGATTATCAAACGGATAGTCGAATCCATTCTTTTTTTCCTCCCACTGCTTTTTTATTTTCTCTTTTAGTATATATGTTTTTCTGTGTGTGTGTGTGTGTGTGTGTGTATGTGTGTCTGTCCGTCTCCCTTTCTCTACAGGTGTCATACATGTATGTAACTCATTCTTCGTTAAACGGAGAGTTTCAATCCAGAAGGTGCTACATTTTAGCGGGGATCTTTTACAAGGTATATCATTATCAAGGACTGTTAAGTTATCAGTTTTTATAGAAAGGTATTACATCCTGTTTTACGTATATATATTCATATATCATAGGTATATTGCCTCACATAATGTTTATCATCTTTAAACAAATCAATTAATAAATTATCTAATTTCAGAAATGTTCACGATTCTGATTTATGTAGATTAAGCTCCTTTATTTAGAATGAAGTTGCGTTTGACTGTTTACTGTTTGTTTGTTGATGTTTGTTTGGTTTTGAAGAAACATATTCTTCTGGAAACAACGCTTTCAGATGTTTTATCGAAGAAAGAGCTTAGTCGAAAAAGATCGTTAAAATAATTTGATACTTTAAACTTATCGCAATTGTGAACTGATCGTCTAGGCTGGCAGTTGCACCGTAAACATTATAAATCATGAAACCTGGGTCACAAAGGTTCGTACGAACGATGAGCTCGAACGAATCTCCCTGTTCGTACGAACTCCAGAGTTCTTATCGCCACAATGCAATCAACTCCGTTCGGAATGAAACGAGTTTGAATGTACCCCTTTAGAATAAAACGATTTTTAAAAAATAAAAAATTTACTACCTTTCAACAAGCACGTTTTCAATATGCAATATAAAGTGCGATTGTTCCTTATTATGTTTGACGCGTATATACAGGGGGAGTCAGAAAATATGTCCCACTTTTTAAAAGTTGTATTGTTTGAAGTATGAATATTTAATTATGGGTTTCATGATATGTCTTGATAGAGTCATCCTCCCAGTACATTTAGGTACCATTCTCATTTGAATCCCTTCATGCATGACTGAACATCAGACAATCTTTACAAGACTGCGAGATTTCACTTGCGCCAACTTACTGGGTGAGGAATACAACAGTGCATTGAACAAGGACAGTCAGACAGACAGCCACACACACACACACACGCACACACGCACAACACACACGCAAACACGCACAACCCACACACACACACGCAAACAAACACAAACACAAACACACGCACTTGCACACACACGCACACGCACACACACATGAACACACTCACACACAAATACCGCAAACGTCGGTGAATAAAAACACAAACAATTTTTGTATTTGTTGAGGTATTTTAGTGTGGTACATATCAGTTTCCCCAAAGTTCTCCATCCTCCATACTCATTCCTCGACATGACCGCCATTCCTCCTGATGCACAGTTGTGCACGGTGAAGCATTCATTGAAAAGCTCGCCGGATCATGTCTCCATCTTGGCGTACCACGTCTGTCTCGTCCACGATTCCCCTCCGAAGCTCCTCGATGTTCACATGTGGGCTGCTGAAGATCCTTGACTTCAAGTGCCCCCACATGAAGAAGTCGAGAGGATTCATGAGCAATTCATGATGATGATGATGATGATTATTATTAAGATTAAGATGATGACAATGATGATGATATGATGGTGGTAGTGAATGAGTACTAAAGGGAAAGGTTGTCAGGGAAATGTCACTTAAAAATTCAGGGATCTGATTTTATTACTACTACAGTGAATACCTTTCCTCATCATCCTCATCCTCCTACTACTACTACAATTACTGCTACCGGGTTATTCGTGGTAATGTAGAACGAAGACAGAGGGAGAATGAACTCTTCGTTTTTTTCTCTCTCTCTCTCTCTCCTTATATATAATACACATGTACGTGTATTTATACATTTAACGAAAATAATCCCCTAAGTCATCCATTTTGGAAAATAAAATCGTTATATTTGTGTCTCGGAACAAAACATCCACCACTACATCACAGTAACATTACTGGTGTGTCCAGTTTGAATTTCCCTTAAGTTTAGTGATTACAACTTTCAAATGTCCATAGCTGTAATATTTAAGGGATGATAACAAATACACCAGTTGCACGTTGGCTACTGAGTACCAGGTTGATCTCTTGCCATAACCTGATAGCCCAATATATATATACATTCTTGTACAGATACAACACATGCAAGTGTTACTGTCTTAGAGTTATTATACAATAAATATTTATTATTTGCACTATAATTATATTTACGTCCGTGCTATTTGTGTTATTCCCCCCCCCCCTTTTTTTTTATTGTCATTAATAAGAATAAGAGCAATGATTGTGCACTTTGAAACAAGAACTCAAATATCCCTTTAACTTAATGATGGAAAATACATACATAAGACAACTAACTGTTCTTCACTTAAAAGGAACATTATGTTGTTGATTTTTCCGCCTTTTTAAAAATAAACAGGTAACAATGGTCTGACAAGGATTTCGACTTTTTTGTAATCTATTTCAAGACTAAACATATAGGATTCCACAATTCATACCCATATCCAATTTATATATTCGTTTTGACGAACATTCCCCCAATCCCCCCTCCCTTTGTGCATAATTCTTGCCACCCATGATATCTATTTCTTGTGGACGTGCTATTCTGCCAAAATGGTTAGTACTATCTTACTAGTTAATTATTTATTCAAGTTTGTTTATTTTGGTATCAGAACTTTTGAAGGGTCTATTTGCCTGATGTTTTGAAATATCAATATTGACTTGCAAAGGCATCAGTATAATGTAGGTGAAATGTTAATTTATATAAATGTATTATATGATAAATAAACTAAAATCTGAATTGTAACTTATAATAATTTACAATTCAGATTAATCTCCATGGCATAGGGCTGACTTTCATCATTTCTAGAGAAGTAATATGGACATTTAACAAACCCTCTACACATGATATATTCATATTCTCTCTGCAGTGCAGTAACCTGTAACATGTTACTCAAGCAAATGTAATGATCAAATCCTCATAATTATGATAATTCAATATCACCTCTTCCATGTTCACAATATAATCAAATTAACGAGAAGTTAACTTGATTTTCAAATTAATTGTTTGTAAACTATTTGTAGACGTCTGGATGTTTTTAATTCTTACATTTTTTAATGATTTTATACTTTTTAATGATTTTATTTGAGCATAAGTTCTTTAGTTACCACTAAAGTTAACCTTACCTAAATATATACTCAGGCGAGAAAGTAAGTAATCTAAAGATTAACGTCTGCAAGATTATCATAAGAACCTATTGCCATAAGTATTGTATTAAAATGACTTTAAGGAATATTATGCTTCCATATTTTCATTCTCCAAACACATGGTAACGAATAGATAAATAAGAAACGAAACTAGATTTGTAATACTTGTTTGGAACAAGTATAGGTGGGCTGGTCCAACTAAAATTTGAGACAAAATGAATGGCACATTTGAGATAGCTAATTGTGTCAGCTACAACATACTCGAAGTTCAGCGTAAACGAAGCTAAAACGACGGAGATATTGCTCGCAAAAGACGGAAATGTAGAATCCAGTTCACAGAAAAAATCATGTCCCATGGAGAATACAGGCAAAATGTGAAAAATTGACATTCCTCCTTTGATCGCAAAATTACGCGATGATGCTTTTGTCAAAATTAAAAATTGTGAATACTGCCTGTGTAGAACATCGTCTCAGCTAAAACATATACAATTTTGGAAGAAAATTGATCAATATTAAGAGAGATACTATCAATTTTCCAAAAATATGATGACGACATAATATACAAATTGAAATTTTGAGTTCGGAGGCCATTATGATGACGTCATGAGTTAATTGAGGGTCAAATAAGACATGAAATCATATCTCCAATTTATATTCTATCACAATATGAAAAAAGAACTATACATATAATACTTGTTTGTAACAAGTATAGGTGGGCTGGTCAACTAAAATTTGAAAACAAAATAGAGCAAAAATAAGCGAGAAACTGCTTAAAAATTCTTAATAAACAATATCATGTAGATTAATTACGTGAACGAAATTCACCTTCTATAGTCATAACACGCACATCGTGAAATTTCTGACATAAGGCCTTTAATCGAAATTTTCACACTGATGACGTCATCAAAATGAAAAATAGTTATCATTGAACTTGTAGAGAATTATCTTAGCTACAACATATCGAAATTTTGAAGAAAATCTATCAATATATACAGAGATACAATCAATTTTCCATAAATATGCTGACGTCATAATATGCAAATTCCTATTTTTAGTTCGAAGGCCATTATGATGATGTCAAAATATGTTAAATAGCCAAATGAGACATTAAATCATATTTCCGACTCATTCTCTATCAAAATATGAAAAAAATATTGGGGTCCAGTTCCATCCCAAAGAGCTATAATGGAATTTGTATAGGCATGTTTTTGCCCATATATGCTATGTATTACAAGAGCTCGCGCGCATGGACATTTATCTTGAATGGACGCTCATCTTGTTATTAATGGTCAGAAAGAGATAAACATGGTATCAAATTGTTAGAAAAAATATGAGAAATATCATGAAAGAAAAAAAATGGCGATTCTATGTTGTGTAATGGTGTTACGCGCGAAAAACGCTCTTTGCATGCTTTTCTAAATTGAATGCTCATTTTGCACGTCTCCGTGACAAGATTATGAAATCGCATGCTACTAAATCAAATTGAACGACGCAATTAGATTTTTGAATGTTGATCTACATAGTCATTCAATTTCGCACGAACTTGAATCAACATAACGCTAATTCGGATGCTAAGTTTACGAAGTTGGGCGGGAAAACCTATACTTGTTTGGAACAAGTATAAGTGGGCTGGTCAACTAAAATTTGAGACAAAATAGAGCAAAAATAAGCGAGATACTGCTAAAAAAACAATGTCATGTAGATTAATGATGTGAACGAAATTCACCTTCCATAGGCATAACACGCAACTTAAAGATAACCTCCAGTACTGGTAAAAAAAAAGAAATTAATTCTCACAGAATCAAACGAAACTTACACTGAATGTTCAAGATTACAAATAAATGACATGTGCCAAACAATTTTGGAAGAAAATGTATACTGGCTGAGTAATGAGCATAGAAAGACAAGGAAACCAAGGTAGTACCATCCCCGACACCATGTGTATTGTCCCATATATAGCTTTCTATGTGAGTGTTTGTTACTTTACCAAGACTCGGTCAAATTTATTATGATTTTGATGACTCCAGAACCTTGCAGTGCACACCAATACTTACATGCTCCATGATCAACTGTTTCTGATCCTTTCACACCTTTTCTTTCACAATGCAATCGCATTACCAGTACTAAAGTTTATCTTTAAGAAATTTCTGTTATGTGCCCTTTAATCGTAAATTTCACTATGATGTCGTGATCAAAATGAAAAATGATTATAACTGAGCTTGTAGAGAATTGTCTTAGCTACAACATATCCAAATTTGGAAGTAAAATAGGTCAATATTTACAGAGATACAATCAATTTACCATAAATGTGCTGACGTCATAATATGCAAATTCGTATTTTGAGTTGCTAGGCCATTATGATGATGTAACGATACACTTAATGGCCAAATGAGAGTAGTAAGCTAAGTCTTAGTGGGACGTTTCCGGTCATGTGACCGGATTAAGGGATTAGTAATTAACGACCAAAATATGCAGGTAGTAATTAAAAGAGGAGGACCGTATGGTTTCCAAAAGATACAGGTAGTGATTAGATAATGAGGATGGCTTCAAAAAGATACAGGTAGTGATTAGATAATGAGGATGGCTTCAAAAAGATACAGGTAGAAATTAAATATGGGATAGGATTAGATAATGAGGAGAAAATATGACGTTGCAAACTATGGAATTAGTGTTGAATGACCGGATGATACAGGTAACAATTAAAGAATATGTAATAGGATTAGATAATGAGGAGGAAATATGACTTTGCAAACTGTGGGTTTAGTGTTGATTGGTCAAAGATGGGATGATATTGGTATCAACATGGGTGTGGCCTAAATGGAATTAAATTGTATAAAAGATGGCATGAAAGTGTTGTTACCATAGCCACTTGAGAAGTCAACTTGTTAGTATAGAATAGTACCGAGAGAAAACATCAAAATGGAGTCCAGACCAAACAGTCCATCACAAGGCGTGAGCATACCAAATGTTACAGCATATGAGAGAGGAACAGCGGGGCTCCACCGTCAACCGACCGGGTAAAACGCACTGTCAACGCAATCATCCAGCAACGGGAACAATTTATTAGCAATCCAAGTAAGATATATAATACTTTTATATTTATTGTGTTTGTTGTTATTATTTGATATCATAATTATAAGTTATAGACTATATTGTGTTATATAATGCAATGCTTTTTGTTTAAAATATATTTTTTTTAAATATTGAATAAAATATTGTATTTTTTTTTTCTTAGGCCAAGGAGGGGTCACACATCAAAACGGGGTTGAAAGAGGCTGGTTGTCACTACAGTTCTGATGAGAGTTTAGAAATGTGTGAATTTGAGTTTGGGTCGAAACCTTATGGAGCTCTCACACTCTGCCGTGTAGGCCTACCGTCCACCTGCCGGGCTATTAAAAAAACAACAGAGTCCAGAACGTTGGGTTTTGAGCGAACTTGTCCCCGGCCGCAAAAAAAAATTCATAAAATTAATCTTTTCACCGTTTCGTTGCCATCTTCTGACCGTTCTCACCGGTCGCATACCGGGTGTTGAACGTGCTTCTACCGTCTTCACCGCCCACATTGACTTTTGTTGAAAATTTTGGCCGTTTCCATACCGGGTCTCGAACGTGTGCACCGGGTTTGTAGCAGCCACCTACCAGTCACTTAGCGTCCCCTCGGCGCTCGGAGCGTCCTGTGAGCGAGTCCCCGGACTGCTGACGTTCATGACACGTTCACAACCCGCTTACAACCCGTTGCAGACGGTGGATTTTTTTTGGCCCGTTCATCACCGTTCTGTAACGGGTTATGAGCGTGTTGTGAACGTGTTCATACAGTGTGACCGTTTTCATAACGTATTCATACCGTCCTCATACCGTTCAACACCGTCCTATTGCCGCTTACTTGCGGCCGGTGCCAGCCGGCCAAAGTTTTGAACATGCCCAAAACTTTCGCCGGGTCCCACCAGGTGTAAATAAGCGCCAACGCCCTATTAACGTGTTGCCCGCTTTGATAACGAACCACCGTGTGCCCTCGCCGTTCTCCACCGTCCGCAGACATTTTCGCGCACGGTGGCACACGGTAGGCCTACACGGCAGAGTGTGAGAGTCACTTTAAGTGTTCCTAAAAAAAAAAAAATACATATGTAATCCTTAGAAAAATATGTTTGTAGAAAAAGATAATATATGCGTTAATAAAATATATATGTTCGTAGAAAACAAAATGTTCCTAAAAATAAAAAATATATAATTCTTAGAAAAATATGTTCGTAGAAAAAGCAATATATGCGTTAATAAAATATTATGTTCGTACATTTATCTTGAATTGACGCTCATCTTGTTATTAATGGTCATGAAGAGACAAACATGGTATCAATTTGTTTGTACAAATATGTGAAATATTATGAAATAAAAAAAAAATGGCGATTCTATGTTGTGTAATCAATTTGTTTGTACAAATATGTGAAATATTATGAAAAAAAAAAAAAATGGCGATTCTATGTTGTGTAATAGTTTTACGCGCGAAAACGCGCGTGTGCGCGATTTTTTATAAAATGCTTAGAATGGCCTAAAACGTATGGAAAATGATTTTGAGACGATTTTGAGCATTTTAAAATTTTGCGCGCACATTGACGGGCGGACGTACGCGCACGCGCGCGTTATTTGACCTGCAATTGACCGGACGGATATTGACCTTGATCATGATAAATATGAATGAGAAAAAACGTTTGGTTATAAAGATATGATCATGACTTGATTTTCGTAAAATTTTACAAAATGGCGCCTAGATGACGGCATCAGTAAAGGTCAATGTTGAAAACGTTATTGTGCTTTTTACACAATCATGCCTATACATATGTGTGCCAAATTTGAAGGTATTTGATTGAGCCATTTTCAAGTAATCGTGCTTACAAAAAAAGTGGTTAGATGTAAGAAAAATAAATAATAAAGGCAATTCTAACGAAATTATAAGGTGGTCTGTACGTTTTACAGCCCACCTGATAAATAAATAAATAAATAAAGGCAATTCTAACGAAATTATAAGGTGGTCTGTACGTTATACAGCCCACCTGATGAGCCTTACCTTAACAATAGGCTATACAAGCATTGATTGTACAATTAACTAATCTTCATTTGAAAAGAACCTTATGTTGTTGTTTTTTTCCGCCTTTTTTTTTTAGATACAGGTACCGATGATCTGACAAGGATTTCGTTTTTTTTGTGTAATCTATTACAAGACTAAACATATAGGATTCCACAATTCATACTCACATCCAATTTCTATAATCGTTTGGACGAACATTCCCTCAACCCCACCCCCTCCCCCACCCCCCTTTGTGCATAACTCTTGCCACCAATGATACCTATTTTAGAAGAGGGTTGTGGACGTGCTATTCTGCCAAAATGCTTAGTATTATCTTTAATATCTATCTTACTACTTAATTACTTATACAAGTTTGTTTATTTTGGGATCAGAACTTTTGAAGTGTCCATTTACCTGATATTTTGGAATATCAGTATTGACTTGAAGAGGCATCAGTAGATGTAGGTGAAGTGTTAATTTATATAAATGTATTATATGATCAATAAACTATAAATCCGAATTTTAAATTATAATAATTTACAATTCAGATTAATCTCCATGGCATAGGGCTGACTTTCATCATTTCTAGAGAAGTAATATGGACATTTAACAAACCCTCTACACATGACGTATTCATATTCTCTCTGCAGTGCATGTAACCTGTAACATGTTACTCAAGCAAATGTATTGATGAAATCCTTACAATTCTGATTATTTAATATCACCTCTTCTTCTTTCACAATATAATCAAATTAACGAGAAGTTAACTTGATTTTCAAATTAATTGTTTGTAAATTATTTATAGACGTCTGGATGTTTTTAATTCTTACATTTTTTAATGATTTTATTTGAGCATAAGTTCTTTAGTTACCACCAAAGTTAACCTTAACTAAACATATACTCAGACGAGAAAGTAAGTGACCTAAAGATTAACGTCTGCAAGATTATCATAAGAACCAATTGCCATAAGTATTGTATTAAAATGACTTTAAGGAATATTATGCTTCCATATTTTCATTTTCCAAACACATGATAGCGAATAGATAAATAAGAAACGAAACAAGCCTAACCTTAACAATGGGCAATACAAGCATTGATTGTACAATTAACTAATCTTCATTTAAAAAGAACATCATGCTTTTTATTTCCCTTCCCCACCCCCCCCCCCCACACACACACACATTTCTAGATAGAGGTAACAATGATCTGGACTCAGTTGTAATCCATTACAAGACTCAACATATAGGATTCCACGTTTCACACCCACACCCACTTTCTACGATCCAATGGCCCGATTTAGATTTTAGACGTGTGTAGTGAGGAATAATAACCCCTCCATACCCCCTCCCTCATTATACATAACTCTTGCCACACATGATATCTATATTTAGAAGAAGGTTGCTGACGTGCTCTTCTGCAAAATTGCAAATTATTATCATTTTATCTACTCTATTAACTAATTATTCGTCAAAGGTTGTTTATTTAGTAAACAGACGTTTTGGAGTGTCTATCTGGCTGATATTTTGAAATATCATTATTCACTTGAAGAAGCAAGAGTAGATTCTTTGATCAATACATCAATCTATGTGCCATTAGGCTGACCTTCAACATTTCTAGGGAGTATAGGCGCATTTATACTGTCAAATACCTCATTTTAAAAAAATCGCGATGTTTCGCGCACCCGTTTACACATGTGCTGAAACATCACCGACTGAAAAGCTCAGTGATGTTTTGACGTGTTTCAGTTGGTAATGCGCGTGCGCGGCACTCCGATGTAAAAACCTCCTTCGATCAGCTGCTGCATGCTTCAATGCTGTGGCTGCTGCAGTCCAGTTTCTTTCGTTCTCACCTTTTCCCTACCATTCCTTATGTTATTCCTTGTTTTTCCATCTTTCATCTTCTCTTCTATCTTTCCATTATATATTCTTTATGATTTTTTTAAATTTTGTCTATCCATATGTTATTCTTTGTTTCTTCCTTTTTTTAATCTTTTTTTATGTTATTCTTTGTTTTGTCTTTCTATCACCTTCTCTTATGTTATTCTTTGTTTTAATCATTCTAACACTTTCTCTTTCTGTCTTTCCTTATGTTATTCTTTGTTTCTTCCTTCTTTTACCTTCTTTTATGTTATTCTTTGTTTTTATAATTATTTGTTTCTTCCTTCTATCACCTTCTCTTATGTTAATCTTTGTATTTATCACTCTATCATTTTCTTCAAGGACGACATCTAGCCCCGCTCCTAAAGTCACGTGCCCTAACATCGCGATGTTACAACTGCGAGCGTTTATACTTGCCAAACACGCCAAAACACGCCAAAAGATTGACATTTTTACCGGTAAAGCGTAGTTGCCTTGGTAACATCACTGAAACATCGCGGTCAGGCTCCGGTTTGGCATTTTTAGCGTGTTTGTAACTGGCGTGTATGTAACTGGAAAAAGCTCTCTCATATATGAAATATGATGGTTCAGGTTCAGCCAAACTTTCATGCCACACATGTGTGTGGTCTATATACTCATTTATGCATGTAATGCATATGACACTCAGGAAAATTCTATGATCATTTCCTCCTGCTTATTTTGGACCACCTCTTCTTCTTTCACAACGTAATTCCATTAAAAGAAACTCGATCCGATTTTTAAATTGATTATTTGTAATTTTTGTATGGACGCCAGGACAAGTAATCGTCCCTGAAAGTTTTCAACTTGTTTATACTTTTGTATGATATATTTGAGCATATGTTCTTTATTTTCCAATCAAGGTAACCGTTGCTATACATGCACCATACAGGTAACATGGACGCTAGCCGTTTAATATCAGCAAGTTTATCATAACAACCAAAATTATACAGATGTTATTATCCAGTGCTTATTTTAAATCTCAGGATTTCAGGATTTTACATTTTAATATAATGATAACGAGTGGGCAATAAACAACATTATGCAACTAACTAATATTGAAAAGCACGTATATGCTTTTAAAATAGAGCGTGTAGAGACGTGGGGTTCATTTCCTTGGCTTATCGCACAACTAAAATCATCCCGCATAATCCGTTACAGAAAATTAGTTTTCAATTCTTATTCGCGTGCGATCGAACAGCTTATATCAAACATCACGATAATTTGCAAATGAGAGACTCTGCGATTTCAAAAATAACCTCGTGTTTTGGGGACAATCGCTTTGTATAATGTCGTTGCCAATCATGCATGCCCTGAAAAAGTGCAATGTTTGGCAAGTTGTGCGCAATCGTATTTTATGTACATATATATATATCAGATATGAAAGAAAGAAGCGTATAAAATATAGCAAATTGTTACGAGTAGTCCAGGTTCCTAGAGTCTCATTGTTTCCATTTTTCAAAAAAGACGTTAACAGAATGGATTTGTTTACCTAACGTCCAGGTGACTGAAAAGTGTCAATTAGGGAGGGGTATGAATTAAACCCTTTCCCATTCATAGAACACTAGGCTAACCCCCACCCCCCCCCCCCATCCCATCCCACCCCTACCCCCACACCCAAAAGCGAGTCTCTTTGAATTATAACTCGTCAATTTGTTAAACTTATTAATCGTAGTCAAAACAGGCGGATGCCAACAAATAAATGGACAGCAGGAAGATGGGAGGGGATGAGTAAGATTATTGGCACACTTGCAATCATTTGACAACATATGTGAGACATGCAACAACAAAAATGGAGAAAAGACGACGGTTAATGCAGAGATCCTTTTTTTATTTAACCATCCATCATTGCATGGTAGTCGTGTATGTTTTGCGACATATCTATCTATGAAAAAGCAATGAATATTCCAATAATTGTTTGCTATCATACATTCATTTTTAGATTATGATTATAAGCTTATGTCACTTCATTTATTATTATTTGGGGACGTTAAATAATGTAATATTCTCTATACAAGAACTGAATATCATTATTATTATTATTTATCATGCTAAATCTAACATCTATAACAACAATAACAAACATTGATTTCAAAGCCGTTCACAGTACGATCGAATTTAACAATTATCCTAACACCCCCCCCCCCCTCATGTTGAATACACTTGTGACGTAAATTTGGGAAGCGCTTGCTGAAGATTAACATGTATCCTGATGTACCACGTAATTTCATTTATTTTTTTAATTATTTGACAACGCATTAAACTTTAATATTAGAATAAGATATCTTTAGAAACCTGTCAAGGAACTTAAATATATATTTTTAAAATAGGCAGAAGATTTTTCGAGCGAAATCAACTAACAACCTTTAATTTGTGTATTTCTTAGATATATAAACATACTGGCCCAGAATTAATGATTAATTCCAAAGTGACTCAGACATTTAATCTTAATATTCTCAACTCGAAAAAGGTACCAACGGTGAAAACTCTTGTTTGTTCCTACTTTATGAAACACATGATGAATATGTGAATTTAGTGGGTAAGGGCTAAATTAAATAATGATATAAATAAAAAACCGTGTTTGTAAAGCGTATATCGCATTATCAGATAAAGTCCCAAGCTATGCGCTTCCAAAGAATTTTGAATATTATTAGCCTCGCTTTAGCATTGGCAGCTGCAATCAGCGCACAATGATTTCAAGGAATAAATCCTACCAGGTAGTCATATAACACCTGGGTAGAGAATGAAAAATGTGGACTAATGTCTTGCCAACGGACGTAAGTGCCAAGTGTTGGATTCGAAATCTCAATCCTTGGATTGAGAGTCAAGTGTATGAACCACTATGCCACGACTCCTTCCCTGTCGATCTAACCCCTTCTTGAATCCCAACAGGTAATGTACTAAACATTAATATTCATTCATATGACTAATGATGTAATGAAAATGAGTTTACTCATGTGTGTTTTTATTTATATTTTCTCGTAGACTTTTAAGGATATAGGCCAATTTCTGTTGAGCTTCTTCATTTTCATTAGATAGATTTAGATAGATTTATTAACACCATATTTCATTTCAAAACTTTTACACTATAAATAAAGACATTCACTCTTACCCTACCCGTAATTCCTCAAATTTCCATCTAGTCAACTCAAAATTACTTATTGCCTACACTGCAGAAACCAGAGTGTTAAAATTAACACCAAGGGTGTTCAATTTAACACTTTCTTGGTATCTATATCGGACAACTCCTCTGGTGTTACTAAAAAACACCATTTTCTGGAATTAGATAATTTAACTTTCACTTTTGGTGTTAATATTTGACAACTTCTACTGGTGTAGATTAACACCAATATCTGGAATCATAACAAATTAAATTCCATTTTTGTTATTTATATTCTTGTTGATCCATTAGAGATTTTTCTATGGGTTTCTAATGGTCCTACATTCCATATTTCCTATCATCGACCATTATCGACCAGGGTAGAAAAACCAGTTGGTAAACTGATAATTCACAATCGATGTTAGCAACTGTCCACCAATAGGTATATTTTAGTCTCCATTGCATTATCTCCATCACATAGATCATTTGAAGTACATTCAAGATAAAAATTTAAGTGATACAGGCTGGTACACGAATATATAATAAACATGCATGTTGTTTCTTGGTTAGTAATCATATATAATCAATATATCTATTGCTAAAACGTTAATATAATTGTAACAAGATCGGACAAATAATATATTGGTCAATAATTGCCAAAGGAAAATACAAATCACAAAATTGATGTGCATTGTCATAATTTGCTTAACAAATCATGAAAAATGTAGTTTTCTGAGAACACGTGTAAAGTAATCATTAATCGGGCGTACACTTTGTGAAAACTTATTCGACCAATCAACCGCCTTAAATGAAATCATGTGATAATACTTTCAACACCGAGCATCAAACTACACCATGTTTAATATTTAACACCCAGTAATTATTAATGCATGCTTAAATCTGACCGGTGTAAAAAAAAATAACACCACTGAGACTATAATCAACACCAATGGTGTCAACAAAATGCAATACCATACTGGTGTAAGAATGTCTACACCTTGGTTTTTACAGTGCATAGATCCATAAGACACCATGGTCGAGACCTCTGGAACTCTCTCCCAGAATATATAGAATCATGTTGCTCCCTATACTCATTTAAGGCCAAAGTTTAAACGATCGTCATCATCATCTTCATCATCATCTTCATCATCATCTTCTTCATCTTCTTCATCATCTTCATCATCATCATCATCATCATCATCATCATCATCTGCATTGTCATTATCACCATCATTACAATTTGTATTCTCAATTACCTATCCGCTCTGCTTAATACATTTCTTAAACTATTTCATGAGTTTTGTCTGGGTCAGTCGTATTCGCGATTTGCTTACAATGACAGTCCTTCTTCTGCAAATAATTGTATAATGTTTGAGAAAATTTAGTATTAATGACAGTTTATCATTTCCTTTTTTAAAGTAACAATTCGTCCCCCTCACCACGAACCGTCCTCTCTAGCAAAATTTGCTATTTTTTCATTTTTCATTTTTTTTCATTTTTTGCATGTACTCATGGTTACCTACATCCTGTAAAAATTTCAGAGCGTGAATATGCTTGGTTACGTAATACCGTAATCATCACAAAGCGTCCGCTCAGCGATTATAGGATTTGTCTGCACCACGAACCGTCCTCTGTTGCGCGCAGTACCAGAGCCTTCCATTCAATTTGTACACGCGCGCAAGTAGAGCGGACGGTTCGTGGTGAATTCGCTTAGCGTGATCGCGCATTTTATCTTTTCCACGAACCGTCCTCTCTGTTTACAAACCAATTGTAGCAAAACTACTCCAACTCAAGAAAATCTAAACACACTGTATAAAACTTTAAGACCTAAGCTCTCAAGTCGTCCCATTGATTTGTAATATAATCTATTCTAAAGTCTAACAATTACCGTTTCAAAAAGTTGTATCTTTTAAACGCGTTTTCTGCAAAACTGACCTTCGCTTGGAAATGCGCGGAGAGGACGGTTTGTGATCCTCTTTAGCAAAATTTGCTGTTTTTTTCATTTTTCATTTTTTAATTTTTTTTGCATGTATTCATGATTACCTACATCCTGTAAAAATTTCAGAGCGTGAATATGCTTGGTTACGTAATACCGTAATCATCACAAAGCGTCCGCTCAGTAATTACAGGATTTGTCTGCACCACGAACCGTCCTCTGTTGCGCGCAGTACCAGAGCCTTCCATTCAATTTGTACACGCGCGCAAGTAGAGCGGACGGTTCGTGGTGAATTCGCTTAGCGTGATCGCGCATTTTATCTTTTCCACGAACCGTCCTCTCTGTTTACAAACCAATTGTAGCAAAACTACTCCAACTCAAGAAAATCTAAACACACTGTATAAAACTTTAAGACCTAAGCTCTCAAGTCGTCCCATTGATTTGTAATATAATCTATTCTAAAGTCTAACAATTACCGTTTCAAAAAGTTCTATCTTTTAAACGCGTTTTCTGCAAAACTGACTTTCGCTTGGAAATACGCGGAGAGGACGGTTCGTGATGCGAGCGACGAATTGTTATGTATATTTGCCTATTTATGATTCTTTGTCAGAAAAATACTTATTGAACTTTATATTATTATTGTTTATCGAAAAACTGAGTACTTATATGAATGCCGAAGAAAATCAAATCAAATCAAATCAAATATTCAAAAGGCACATTCAATGTTAATCAAAAGCAAACAAATTAGAGAAGCGGACTGTTGGAGGTGGACTGAACTCGGACTATAATTAGAAACTTATGACAAGTTTTAGATTATAAGCACTAGACGTTGAACACTTCATATATTAAAGATGGATCGGTAATGTGAGGAAGTGCCGGACAGCTTTCCTAACTCTTTCATCACATACAATGTGAATTCTTGTAAATAGTATGACTACTTACGATCTTTTAGGATATTATTCAAGATATACGATCCATAACATATGTTTTGAACAAACTCATAGTCCCACAATGTAGACCAACAATACCGCTATGGTCAGCAATTTTGTAGCTGACAATATTACCCAGTGAAAATGAAGCTATAAATAAATAAATAGATGTTATGTGTTTCCCCATTTGTACGATGTTTAACCTTGTAGCCTCCGAAAGTAATTATAAAGATATATTGACTTTCGCTCCGGCGTTATTTATCTGGAATTCATGTAGTAAAAAATAATAGCATGTAAGGGGTTAAAGATGTAGAGTTAGGGTTAGAGCCCGACACCTCCCCCCCCCCCCCCCACACTATGAACGGAGGGACCACATGCGTGTTCCCAAAATCTCGTAACAAAGACAAAGATCTGCCCGTATTGACTTTACACACCGAACTTATGCTGAAAGGGGGGGGGGGGGTGTGCTGGCAACACGCATATGCGCACCCTAAATAACACTGAGTGGGGGGGGGGGGTACATTTGGCCGTGTAGTTCATATTAAAGTAAGGAATAAGATGAGTGTAGAATTTTGAAAATGGGGTAACTTTCACCGAAACACCTGAAATCAAACATTTACCCTCAACGACCAAGGCAAGGATAAAGGAGTATCCGGGGTGATTTTCCGCAGACTTTAATGATAAAGACAGCATCCAAATACCTTTCTCCAAAATTACCACTTTTTGGTCCATAATTACCTGATATAAAATGGCTTACTGTCAACAGAGAGAGCGATAAAATATCCAATATCCATCATTGATAATACATCTTTATGATAATGTTAATTTCCTTTAATTTGTAATTTGAGTTGGGATTAAAACACTCTTGCTCCATTGAAATGCACAGATTATTTTAATGAAATGGCAAATGACACCAGGTCTGATCTAACACGAAATTGTTACAAGTAGGGGAATGTTAAGAATATTTCTTTTAATCCATTGATCCACTCATCAATGGCTCAATGACATCAAAGAAAATCAAGTTATGATTAGAAAACAAAGATAGAAGATAGTTTACACCATATCATAGCTGTTAAGTTCACATAGGTTTATATACAATGAAGTTATCAGGACAACCTTTAAAAGTTGGGTATATTTTTGAATGCACTTTCTAATATTACAATGACATGGTATTACTAGTAACGTTGTTAACATTTGATAGTGAGATTGTGATATTTAAAGAAAGATAAATAAGATTCAATTCGTAATTCGATATGATCTGAATGTAATCCTTTTAAAACATCAACCACAGAGACACCGTAACAACATTTGCAACAAACTGAATAGCATATCAATGCAAACATTTCCCTTCGATTTATACTTTTTTTCAGTCCTTATTAGTTCTATATTTATGTATACAGTATTATTTTTCATACACCCTCTGTGTATATGTCACTAGAGCAAAACTTTTATTTAACCTTTAGTTAATTTTCATTTTCTCTCTTTCTCTTTCCCCTTCAATTTATTCCCCCCCCCCCCCTCTCTCTCTCTCTCTCTCTCTTTCTCTCTCTCTCTCTCTCTCTCTTCTTTTCTCTTTCTCTCTAACTTTCCCTATCAGTTTGAATATAAAATACTTACCTTTGAATGGTTGTTATTCGATGATGAAGAGCAATGCGAACCTGTCTTGGTATCTATCTAGATATCTGGTTTCTTGGATATATTGTGGTTCTCCGAAATATCCCTCAAAGAAATACATGCGAAACTTGTGGTTGAGCGTCGTCGCTTTTGGAGCGAAGAGTTGTTAATTTTTTTAAGTTGCAATTCAAAAGATTGTCCGAGATGGTTGAAAAGCACAGTTTTTCTTATAATTGAATAAATCACTGCGCATGTCTACAAGGTAGTATACTTCGGTGTGGAGGCAGACACAAGACACATGGCGAGATGAGACGTGTATCAATCGACTGTCTAAAACTTGAGCATTACCCAACCTCGGCCTTGATTTGCCTTTGAATTCAATGAGGTGTACAATGCCAACGTTCTTGCATTTAGGGAATTGATAATATTTGCATGGGTTTTGGGGGTGGAAATCATACGATTTTTTGTCATCTGATTGAATGAAAGGATATTTAAATTTGTCTATAGGTGACATGTGCGCACTTTTTATTATTGTGCTTTCCTGTGATACAATTATATAGTGTACAACCGACTGTTAAGTGTTAAAACGTATTGTATGCAAATTAGAACTCCTCAAGTTCAAGAAACTAACCAATGAGAATATTTCCCGCCTTATCCGAACCAACTTTGTAGCTACCTTTGTACTCGTCTTGTTTAGAGAGAGACAGGAAGAGGGAAGGGGTGATGGTATCCCGCATGACGCCGAATACACTCCCTGTGTATACCACATAGATATCCTGAACAGTTTGATTATTGAACAGTAGAGGTTGTTTACGCATATTCGTTTAACACAGCACTTAATTCAGCGATAATAAATTTAATAATTGAAATTAATAAGTAATGAAAATGTAATTTGTGTTTGTTTGTTTGTATTCAACCAAAGCGATGGGACAATGATGGTTTGAAGGTGACTTTGATGTGTCTGGTGATTAACTAATTAACTAATGTCAACAATAAATATTGTTCGGATCAATGTGGATATGGAAAGCCTCTGAAAAAACATGCACACAGAATACATATAGCGCATTATTATGTCATTGATGATGATGATGGTTATGATGTTGGTGATGAATGGTGATGATGATGATATCGTCCTATTAACAAGAAGTTCTTATAGCACAAAAACAGAAATCATATCATTACCATGTTTCCAAATGATTAAACAAAATACCAATAGGTGTAAAAAAATCATATAGTCCGTATTTTACATTTGTATTACAAGTTGAATCCATATACCGACTATTATGAAGCAAGAGCTTCATAATAGTCGGTTACGTCATCCGTGATGGATGAACATAATATGTTCGATATGACCTTCGTCGAGTGAAGACACACCTCGCGCAAGCGGCTCGCCCACAATTCGCCCACGTGTATTTTGAACAAGGAACATTTCACCGTAAGAAACTCATGCCAGCCAACCGAGACACCAGAAATATGGCTTCTGGTGGCGGCAAGCGACCCCGCCCTTCAACGACTCCGACTAGCCCCGTCTCTTCTGAGGTTTCAAGCCTTATACCAGTCATCCAGCAAATGAATGACGAGCAAACCAGGAAACTTCAAGAAAAATTTGGAACAAGTTTTGCGGAACTGGAAAGGAATATAATGAATGAAGTGAAACAAATTCGCGAACAGTTTGCAGAGATAGTGAACACCGTTGAATACAACTCTAAAGATATCGCGGACCTGAGAAAGGAAATGAAGAAAATGAAGGAAGAAATTAATACTACTGAGAAAGAGTATAAGGAAGAACTGGACAGAGTTGAAACGTATGCAGCAAGAGAGAATTTGGTCTTCCTCAACATACCAGAAAAGATACAAAAGGAAGGAGAGAGGGAAAACGTTGAAAAAGTCATGAAAGAATTTATGATTACGAAACTACAATTTACGGAACACGACGTAGATAAAATCGTCCTTGTTTTCACGAAGTGACGATAGCGAGGAAAATCGTAACGCAAAGTGAATGCAATTTTGTTTTCACTACCGTCACTTCGTGAAAACAGCGACGAAATTGAGTATCAGCGAATACATCGTGTTCGGAGCAGACCCTCATCATTGCCAAAGCCAATAAAAGTCCGTTACCTTCGCTATAAAGACAAGGTAGAGATTCAACGAAGAGCTAAACTATTGAAAGGAACGAAGATATTCATCACGGACGACCTTTCGAAAAGGGTGAGATCGATCCGGCAGAGCCAAATTGCAGCGTTAAAGACAGCGAGGAATGCGGGGAAACTCGCTTATTTTCAAGAATAGAGCCAACAAAGCTTTATATTGACCATGTGTGGATGCCGATGAAAGACCAGCCAAGGTTTGTGGACGAATTCGAGAAAAACGAGGTAACACAGGGGACCCGGGACCAATCCACCCCGAAGAAGACTACAGGAGAGATGCACAGGAAAGGAATGCCCGTGGCAGGAGGACCGAAGTCACTAGCGATGGAGACGGATATACAGGGGTCATCAGTAGGAGAGAAGTAGGGCGTCAGTAGGAGAAAATGAGATTGTGATAATTATGTCGTTATGATCATCAGGAGCAGAAGAAACCAATATTCTAAAAGCTACAAGATATAATTTAAAAATGTTTATTATGGCAACATACTCTTTGTGGTTGAGAAACGATGATATTGCACCGACAAGATTTGGATATTATTATAAGGGAAGAGAAGGAAAGGAGAAAGGAGAAATGAAAGCAACTACCAGTATGGGAAGAAAGTAAGAAACCATCAGCACAAGTATTGTTGGAACGACTAGCTGACCTAAGTACATTGGAAATCTATCCAGATCGCCTTCATTGACAATAAAGACACAACCAATAATGATGTCTACGAAAGCGGAAATGCTGCAATCATGGTATGAAAATTGCTTTTTGTTGTTGTTGTATATTTGAGAAAGAAAGAAAAAAAAATTGTTTTCATCAAATATAGGAAAGGCTTTCTCAAAATATGAATGTGTATCCATGTGCATGTTTATGTGTAAGGGTCGATCTGCTTCAGCGAAAATATAGGCCGTTGCGAGATTTTATTTGTAATGCCAATAGACTGAATGAAATGAATTGGTATTGTTTATGTTTAATCACTTGTATTTAAGCCTATTTTATTTTAGGAAGAAGGTAAAGTAAGTGAAAGCAAAAGAGCAAAAAAAAGGGGGGAAAGAAGAAAAAAAGAGAAAAAACAGAAATGAATCCAGATTAATTTCATCAAAACATAGGACACACACATGTTATATGAAAAATAGAATGTTGATACCCATCATGATAACATAATAATAACAACAAGAACGAAAGGATACTTTTTGTGTGGAATATATTATTGTAACAGGAAAAGAAGATTAAAAGGAAGAAAAGAGCATTAAATGAACCTTGAATGAGTTGTAAGAAATACCGACTTGAACTTTTCTTAAGGACACATCTTGACTATGCTTATTTTGAATTATAATTATGTCATTATCCTATATGTCAAGAGACTCAAACCATAAAATTCACAGGTTCTTTTGAAATGTTTTGTTGTTGCACAAGTGGGTTAAAGTTGACGAAGTAAGTTGCAATTTTAATTGCAGGTCTCGCTCATTACCACTGTGCCAAGCTTGTTGTTTGGACATTAAGTGGATGCCTTTCAAATTCCCAAATTCCAAAAGTGATACACGATTGACCTTCTTCTAGTTAGGTTTACTTTGGAGAGATGGAGTAACAATACTGTCTCTCACTAATTTAAGAATAATACACTTTTCTTAATGTATTAGAGTGATTAAAGCGTACAACTGTACTGATAGGCGTAATGTACTGAGCGAGACAATACTTAATGTCTACATAGTAATGCGACTTGCATTCTTGTGTTATTAGCTACTATACCTTTAAATAAATTGTTAAACCAAATTGAACTTTTCCTAAGGACACATCTTGATTATGCTAATTGTGCATTGTAATTCTGACATTGTCCTATAGGACATAAGTTTAAAATCGTAATGTTCACATGTTTTCCTTTTGAAATGTTTTGTTGTTGCACAAGTGTGTTAAGGTTGACGAAGGTCACGACGGTCAGTCGTAGGGCGTGTCACTTGACACGGCAAGGTCTTTAGGCTATAGTATCGTCACGTACAATAAATTGTTAAACCAAACTGATTTTTTTTTCCTAAGAACACATCTTGACTATCATTGTAATTGTGCATTGTAATTCTGACATTGTCCTATATGACAGGAGTTTGGAGTTGTAATGTTCACATGTTCTTTTGAAATGTTTTGTTGTTGCACAAGTGGGTTATAAGGTTGACGAAAGTCACGTCGGTCAGCCGTGGGGCGTGCCACTTGACCGTCATAATCAAGACGGTTTGATTACATGCTAAATGCACTCATTGATAATTCGAAGACATTTGAAAAGTGGCACATTCCTCAATGAAGGTATTGTTAAAGACAAAGGTTTTTCGATCAGTATGCTTATCACCAATAGGTAAATGTCTTATGACAATTACTCTAAGTTGTTTGTCTTTAAAACGTTTATTTAAAACAAGACAAAAACAAATCCATGATAGTAAACTAAAGTGTATACCTATTAGATCCAGATACTGACGTATCAAAGAAAAGAGGAATTTGGTATTTTCTGAATTTTCTAATAGTGCAATAGGATACATTCTTGATTGTATGTCTTGCTCTTTAACATTATGCCAAGCTTATTGTTAATTTGAACATAAAGCGGATGCCTTTCAATCTTAAATTCTAAAAAGTGATACATGCCTGACCTTTTTCTAGATAGGCACACATTGAAGAGATGGAGTAATATTCTCCTTCACTAATTTAAGAATAATACACATTCCTAAATGCGTTAGCAAGATTAAAGCGTAATCTGTAATGATAGGCTTAATATACTGAGCGAGACAACAACCAAGGTCTCTATATTATTGTCACGAGCATACTTGTGGTATTATACCTTTGAATAAATTGTTAAACCAAATTTAACTTTTCCTAAGAACAAATCTTGACTGTCATTGTAACTGTGCATTGTAGTTCTGACACTGTCCTGTGTGGCAAGAGTTTAGAGTTACAATGTTCACATGTTCTTTTTGAAATGTTTTGTTGTTGCACAAGTGGGTTAGGGTTGACGAAGGTCACGATGGTCAGACGAAGGGCGTGTCAATTGACACGGCAAGGTCTTTATAGTATTGCCACATGCATTCTACCTTTGAATGAGTTGTTGAACCAAATTGATTTTTTTTCCCCTTTTTTTTCTTCCAGTCACATAGTGAACTTATCGTATGACAAAGAGTATTACGATTTAATACGTGCTGTGTCTATCTGCAGACAGGTATTTGAATGTTAACAATATTATTACTCAAGAATAACAAGTGCTCATTAGGTATTCAAGGTGGTAGTCCCTTGACAAATATCATGCCTTCTTAATATAGACATTGATAGTTTGACGAATTAACTTCAATACTGAACCTTCGAATAGGAGTACATTTCTGTTGTATCGTTGAAAAGTATAGAAACATTTATATTGGTAAAAATATATATATATATATATATCATACGCCTATTATCAAATGGAGGTTATTCTTTAACAAAACTTAAAAGTCGATCTGACTCGTACTTTCAAATCAGACAATGGAGTTTTTTTCTTTTTTTTCTTCTGTATATATAGATAGCATAACTTTGTTTAGGTCGAGTAGAAGCTGTGACAATAAGTTGTTTTGTACCATTAATTCGGATACTGACAGGTTAAAGAAAAGAGGAATGGGTATGTTGGACATTGGCGGGTTCTTACTTTGATTATTTGATTTCAAGGAAGAGGGGGTGAATTGTGGGCAGTCTTTGCTTGGGAAGGTCTTGCAAAGCTACTACTCAGGAAATAAATACTTTCTTGAGTAGTTTTTTTTTTATTTTTTTATTTTAAGGTTTGGTTGTTGTTGTTTTTTTTTGTTTTTTGAAGGGATTTTTTTTTTTTTTTTTTTTTTTTTTTAATTGTAATGTTGTATGTATATTATGTTTGGGTATGCTGTTGTGTGTGTGTTGGTGGGGTTACTCTCATTTTTTTTTGCGGGAATCGCAGTCTCTTAGGTAAATGTGTAACTTGTTCTCGTATCATGAGGTATCACTTGAAACAGATATATTACTTTGCTTCGCCGTCCTCTCCGCTAAATATTCAATGTTTAAATTTGATAACGAAAAGGGCAGAAATATTTTTAAAAATCAATGGATAATATAAGTACATCTTTTGTATGTAACTTACTTTCTCTAAACGTTAAGGGAATTCGAGAAAAATTAAAGAGACAGAAAATATTGATGTGGTGTAAAGATAAACGGTCGGATATAGTGTTTTTACAGGAAACGTATAGCACCAACGAAGTAGAAAACGAATGTAAGGCACTGTGGAATGGTAGTTCGTATTTTAGTCATGGGACAAGTCATAGTAAAGGGGTTCTTATTTTGTTTGATTCTAAACTAGATATTCAAGTCATTAATGCAATTGCAGATGATAATGGTAGGTTTATTATAATGGAGTGCATTATACAAGGGTTAAGGCTTACAATAGCCAATGTATATTTCCCAGTTCGTTCGAAGGAATTAGAACAAATTAATTTTTTACTCGAGTTTGAAAAAGCCCTTACAACGGTTAATGGAAAAAAAATAATCAGCTAATAATAGGAGGTGATTTCAACATGATCAGCAATTTTAACCAGGATTACATGGGAACTGGTAACGAAAGGTTCTTTCAAAATTTGGTAGACTCTTTGAAAATGTTGTGGATAGATTAAATTTGATTGATATTTGGAGAGTGCGAAATGGAATGAAAAAACGATTTACGTAAAGACAAATCAATCCTTTTATGCAAAGTCGACTTGATTATTGGTTTGTATCCGAAAAACTAGATGAAATAATATCAAAATGCAATATAATATCATCTATAGCTCCTGATCATTCAGCTGTACAACTAAACTTTTTTAATTTACCTTCGAATGATATCAAATTCAAGGGATCTTATTGGAAATTTAATAATAGTTTATGTAAAGATGAAAAGTTCATCGTATTAATGAAAACCGCAATCATTGAACTGAAAGAGGACTATAAAACAGAAATAGAAAGTAAAAGAGTTTTATGGGATTTTTTGAAAATGAAAATAAACAGTTTTATCAGAAAATATTCGAAAGAAAAAGCAAAGCTCAGAAAGGAAAAAATTGGGAATCTAGAAATAGAAATACTCTCCCTTGAAGAAGATCTTTTGAAAGCAGTAGATAATGAGAAGATTGCATCTTTAGAACTGAAACGAAGAGAATTAAACGCATGCTATGATTATATTAATGAAGGACTTAAAATATGTTCTAGAGCATCGTACTTTGAAAGAGGAGAAACAAATACTAATTACTTTACCCAATTGATGGAATCAAATAAGAGAAAAACAGTAATCAGAAAACTAATGATAAATGAAGAGAAAATAAGTTTTGATCAGAGAGATATAATTAAAGAAATACACAAGTTTTATAGCAAACTATATGCGCATTCCACGGTAGATTCCAATTCTAGTGATGCTTTTTTCACAAATCTACCCAAACTAAATCCAGACTCTAAGGATATTTGTAAAGGGAAAGTTACAGAGAGGGAATGTATGGCAGTTTTGAAAGAAATGAAATTTAACAAAACACCAGGTAACGATGGTTTAAGTGTTGAATTTTATTCATTATTTTGGCCGGTAATAGGAGACGTAGTGGTCGATGCTTTGAATGAATCCTTTTGTGAGGGAGAACTCTCCCACTCACAAAAACAGGCAGTAATTACTTTAATTCATAAAGAAGGCAAAGATCCGTTACAAATTAAAAACTACATACCCATTTCCTTACTTAATGTGGACTACAAGATTTTAACAAAAGCTCTTTCAACAAGAATTAAACAAGTATTACCAGAAGTTATTTGGATTGATCAGGTGGGATATCTAAAGGGAAGAAATATAGGTAAAGCTATTCGGTTAATTGACGACATGATCTTTCATACAACTCAAAATAAAATACCTGCTTATTTGTTAGCGATAGATTTTGAAAAAGCGTTTGACTCGGTTTCACACATGTTTTTACAAAAGGTCTTTAATAGTAGCCTTTGGTTTTGGACCGATATTTTGTAAATGGGTGAAAATAATTTATAATAAGGCTCAAAGTTGTGTTTTCAATGGACACGTATCAACTGGATATTTTTCTATTCAGAAAGGTGTAAGACAAGGTGATCCTTTGTCTGCATATTTATTTTTTACTTTGCATTGAGATTCTTGCTCGCGCAATCCGCAGCGACTCGGCTATTCATGGGATTCCCTTTGATGATATTCACGTTAAACAAATTCTTTATGCAGATGACATGTCGGTGTTTGTTCAAGATATTGAATCTTTTAATAGACTAAACTCATTGTTGACTAGTTTTGCAGATATGTCTGGATTGAAGATGAATAGAGACAAAACCTTGGTATTATTGTTGGGTCCTAACGCGGATAAAGATGTAATAGTTCCATTTGGTAAGATAGTAAACATTGTAAAGATATTAGGTATACAGTTTACGTTAGACGTGGAAAGCCAGGAAAAAATCAATTACAAAGAAATCTTAAGTAAAATTAAAAAGCTGCTTATGTGGTGGAAACAAAGAGATTTGACTTTGATGGGGAAAATTCAACTAATTAAGACTTTTGTTTTATCAAAATTAGTATATGTATCATCACTCACACCTGTACCGCCGTGGGCATTCCGTGAAATTGAAGTGTTAATATTTGATTTTTTATGGAATGGAAAAGATAAAATCAAAAGGAGTACCATGTTTTTAGATTACGATAAGGGAGGTCTTAAATTGACAGATTTTCAATTATTTATTCGAACACAAAGAATCATGTGGATGAAAAGACTTATAACAGGAAATTCAAATATGATTTGGAAACGTTATTTTAAATACCTGACTAGAAAATATGGCGGCCTCTTGAATTTTTTCAGTAATGTATCGCCATATTTACTTGCACTGTCATTACCAGATTTTTACCGTAGCATGCTGGAGGCTTGGCTGGGGACAAAAGCCTTTTTGCTTAAGAACGAAATTTCAAAAAGAAATCAAATTATTTACAATAATAGATGTATCCGCATTCAGGGGCAAATATGTTTCCATGAAGACTTATTTCTGAATTTTTTTTTAAAAATACATCATATTGTTGATAAGAAAGATGAATTGAAATCTATCACAGAATTTAAGAAAATGGGTTTAAACAACATTGAAATAAATATAATAAAACAGTTATATGAAGGCATTCCATTCTCATGGAAAACTCTTTGGATATATATGAACATCCTTGTGAGGATACTGAATTAAGTTTAGAATTCATTATTAACGGAAACCCTCACTCTTTGCAAGGCATAACATCAAAATATATCTCTAGTACATTGTTAAAAATGAGAACGGAAAAATCTTATGCTACATGCAACTTAGAACCTACGTACAATATGGTCGAAAATGACACGAGAACAATTTTCTTAAGACCCCGAAAATCCACTATAGACAGAAAGCTGAGGGAATTTCAATATAAAATGTTATATAATTTAATTTATACAAATAAGCATCTATACACTTTCAAACATGTAGTGAGCAATCTTTGCTCCTTTTGCAATAAACACGAAGAAACCTATGAGCATCTGTTTTTTACCTGTGAAAAGGTAGCAAATATTTGGAAGGACTGCGGTGACCTTTTTTCTTTATCAGCATTAACAAATCTACATTGGCAAGAAATTCATATCGGGATAAAAAGATCCAATGTGGGAGAAGAACAACTGTTAAATCACATTATTCTTTTAACAAAACATATGATTTTTAAATATAGTTCAACTCAAAATAGACCCCCAATTCCTCAAGAAATTAAAAAAAGAATTATAGAAAATAGGCAAGAAGAAAAGGAATTATCGGGGGAGAGAGGCACTTTAACACTTCACTTCAGAAAATGGGACAACTTCCACAGTTAAGGACGGCGAGGCAAATACTTCTTTTTCAGACTCAGACATTTTTTTTGGTTTAAATATATAGTTTGGTCTTAAGGAAAAGGAAGAGACAGGATTTCCAACAAATGTGTAGATGTGAATGCTCGGGCAGGGAGGGGGGATTTGTTAAGCTTTGGAATGAAGGGGGGAACGGGGATATGTCAGTTTGTATGTGTGTCTAAGTATGTGAGCGTGTGTGGTGTGTCTGTCTGTCTGTAGGTAACTCTTTGATTTATAATATTCGTTCAGTGTAATTAAATGTAAACATTATGTACTGTGTATTAAACTATCATGTATTTTTTGAGAAATGTACGATTTTCTTTATATTTTGATATATGTAAATCAATGAAGCTGTATGTTTGTTTGTTATATATTTTGTACTGAATGAATACAATAAAACAATACTACAAAAAACAAAAAAAAAGAGCGGAAAGTTTACTATCCCGATATAAAGTGCACAATGCATTTTTCAATTCAATTAAGACACAGGGGTCCACGCTTGTGGAATAGTCTCTCAGAGGAAATACAGAGTTCAACAAATATAACCTAAAGATAAAGGTGAGTTCTGGTAATGTGATTGCATTGTGAAAGAAAAGGTGTGGAATGGATCAGAAATAGTTGATCATGTAGCATGTAAGTATTGGTGTGCACTGCAAGGTTCTGGAGTCCTCAAAATAATAATAAATTTGGCCGAGTCTTGGTAAAGTAACAAGCACTGTACACAGAAGGCTATATACGGGACAACACACATGGTGTCGGGGCTAGTACTACCTTGATTTCCTTGTCTTTCTATGCTCATTACTCAGCCAGTATACATTTTCTTCCAAAATTGTTTGGCACATGTCATTTATTTGTAATCTTGAACATTCAGTGTAAGTTTCGTTTAATTCTGTGAGAATTATTATTATATTTTTTTTTAACCAGAACCTGAGTTTATCTTTAATTTAAAGCAAAGTAGAAAAGGGTGCATATTGATGATTATTCAAATTAATTGTTTTCTACATTAAATTTACAACTACCATTCCCCCCCCCCCCCCACCCTCCATGTATGATTGCTGGTGTTTGATGGTGTAGTGTGTTACTGATTAATCTGCATAATAATATGTATTTTGTTATTGTAATTGTTTATACCATGTATTTTTTTCCCTTTACTGGGAACTACTCCATGCAATGTAAGGAATGCTACTTTAATTTCTGTCATTCTTCTCTTAATGGAGATAGCCATGTAAGATATCAGTGCAAAAAGTAAGAAAACATGGTATGCAGAAAGCTTCAGGATGTTTTGAGTTAAATAAATGATTTGAAATATGTTATCATTTAAATCAAGGTTCTTGTTTTTCGTTTTTTGTATTGATATTGTGGTCGGAGGAATTTCGCTTGACAAGAAAGTTGTGTGTTTTGTAGACAGCTGTTTTTTAAGGGAGCAGAGAAATCGGGAGGAACAACTTGGAGAAGGTTTCAACAAAATTGCCCAAATAAACAATATTTATGAAAAAGGTCATGTTTTGTTCATGCGATTACTTTGTGAAAGAAACTTAAAGCAATTAGGAAGAGACCCTAGTAGGTATTTTAATGTGATACATATACGCATCTATGAAGAGTTCAATTTGAAATCATGCTCCATACAGAAAATTAGTAAAATGATTACTCTAATAATTTGAGGAACCTAATTGTCTGTGAAGATTGATTAATTTTTACCCCATTACCCTGCAGTATAACAGGATTGATTCTCATTTGCAATCAGTAATGGGAAATGGTGGAAATTTGAAACGACATTTATCTCTTAACTTTTTGGTGTTATGGGTGTACCATTATTTGAAACAATTTTTTTCTTCTTCTTGTATGAGCAATGTGTTTAATTATTGGAGTCGAAACAAAATATATGTGTGTGTGGGTGTATTGAGACATAAGTGTGTGTTTGTGAGAGGGAATTGGACGGGTTGTGAGTGGGGGTGTGGGTGTGTAATGTGGGATGGAATAAGACATAAATTTGAGTTTGTGTGGGGTGGCCAGGCTGTGAGTGGGGTGGGTGTGTAATGTACGATGAAATGGGACATAAGTGTGTGTTTGTGTGAGGGGGTTGGATGGGATGTGGGTGGCCAGGTTGTCAGTGGGGTGTAGGTGTGTAATGTGGGATGAGATGAGACATAAATGTGAGTTTGTGTGGTTGGCTGGGTTATGAGTGTGGGTGGTCGTGTTATGAGTGGGGTGTGGGTGTGTAATGTGGGATGGAATGAGACAAAGGTGAGTTTGTGTGGGGTGCCGAATTGTGGGTGTGAGTGAGGATGTAATTGTGTAATGTGGGATGGAATGAGACATAAATGTGAGTTTGTGTGGGGTGCCGAATTGTGGGTGTGAGTGAGGGTGTAATTGTGTAATGTGGGATGGAATGAGACATAAATGTGAGTTTGGGTGGAGTGGATGGTGTTTGGGTATGTGTGGTTGGATTGTCAGTGGGGTGTGGGTGTGTAATGTAGGATGGGATGGGACATACATGTGAGTTTGTGTGGGGTGGCTGGGTTGTGGGTGGCCGGGTTGTGAGTGGGATGTGGGATGGGAAGATACATAACCGTGAATTTACGTGGAGGTGTGTGGCCGCGTTGTGGGTGTTTGAATATGTGGGTGTGTGATGTCAGGTTTGATGATATATAAGAGCGTGTGTGGGTAGGCGTGATTATGTGTGTGGGTACCCCTATAGAAAGAGGGGGCGGGCGCACCTGCAAAACCTAGCCATATGTATCTGAAATGGAGGATGCAAAAACCAAAAGGAGAGTTGTACTGTTCACTAACTGGGTTCACTTATTCCTGTTTTTCGATGTCAACCCCAAGACTACTGTATGCTCTCATTCCCATAAGTTTTATTGTAGAGGCCACTTTAAATGTTCCTGTAGGCCACGTGATAAGAGAGCTTTGATTATAAAAGCGGCACATTACAGTATGTCACCAATTACAGTACTACATTATGTCTGAAATCGAAATAACCAAACATCGCTGTAAAACAACTGTTATTCCTAAATCAGCAGATATGTCACTGATTTTGTTATTTGTCACTAAAGGGCTTTTTGAAACGCCCCCCTGATACCTCGAACTACTTTAAGTGCATTTACATATACATGTACGTTATGCGTGTGAATAAGTCGAACACAAATGATCTCAATGATTATGTCAATTTATATATAAGTAATTTACAAATATACCGGTACTCTCCTGCACTTAATACAAAGTATCTAATTATTACCCCGGATGTAGCTGAACCTCCCATGATAAGGAAATATTTTCCTTCTCTGTACGCGGGTGGAGAGTGGCAAAAGTAGCTTAATGACTTGCCGATCGGTTATAGGTGCCACAGTGAGACTCGAACCATGAACCATTTGATCCACAGTCCGCTGTTGTATCAACTATATGCCCCAACACGTCTACATTAACCTTGTCAACGCACTTCTGGCTCCCCAAATAGACTAACACTGCACATCGGTTTTCATGAAATTCCTCCAAATCTTTAAAAGTGCCTCGACATTATCATGAACATGCATCACCATGAAACTCTTGTCCCTCAGGGAACAGGTATCAGTAGGTCCCATGGTGTAAAGAAAACCTTCATTGTAGACCAGAGGCACCTGTATCTTCTTCATGAGGATACCAACGAAGACATCATCCCTTGAAGACAGCATTGGTGTCCGCAGTGCTTCCTGCAGAACGCGGACTACCAGGTCCATGGAAAGCACGTAGCCTCCACCCACGCAGTATTGCGGGAAGACCCTGCCGCTGTATTCTTCAGACGACACATGGTATTTGCTATTCTGATCCCTGTTGCGGTATTCCCTTCCTCCATCTCCTAGGTACAGTTCACGAAGACCCCTGCCATGGCTGTTCATCTCCTGCAGGAGGTTGATGATGTTTTCCAGATTTGCAAAGACATCGTCATCACCCTTCAAGAAATACTTTGCATTGCTGCAGTGATCTGCCGTCCAGGTCAAACCGAACATGTGTTTCAAGGTGAGGTTCTTGAACGTGTCGAGGAAATTCCCCTCTAGGAGATCACGGTTCTGATCGTGCTCTTCGTCCAAGGTTAATCTTAGCGCAGGATTCAATGGATCGGGTTGTCCAATGAGAAAGAACACCTTGACCTTCTTTGAGAGAGAACCCAAGAAGTCCTTGTTGGCCCAGGTTCCACGTATAGTGTCCCGGGAATGTTTACGTGCTGGATGGGATGAGATAAGCACTATCATGAACAAATCTTGCTCCACACAGCTGACCTCGGAACTTTCTCTAACAGTTTTCAAGACCGTTTTGAAATACCTGGCATTATCTGCAACTTTTCCCGCGTAGATTACATCCAGATCTGGGTTATCACACTCCTTCATGTACATCCTATCATGTAGCTGTTGCCAGATTGTAGGAATGTTATAAAAGATAGGGGATATTGCTGTGAATCGAGAACTCAAGGGACAAGCATCATTCGGTCCTATATGTTCCAGAGAGAAAGCGTGGCTATGTTTTACCTTCCAGCCATACGCCTCAGCACTAAGTCCAATCAGGGCATCAGCAAAAGGCACCAATGCTGGTGTTGACCAAGTGTATTTGTAGTGTTTTACCGCCAGGGCAAAAGGCATGATAATACCTCCTTGCAGGGAGCAGTAAACTGGGTAAAATTCACGATTCAATACGGCATTCCCGACGTAGAACTCGCTCGAGGCTTCATGAACAACTCTGGAAGAGTTGGATCGGGCCCCAAGAATAAACTTTGAGTTCTTTTCCTTTTTAAAGGTCCGTAGCAGCTTCGGCAGTTTGTCCAACCACATGAATGTTTTGTCGCTGGCCTCGATTACGTAATCAATTCGAGAACAAAATACGATAGTCCATCGAAGCCCAAGTAGAGATTTCATGGTGGTTGCTCGGACAGTATCAGTGAAATTCCCGACTAAAACATCGCCGTGTTTAGCTGACTCTTCCTTAAGCAGTTCTACCTCGTCCTGACTGGCTGGCCCACCCATTACAAATCTTACAAGAACACCATGTTTCCGACATTCCTCAGGGCTAGCCCATGTCTCTCGTATTTTACCCCGGAGTGCCACTCTCGATGGGGAAGAATGCAGAAGAATAATAACGCTTGTTGAACGCAGACCCTTTTTAGTACCATCAGCGTCACGTAGATGGCATTCACTAGAAAACCCAAACAGATCTACAAGTGCTTCAGAAAAGTACTTCCTGTGTCTGCCCTTATAGCTCAAAGCCTTTGCCTTATCAACTCGTTCTTTATTCGGAGGCGTTATCCATGTCATCTTGTGCAAGAATCCAACCACTCCTCCAGAACCTTGAAAATTCGCAACAGTCTTGTGGTCTCTTTCGAATGTTTCGATTAGTATGATGAGAAGGATGACAACTATTCCTACCCCAATCAGTTTGACCAATATCTTCCGGGTGGAACGATTCAACAAAGCCATGGTTAAAACGCTTTAATCGAGACTGTTTCAAATGAACCCCAGTCCTTTTGTTACAAATCACTTACTTTCTCCACAAAATCTATGATTATCCTTTATCGGTAATTCCAGTGCCAACATATGCTGCAGTCAGTACAGATCATGTACACGATACAAGTCTTTATAGGATTCTCAAGCTATTAAACTTAGAGCTAATACCCTATACACAGACGTTTAACAAAATCCAGTTCGCATATTTAATACGAAATAAAACTCAACGCATTTCGTTTTCATTTCATGGAAAATAGTTTCAACATTGAATTAATCTATATTCAACGTAGAACATTCACACAGGCGCACTTTTTTCAAAGATTACGAGCCAAGTGCCCAATCGTGTATTACTTTTTCTGCTTAATATATGCTAGTTTGTACTCAATATACTACGCCAATACGCAATACAGAGGGCGCCAAACGAACAGAGGCCCATGACAGTGGGAACACTCTCGCAACCGTGCCTCAATTGTCGCCTGCTATAATGCAGTATTGAGAAGGCGTTAAATATGACACTGGGCGTTTCGAACAGCTAGAGAGTAATTTCTTTGCACAATTGAAATCAGCAAAAAGACTAACAGATGTTGGAACTATCCATTGTTTAGTGGTCTAGTAGTAATCAGTTTTAGTAGGCCTACACAAATAACCATTCAAACGAGTAAGTATGCTCTAGTAATATTAAAATTCAGCTTATTCAACGATGACGATTCCCTTTAATCTATATCTTGACAATGTTACTTTAATATCAAAAAAGATAATTTCTCCGTCTCAATTTCCGTGTTCGTTCTATCACATACATCCCCCTTGTCATCTATACCCTTTTAATTCTAAGTTATACCACTATATCTTTCTCTTGCATAAGCTTCTCATTGAAAAATCTCCTACGACTATTTTGAAATATTTTTGATAAAGAAGTTTCTGCTTTATTAAACCCATTAAATAGAGATCGCGTGCTCGATTTTGAAATAAAAAACAAGTCTGAAAAAGTCTTGCAATCTGAGGGATCAAAAGCTGATTTCCATAGGGGTTCACCAACGTAAAGATATATCACACACTGGTAAAAATGCATTTGAAATGCAAATATCATATCTAGTAAATGAAAATTAATATTAGGAAACAATAATATTGAATATAAATCGTACAATATTTAAGAATGATAATACGGAATACTGGAAACATTGAATATAATACTAAATTAAATATATAATAACATATAAACAGGAAACGATAGATGGGGGTAAAAACGAAAGGCAAGAGCTAGGCTAGGGTATACACTTAAAGGGCGTGTATCATGACGAGAATATGTGTCTTTCCCGTGGCCCTACTCGGGGCCAATCGGGTATACTTCGCGAAACAGAAGCGTGAGGATAACTTCGGTCTGTTTCGCGAACGCTAGCGCGCGGTGACCCAGTTTAGCGCGTACTGACCCAGTTAATCAAGTCCATTCGCTTACGTGTAGTTGTTCTAACCAGTATTTCCCATGAAACACTCCCTTTAAATTAAGAGTCACTATGAGTCATTTCAAAAATACAACCCTGTTTATTAGTATAAAACAAAAGAAGTAACATGTGGATATTGATGAATTTGGACTTTCTTTTTTACCTCCTTCCATTTTCTCTCGTTTACAATATTACTCATTCCCTCCTTAATTCTGTTATTCCTTCTCTCACTAATTTCCTTTTCCTTCTTTTTCCCCTCTCCCTCTTTCTCGCTCTCCTACTTCATCAACACATTATTATGTATACATCTGCCCATGCCTTTTTTTATTGCCTACTTCCTCGTATCCAACATTCTACAAAATGGTGTTTTAAATCATATCCCATTTTTATTTATTAGTGGAATCTGTAAAGTGTATAATTCATCTAATTTCACTAAGTAACCTTTTGAATGATGGATTATACTTTATTTCACAATATTCCCATATCAATATGTAATCGTTGTACCTGGTTCTGCTCTCTCATCTGACGATGAAGCATTCAAAAACACTTACCTTAAAGCCTTATCTCCGGTTTTTGTTACTCCTGATTCTTACTTTTGCTTTTACGGTATCTTTTCTTCCAACACTAGTTCTTCCTCTGTTTTTCCTTTTCTTTCTTTCCATTTTCCCTTATGTTCAACCTCTTTCTTGTAATCTTGCTATCAGTATCGCTGCTTGAGATATTCTTCTGTTACTCCTATTTTATCATGTCTCTTTCTCCCCTCCCTTTCTCTCCGTCTCTCCCTTTTTGTATCTTCCTTTCTCTCTCTCTCTCTCTCTCTACGCTCTCTTTCTCAAACTCCCTCCTTCTTTCTCTATCTTCCTCTTTCCTTCTTCCTTTTTATCTCTCCACCTTTTCTCTGACCCCCACCTTCAGCTTTTTTTTCTCTCTCCCTTCTTGATTCTTCTTTTTTGTATGGAAGCAGGATATAAGAGGAACTGGTCAGTAGAAGTCTGAGCAAAATCCGATTAAAAATATGAAAGTTATGACTTTTTGAAGTTGCGATCAATCGAACACAAATTGGCAACTCTGTGACGTATCTTGTAAGCTCCCTCCAATTTGCTCTGTACCAAAATATGATATATTTTTATTTTTGCCCTAAAGAAATTTTCAAGTCATACATGCTCCCTAAATTTTATTGTTGCAGATACGTTTTTATAAAGCCCCTTTATGAAACAAATTTCTCCGGTCATCAATAACTAGGAAAATAACAGTAAATTTCTTTACAGAGCAAATTGGAGAGGAGTTCGCAAGATTAGTCACAGTATGTCACAGATGCAAACAAGTTACTCGGTAATATTTGTCACGGTCCATGGCTACCGGAACATTAATCATAAATATTTTACAAAATTGATATAGCCCCCATTTACATGATTAATATGATGTATGCTGTTTAATGAGCAGACAATGAGAGCTAATATTGGAGGCCCTATCCCAATATAACTACAAATGTACCAGAAGAGCGGATTTCGACTCCTTTAGATTGCGTAGTAAATTTACCTACAGGACTACTACTCCCCTCAGTTACTTCTGTAGTGTTGATTTCAGCTACATATCCATCAAACAAAAACATTTATCTGTATTGTTATTTCTCGTTTCCAAGTGCATTCGTCTCTCAAACCAATTGAAAACATACACAAGGACAAAGTGAGAACAAAAATAAAACATCCTTTTACATGTGTTTGATGATTTACGTGCACGTGTATTTATAAACCAAAAGTAAATAGATATTTACAATGTCATTATAAATATGGACAACTCGTATACATTCCTCTAATTACCAACCACATATTTTTTATGAAACGCATATCAATAATGTATCAAATTGAGTTTCGTATCCAGTTCTAAAGATCAAGATAATGGAATAATGAAATACGAAAGCAATTACTATTAGACACAAGTACTTGATCTTCCAACTCATATATATGCATCTTTTGTATGAACTTCGTGATTTTTTTCCTCACACAAACCTTTTTACAACACAATAAATAGTGCTATTCTAGTTAGTAACAATCCAAGGTATAATTGTCGGAATAACGAATGATATAATGTGTGTGTATTTATATATATACATATACATTACATATAAACAAGATGGTCCATAATACAGATACGTACATTTTTACAACAAGTACTTTAATTAGCTACATGCATTCCATGGAAATCATTAAGTATATTTTCTCAAATCCTAATGGTGATGTGAAGTACTGACGTAAATTGCATTTTTTTTAAAAATATAAATGCTCCAAAAATATAAAGAATAATATCTAACGTAATGCACGGCCATTTACAAATCAATCACTGTTTTATGATGTTATCCTAGTTGACTAAACCGAAATAAAATGACACAAATGAACAAACTTAAATATTGCACTAAACGGACCAAAATTCTGAACAGAAATAATATTTTACTATGTTATACCGTAGCCCCTCCGCACAGTGGGCCAGGGAGGAACCAAAGTGCGCCAAAACTCATGTTTGGGGATTTATTTTTTATAAATCCAGAGGAAATGTTTGAATTTCCAGGGATTTGCGCTAAAATTTTATTACCAACATTTTCTCTGATGTCTAAGCTTTAAGTTGATACCAGATTTGGCTGCCCGATTCTGCCCGTTATTATGTTAGAGCCGTTTTCCTTGCAACATTGCCCCGAAAATGTGTTTATTTCGGTCCGCGGTGTCAGAATAAGTGTCACGCGCCCCCTCGCGCCGTGATTTATGACTACGAATCCTTCGTGATTCAGCCGCGGACCCCCAAAACGCACATTTTTTCGGGGCAATGTGGCAAGGGAAATCGGCTCTAACATAACAACGGGCAAGATCGGGCAGCCAAATTTGGTATCAACTTAAAGCTTAGACATCAGAGGAAATGGTGGTATTAAAATTTAAGCGGTACACCGCGGAGATCTAAACATTTCTTCTGGATTTATAAAAAACATGGATAATTAGTCCATTTTTCAGTGAATTACCCTATAATATATCATGAAGATTGTGTTTCTATTAATTTTAACCCATTCATTCAACGAAATGAACTATCAGGAATATGTGAGAGCAATTTCATATCAATAACTTAAAAACTTCATGTTGAATTGAAAGATTTATAAAATAAGTCACTTTTGCACTAAAACTGTGAATATGTAGGATTTTGCTGTTTGAAGTAGTAAATTTATACCCTTATTGTGCATAACGGAATTAAATATTTCACTGAGGTATTCCTCTATGTATTACCTTTCAACTGGGCAAGAAAAAAATTGAAAAAAAAAATCACCCAAACTTAGTTTTGGCGCACTTTGGTTCCTCCCTGGCCCACTGTGCTCCGGGCCGATGACTTCCTTTTCTCACGCATTCACCCTTGCTACATGTACTCTCATTCCACCTTCTTAATTATTGATATATTTTATTCTGAAATAAAAGAAGTTTAATTTGGTGTGATGAAGTATAATTTGGAAAATAACAAAATAGGTTAGATTGATTCAGAGGAGAGGAAGGTCGTTTCAATTAAGGTAGGAAGGGAGGTTTTGTAGTAAGAATTGAAGTGCTTATATACAATAGGACATAATTAAACAGCAAATGATAAAATAAACTGGTTACACTTGGGTAGTCTCTACCAATGATGCAGGATCGGCTCAGTCATTGGGTCTACTGGATCAACCTTTTTTTGTGGTTACCATCGCATCTTATTATACGAGTTAAAACGGTTTTCGTCACCCAAATCAAAAATAATATTTGTTTTCTATCTCTCGTACAGATAGGCGTATGGGCACGTTTTGCGTGAAAACCGGAAGGGCCTGTTGCCTGAAAATAAACGACATGTATTATTTAAAGTTCTGTTTCCTTTTTTTCCTTCATCTCTCCCTCTATCGAATGGGGGGGGGGGGGGCTATTCAGCGTTGAGGGCGTGTAAAATACCATAAGATTGTTTAAAGATTCACAATAGCTATAACTTATAAGCATCCTTTTTCTGCAGTATTTTGCCATCAAAATCATCCCATATGCAAGTATCATGTTTGTACAAAGATTAGGGATATAGTCCCATTGCAGATTTAAATTATTTTCAAAATTCAAATAGCTTTCCAAACTATTTGGAAAAGGCAAAACAAATTAAAACAAATTAATGAGTGAAACGTATACCTAAAACCGTATTAAACTTAATAAAAAACCAAATCAGTATGTTTCCAAAAATTCTCACAACATTTCCCAAACATCTAGGTTTTTATGAATCTACATCGTTGATCATCATTAAACTTGATTCATAAAAAGTGCCAACAACACATGTGTATATAAGTGTTTCTATATCTAAATGTAAAACAAACTACTGCTTAGATAATTCGATAAACTGTAATAAGGAGTGAAATTATTCCAAGTACAATGATGAAAATGAGGCATGAGTTAAATTCAATAACATAATTACTAATGAAAATGCATAAAGCTGGTTAGCAAGGGCCTACATTATCTAAAAATGAATATGAAATAAATTTAACTTCATTTCTCATAGAAGTTAACATGTTTGCTACTGATTTAACATATTCCCCATAGCTTTAATACAAAAACAACGCGGTTCCAGTAGGAAATGGGTTAATAAATACCAGGAAGTAGATCAGGTATATATCAGGTATGAGACAATGCAGCATGTCAACTTGACCGGGTAGTGTGTAGTCATCACTGTAACTCATCCAATGTGAGAAAAAAAATGATATCAGGTAGAAGGCAATGCACTATGTCAGCTGCAGCTGCACTGTGGCTCATTCAGTGTGAGTAATGTAGTACCCCTTATGATTTATGGAATCATTCTGAACTAGAAAACACAATGGAATTACCATGAGAAGATTAATATTCAACGACATAGAAGTGTATTGAGTACATATTAACTGGATTTTACATATAAATGGTGAAATAATGTTTTTACCTCAGGGTTAAGATAATACCAAACGTTTAAGTGTTAAAAAAAAATAGCAAATTTACTATTTCTAATCCCGTATTTAATAATGATAATTGTTAATATAAGACATATATATATATATATATATATATATATATATATAAGTTAAGTATAAGTTAGCATTATATGAAATTACAGGTCCTCACTCCAATGACGTATAGCATGGGTCTATATAGGCACTGAAAGTGGCATTATAGGGAGGGGGGCTCACACCACTCTCAGGTTGATGAAATGCAAATTAACAAGGACAATTTTGAAAAGGGCAGAATAGGGAATGTTCTTCTTTCACCATCATCAACATCATCATCATCATCTTCTTCTTCTTCTTGTTATCCTCTTCCTCCTCCTTTACACTCGTATATTTGTATATCGCCTTCTATCTCATTTTCTCTCTCTCTTTTGCTTTCTAATTTTCACAATGCGATAGTGTCACGTACGTGCCCCAGTAGCTACGTCACTGCTTTACCTTACGAATGCTAGTAGAAAAGAATAAAGGACCAAAGAAAATGCTTTATTCAACAATGATTACATATAATAATTTATAACTTATTGTGTTGTACCGTAATCGAGGACACCCATATAACAGAAATACTAAGAAAGAAGATGCACAAGACGGATCAAATTATTGTAATGCGATCGAAAGAACATGACTTGCATAAGTAAAGCCGAAATCGGAAATGGTTATGAAGCAAATCAGGGGCGGTGGAGCGTCTTTTAAGCTGAGGGGGCGCTTACAGAAAGGGTCACTTAAGGGTAAGACGGGGCACCTAAAAAAATTACATTTCTATTCATGACGGGGGGTGGGATGAAATGCGAGGGACAAGAGGCGTAATGAGCAAAAACGTTTGGGTGGGGCAGAAGAAAAAAAAAATCGCTTCACCACCACTCGTATATGTTACATGCATGCCCCGCGGAACGGGGCTAAGGTATTAATGATCAGGTAGAGCGTAGCGAGTGGAGCGTAAATTGTTGTGGGGTCCAGCTCAGGGGTTTTAGGCATTTAATTACGATCAGATGAGCATAATTGTGTTGATGCCTTATTTGTGACACTGGCAGGTCACTACTTAGCGTGGGGGTCCAGAGGGCTGAGCCCCCTAAAGCTCAGGGGTTATAGGCATTAAACTACGTTCAGATGAGCATCCTGGGGCCCGTCTTGAAAATAAATTGAGGGGGTAAGGGAACGTGTCCCCCCCCCCCGGAATCACCGCTCCTGGATATAATATGCTCCTACATTGTTATTATTGCATTATCAGGGATGGTTTTATCTTTAGTCGGTCGAAGATAGTGCCCTATACTTTGTACTTGTGCGTGTGATACTCTCAATATTAGTAATTTGCGAGTTCGTATTGCAACTGATTATATATTAATATTAGATGAAATAACTAATCCTAATGGGGTTTAAAGCACAGTCACATACTTAAATAATGAATAAGACCCTTTATACATTACTTAATGATAGATAAACTATTAAGTTTTGAGGGAAATTTGAGAATAAACTTACTCTATGCCGCTTAAGGCTGAAAACTCAAATTTCTAAATATTGGTATGTTTGAACATAGTGCAATTAATCACCTAGGCAGTCTTGTAGTGCAAATTCATGGGGTTCAATTGATAAAAGGTTTGAAGATGCCCACTTTAGCAGTTAAGTATTATGTAATGGTAGTTTATAAGGGCAATTATTTTAGTGTGAAAGGGCGAAATTTAAAAAAACGGCACAGTTCTTATGAAATTCGGGACATTGTTCCCTTGCCCCATCCCTTGCTCTACTGCCTTTCACTGTGGTGGTAGAAATATGGTACTTGATACGATACAACAAGCTGCTCACTTTGTTTAAAACCAAATATATAGTTCTTTAGATGACCGCAAAATGGCAAACTGTGTAAAGACAATGGGAAATGTAAGTAAAAAGGGGGGATTTTCAAAGGGCAATAATTATCAGAAAGGAAAACAAAAAGACACTTATCAAAAGGAAAAATGGCACTTATTAAATAGGAATAGGGGTCATCATATTTATACGAACATACTGAGCTTTACGGCAACATCCTAGAAGAAGCCCTGTTGACCGTCTATATTTCGTTCATACGCATTGCACTAGAATGATGTGCTCCCGTATGGCACTTCGGTATCACCTTGCGACAAAGCCATAACATCGAAATGATCCCGAATAAATACCTTGCGGATCATTCTCTCTGACTAGTATTTGAACTACAACGATGCCCCCCTCCCCCCTCCATAAGACTAAGCCCACAACACTAAGTGATTAAAGGAATCAATTATGCCTAACATTTGCAAATCACTTCAGACAAGTTGCCCGAGACGCAGATAAAAAACCACTGGCTCCGTCACAACAATATCCTAACAGAATTTAAGTGTAGAAATTAAAGATTTAGCAGTAGTGCCTTACCGTATTTGGTAAGATCGATATATATCGCCATTGATGTAAACAGTTTTTTTGTGTAGTATTTACATTATACCCGGCGAAACGAATCTCATTTTCTCGATAGAAATGGATATAATTGTATTTTATCCATCTGCTTAGGCTACCATATATCCACATCTCACCCTCTGTGTATTCAATAATGAAGATAATGAAAATGATAATAATAATAATGATAACTAAAGTCAGACTTGTAGCACTTAAAGCTACAGTCCCATATACGTCCCGGACCGTCCCGGACCATCCCGGACCCCATCCGGGGTGATCCGGGATTCGGTCCGTGTTGACACCGTGTTGGCACCGGGGTGGTCCTGGATGGTCCTGGATGGTCCTGGGCGGTCCGGGAGTCGACCCCGGATGTTTTTGACGGTCAAAAACTGCCGGGGTGGTCCGGGACGGTCCGGGACAATAGTTTGATCCGGGGTGATCCGTGTAGCCACCGTGCTGGGTCCGGGGTCATCCGTAGTGGCGCCGGGGCGGTCCGTGTTGATCCGTGGCAGTCCGGGAGTGAGTTATTGACCGCCCAGGACCATCCAGGACCATCCAGGACCATCCAGGACCACCCCGGTGCCAACACGGTGTCAACACGGACCGAATCCCGGATCACCCCGGATGGGGTCCGGGATGGTCCGGGACGGTCCGGGACGTATATGGGACTGTAGCTTTAAAAGCATCACACTTTTTTGAACAAAACATCCCGGACCATCCCGGATCACCCCAGACCATGGTCCGGGATGGTCCGGAGTGGTCCGTGCTGGTCCGTGCTGGTCCGGCTTTATATGGGACTGGGGCTTAATACATTTATAATTGCTTTACACTATACGTATTATTAGCTCAGTCATTGTATTAAATTGCTAATCCGCTTATGAAAGTGCACACGCTCCGCTCAATGGGGAGAATTCCGGCCAGGCGCCATTTTACAAGCTCACACAAGCTCAAACCACATTCACATTCGCTTCATACCGGCATGACCGGGTACCCATTTAACACCTTGGTGGAGAGTGACAAATAAACATTACTGCGGGACTGGAACCGCGAACCATGTGATCCAAAAGTATGTTGCCCTTTCCACTAGACCGCTGCACATCTCCTCCCCCCCCCCCACTCTCTCTTCTCTGCATGTAAGATTCATGAACTTCGATGATTCTATATGAAATACCATGGTTGGATGATATATAACTTTATATAATATAAAAGAAAAATACTCATCCGATTTTAATTCATTCACGGGTTTTGAATAATTTTAGACGGTTGCGCAATTGTTGCAGAGGATTAGTATCTAATAGTTGCTCAATATTGTCTGTAAGAGTAAAGAATTAGATATACGAGTTGCAGTCAAATCGTATCTTAGAAATCCACCATGTCTCCAATCTTTCTTATTTCTATCTTTCCTCAACCCCCTTCCTTTTCTTCTCTCTCCCCTCTCGGTCTCCCTATCCCCCTCTTTCCCTCTCCTTCCTAGATACCTCTCACTTTTCTTCTGTATCCTTCTAAATCTCATCATAATCCTCTGCTAGTTTGCTCCTCCCCTCTCTTCTCTTTCTTTTTTCCGCTCCTCCTCCTCTCCTTTTATACACATGCATTTATTCATGTAATTCTAATTCAGTGTTACATTACGTCAACAATTTATGTTACATTGATGTATCTTGTTTATATATTCTTTGTATGTTGTAAAATTATGAATGAATAATAAAATAGAAAACAATTTATTCCTATGATATACCAATACTTATTACCTACAATTTTTGTTTCTCTCTCTCTCTCTTTCTCTCGCTCTAGATTTATCTCCCTTGTCGCTTTCTCCTTTGTCTCATTCTATTCCTTTGCTTGTTTCCTTCTTTCCGCTTCTAACATTCCTGTTCTTCCTTCACCCTATTATGTTCATTTCATTCCTTTTTAGTATTCAAGAACTGTTACAATACCTCGCCTGTTATATACATTATATTCCGTGTAAAGACAGATATGTAATGTATAACAGCTATGACCAATGAATTAACCTATAGTGTACCTACCCTCCCCTATCAACCCTCTTCTATCTCTCTTGCTCTCCAACTCTTTTCCTTTCTCGGTCGCTCTGCTTAGCTCTCTTCTCCCCTTTGCCTTTCGCTTCTTCTCTTTCTCATTAATGATGAATAATTTACATGGTCTATATAATCCTTTTGACAATTTGAAACATTTGTTTGTAAACACGTGCATGATTGTTAGTGTTATCCATGTCAAGGTAGTTATATGATTAAGATCATGGAATGTTCTCAATAAGTCATTCATTCAGTTGTAAAAAAAGCCATACATCAGAAATGAAAATGGGCAGTTATAAAAACGGGAAAGGGGAATTCATAAAAAAGGAAAAGGTTCATTTATCAAAGTAAAAGGCACCTTGCAAATTTGATGAGGGGACATAATAATAATAGAGGAAGGGACAATTATTAAAGAGGAACAGCGGCACAATAAAAATGAACACTTTTCTTGAAAAAAGAGAGGGGCATTGTGCCCCCTCCCCATGAGCGCCGACTCTGATGCAGATAAAAAACGCCCCAAATAGAGAAAAAGAGACAAACGGAGAGCAAGATGGGGGAGGGGGCAATATTCAAACGCATACAACATTAAACACAGAAATAACCTATGGTACAATTAAGAAATAGTTTAAGAGTGGTAGCACAACTGAAAAATAACAATTAAATGGGAAAAAAACGTAAAATGTAAAATGAACAAAAACAAAGCAAATTAAGATCAAGTGAATGAGCTTATGGTATAACGATAATAGCAACCCCCCCCCCCCCTCGAAAAAGAGCCAGTAATGAAGTGATTAAAGAAATAACCTTCTCAATTTCATGCAAGGATTAAAAATAATAAATCATACTAAAAATCGTACCATCGAAACAACACCGAAAACAAAGATAATATTTGATGAAATATTTGACAATATTTGATAAAATGTTGAAGTCCAAATCTAGACAGAAGAAACAAAGTGAAGTACGTGTAAAAAAACATTATAGGAACACATTGGAGAGAAGAAATATGAATTAAGTCATTTAGCAACGTTTCGATATTCTGTTGAGCATTTGGTGTTTAGGAAATGGGATAACAATCATCAACAACAATAAAGACAGCGACCCGGGACAGAAACAAAAGAATCTGATACGAGAACTCAAAAGAAAAAGAAAAAGTTTGGAAAACTAATGAAGCAGAAGGAAATAATTTTGCAGAAAAAATATAACAGAAAGGAAATGTTAACAAATAAAATAGGCCTAAACATGTAAATATATTTAGAAATTAGATATAGAAAATGACAATACTAAACAATATTAGAATCATAGCGGTTGTTATACAGATGAAAATGAGAAATAGTGAAAGTGTTAAGTGCATACAATGTGGAGCAATACTTACATGACGAAGAAACACAGAGAGGATGCCTCTTGATGATCGTTGGAGACTTTTGAGATAGGATTCCAGTCTGCCGCCATCTCGTGTTCCACACTGGTATAACCTATGTTCAGAAAACAGAGTGATAAAGGTATTAGGTGCGTTGGCTGTTAGAGTAAAGAGAACAAATCAGAAAGAGAGAGATAGAGAGAGAGAAAGAAAGAGCGCGATAAAAGGGGGATAGATAGAGAGAGAGAGAGAGAGGAAAATATATAGTAGAGAGACTTACAAAGAACAAAGAAATTAAGAAATAGAAACAGACAGAGAATTCGTAAACTATGATACTATTAGTATTTTCATGTTGGGATTTATATATCTGATTTTTTTTCTTTCCATGAACGATTTAGTTGTTTAGGCCTTATTTAATGATTAGCAACAACATACACATACTCCGGGAGGTGGAGAGAGGAGGGGAAAGATCATCGGAAGTTTCATGAGGCCTTGAAATTGTTATTAACATTAATTGGATCAATTTTAAAGGCCTTAAATTGTATTTGATTTTAAGACATGTTTCATAATGAAATGTTTAAAAAAAGATTGAAGCTGTAAAATAAATTTCAAGATAAATTGTATAATTTTTTTTTCAAATTCCAGAGATGGTTCTTTTCAGGAGTAACAAACTAAACGAGTAGTTCAGCTTTCCCGCTTTAATTATTTATCTTCGTTTCGAAAGGAAATGTGTAATATTGCTTAAGCTGGTCAAATATCTATACAAAAAATGTTTATATAATGTTTAAAAAACGTAAAGAAATAATCCATGAAATCATAGGTAATACGTATTCAAACTTTGTTTAATTTCCTCTGTATTTTTGACATATAATTTGTCCAGGGCTCTCAGGAAATGACATTTAATACTGAGAGCCTGAGTATACCTGTTCAAAAGTAAACGGACGAAAAAAATATCATAGGATTAATCCGATATGTTCAGCATTGATTTGCTTGAAAACTTCAAATTGGTTATTATCGGAAAATGGAGAATTCTTTACGAAATTAATTGCCATTTAGGGGCAATTGATTTCCATATTTGTTTAAATTTGTGCCCCTATTCTATTCATATAATCTCTCTCCCACCCCCACCCCCCCCCCCCCATTAACATACAACCACACTCCCATCTCAACTCGTTTCATCCCCCCCCCCCATAAAAAAAAAGGAAAACTAGAAAAGAAAAAGGGAACGAAGGAATAAATGAATTAAGTAAAACTATATAAAAGCTTTGCTAGGTTATTTGAATACTCCCCATCAAACATACACAGTATACACAAGTATAATCGTTTTTATTTTGCTTAAATGCACGAAAATCTACACTTTGTATATGTTGAGCAATAGCAAATTAATTCAAGGGATACAATAACAGCATTTTCAATGACACAAATGAAAGTACTGCTATTGAAGTACAGTGTCACGTGAGTGACTTTTTTTTAATTATTTACACTGCTACCTCATCAGAAAACCACACCAGAACACAATTGTATAAGTTCAAATAAAGGTTTAATATTCAGCCAACAAATCGTGGCGTCAAAAAAAAATCAACAGCACATAAACAATTTAATGGAACATAACTTTGTAACAGTGCAGCTTCCATCTCGTGAGTCCCTCCTGGTCCTGGTCGCTTGGCCAGTCTCTAGACTGCGTAGAATCCCCGCCGACCTGACAGCTTATCTCGATCTCTGTCGATGACTTCCCTGGTCGCTTGGCCAGTCTCTAGACTGCGTAGAATCCCCGCCGACTTGACAGCTTATCTCGCCCAGACGTAAAAAGTCTTTCTCAAGAATAATGTTTCTGCCACTAAATAAAACTACCTCGTGCATTAAACGTCTGCACCGTAGCACTGACATGAAGGGTTCTCCCCGTTATTCTACAGGAGCTTCCCTTTACCCTTTCTTTTCCAGGTCCTTCACATTCAAAACATCCTTGGTATCCAGCTATTTCTATTTATCTCTACATTAAATAGCCAACCCAAAATCATGCATATCAAAACCCCCATATACTGTGTGTGTTAAATGTAAATGTATGCAATAATGCATCCTACGCTTGGCTACCTCTAATTGACCTTAGAGTAGTACATTTCCTTTGAGTAGTACATTTCCCTTCTCGCCTGGAAAAAATCCTTTCATGACATACAGCCAATTGTAAGCCATTGCAGCTAATAAATGCCACTGTCTACTCGGTGTAATTTGATGGAGATTAAAGGAATAACATGTGTGCTAAAGATTGGTCTTACCTATATGGTTGTTAATCTATAAGGCATATACACATTCTCATGTGAGGTCATGCAGTTTGTGAAAATGTGTTTTCATGATACACCAGTTTGTCTATATGAAGTTAATTATAGATTTTCTCTATCAGATTTGAACATTTTCTAAGGACAATACTAATCCGAGTTGATATATCATTTCCTGCTGGAAAAAAAATCTGTTTTCACTGCAATTATAATATTCAGTTGTTTCTTTTGAATTTGTTCTTTGGCAATTGATAAGAATATACAATTGAGATATCGACAGGTAATTCAACACATGGTCATGCCAACAGAACCTCTAGGAACAGTTCTAAATGGGCCCTCAAATTGGTCCACTGCTGCTTAGATTAATTTGCCTCTTTGGAATTTCCAATTTGATATTTTAAGATTCATCACCATGAACGGATTTGTCTATGTAAAGTAAGTTTAAAAACAGTAAACCTCCATGACAGAATCATAGATTTTAAAATCAGCAACAACCCTTAATAAAATATTTCTCGAAAGTGCAGGCTGAAATAGCAGCGCTAACTTAATATGGATAATGACTTTAGTTTTATCCTTAATCCTATAACTAGTATTTTGCTCTTTCTTCCGCAAGATTCTGACATTCTATTTAAAATAATAAAATTCTTGGATTTATCATCGAACATCTTAGTTCCTTTAGACCTTACTTGATAAATTATTATCAAACCAATAATCTCATACTCATGGCAAACTGATGGCAAACCCATGGTACCCTGACTGAAGCATTTTTCATAGCTTTAGCTGAATTAATTTGAAAGTCTGTTTCATGGAAAGTCGTAGTTGAAAAAAGCGACATGTCCACGAACTGTTTAGCATTGTGGTCCCCCTTGCTTAGAGCTGGAAAGGGAGCTTGTATCTGTAGGCTGGCTGATGTTCCAGATGAAGCATAATGTTGCAGGGAATTCAGGCTCTGCAGTCTAGAATCTGGAATAAAAAGTTATGCAATAAAACAATTAATAACTACTAGTGTAATTGTTCAATCTTTCTACAACTTTTGTATTTCTGATCATGTCAATTTCTTTGATTGGAAATGAATAAAGTAGAATGATATAAAACATTCTTTAAAAATATTGATACGAAAGCAGTTTAAGTTAAGAAAAAGTAATAAATAATTTATTTTTAGGCTTTGGAAAAGAAAAATCTCATAACCATTTGTGTATGTTGTATACAATAGATACAATCTGAATTAGATCTCTAACAAGGACTATGAAAACTGTACTTACTCTTTCGTTTTTTTTTTCTCTTTCATATTGATTACTGTAGAGGCATGGCAATGATGACAGGCACAAAACATACTAATACGATCAATTAAGTTTACTGGTAAACCCTTACCCTTACCTTTTCAACTTGAAGAGATGAATAAGACCTTAGGTATGAAAGTCCAGATGCCATGAGTTTTGCAGTTTCATGTAGATGCTACAGCTCTTTACTTTGCAACCTAAGATTGAAAACGGAGATAAACATATTTCATGAAGAGAGCAAATATATTTCTCAGAAAAATAGTTGTCACTTTACCTAATTTAATGTGTTCAACTGAACAAAAGCATATTTTCGTCAGTGATTCTAATTAAAATTACAATATTTTTGGTCCAACCCATTATATGTTAAGGTGTAATGTAGAAACTATTCTTTCTAACACACATTTTGGACTTATGTTGCTTTTGACTATGATCCCAAATATTTCTTTAAAATCTTGATCTTGAACTAGAGCTTTTATTTGTAATATCAAACTACAACAGTCAAATCTTAATCGTGGTTACTCTGATCTGAAACCGAACCCTATTGTACAGGGATTGATTAAAACTACCCTCTGGGGTATAGAAGGAAAAGAGATACAATGGTATATAACAAAGATAGCAGCTTACATCATGCATATGCTCATTAGAGTTTGTTCAATCACATCTTTATACTTTCACTGTTGCCCCATTCTATGCACAATTGATCAAAATCTGGCTGATCAAGTATCTATGTTTTTTACCTGTCATGGTTGGCTTCCTATTAGATTAAGAACACAACATTTTCAGTTTGTTATTGTAAAATCCAATATTCGGTATCTAAACCCTTTATCATCAATGAATATAAAAGACTATAAACTGAACAAAAAGTTAGTACTTTATTTCTATGTAGATCTAGAACATGAAGAAGAAAAAGAACCTCACCCTTATTTCATGTCGGTGTTCAAACTTTGCTAAGATAATCACATCAAAAGGCCACTTAGTATGGTAGGATCTTGCAGTACACCTTGAATCAGATTACATTATGCAGATCCATATCCTTTCCTCGGGGCAGAGGTAGGATGAGAGACGTTGAAGACTATAGAGGTCTATTTCTTGGATATGACTCAAGAGTCCATGTCCACTCCATCTCTGACTCTGAAAGAAAAATGAAATGAAGAAAAACAAAATATAGAGCTCGATACATGAGCCTAGACTCTACATAACATTCTATATCTAGTCTTAAATCGAACTTGTTACCGTTAGATGTACACTAGATCTAACTCCTGTTTAATTTAGATCTCACAAACATACAAGTAGTCTAGCTGATCTAGGACTAAGGGACTAGACCTAACTCTAAATTCTGATGTAGACCTATCTAAGTTAATCCTGCATCTTATTCTTAATCAAGATCTAACTTGGTCTTGGGTCTGAAACTGTGGAGACAATTTTTTTTCTTTCATAAAATGTTAACGTTGAAACAATGACCCCGTCGATTGTTAATGTTATTATCAACATGAAAAGGGGGCTACCGCACTGCCTACCGGCAAATAACAAAGTAGGCCTAGATCTGGTCTAGATTTGGAAACTGAGCCTTAACCTCAATGTATAGCCTAGGCCTAGATTCTACGCACTAGACTTTTTATCGGCGACCATTCAACGCGATGATTTCTAAAGCCGTGGTGGACTTATTTATTTTGTCATCAAACGCAAGAATAAACTATATTTCTTAATGAATTCAGACCTGTCATAACCAAATATTCAATGTCGTTAGACAAGTAAAGTTGGACATGCATGGATGTAATGAATGGGACGGAAATGCATGAACCAATGCAATTCGTCCATCTTATTTTTAGCTCAGAAGTTGGGGAACGCTAAACCCTATTATTACTAGTATTGATATTTATGTCAAATATCGTTCGGTTAAAAATGAGAAGAATACTTTCCTTCCACCAAAATTTCAACAGAATGAATATTTTAGAAGAAAATGGAATTTACTTACTTTTTGAGGACCTCTCTTGCAGTAGGCCTAGTTAAGCGACGCATTTGTGTGGTTGACCCATAGAGATATATACTTAATAAGGCTAGAGTGCGGACTCGTCATACGCGCCCGTTCAAAGCTCTGTGCGCGCATGGAGCGCGGTCCGCCATTACTAAGGAGGGCACAACTTCGAGAAATACCCGGATGTTCCCTTCGAAACTGTGCTACTGATATGCAATGTGAAGCTTCATTTTTCGGGTTGATTTATCGGTTTTCGAGTATGAAACGTTATAATTGTGGTATTTTGCATAATGCATGAACCCTACTCATGCCTTAGTCATGGTATCTGGTGTAGGTCAAGATTAATTACGGATGTTATGGTGAGGTAAAAGGGACACAAAAAGCTATTTATATTTCAGTATATCTTCAATTTTTCTTCCTCTTTGTCAATATAAAACTGCGATATTATGAGATTAAATATTACTTGGCTTTCAACCAATCAGAATCAAGCATTTGGGACTTGTATTTGATATTTATGTCATGATATTAAACAAAGTTTTATGCTACAGGGCCAATGCCGGGGGCCAATGTCTTTCTAATTCAGTTATTATGAGAGCCAGGGTTTATTGATTTAAAATGCTTTAAAGGTAATGTATTCATTTTATGTTTATGACTATTATAAACAGATTGATACTTATAGATTTGGGATAGAGATGGGTATGTAGATAGCTAGACACATAAATAGATGGATAGATAGATATAATATAGAAGGATAGGTAGATAATGGAAATGCAGATATAGGACGATACTGAAGATAGGAAGAGGGGGAAGGAAAGAATTATAGGCCTACACATTTATTTTAAAAAATTATGTTATTTACTCATCCAATCATTCATCCATCCATCCAAACATTCTTTTTCTTCTTCTCTCACTCATTTTATATCAAATTCACACCTTATGTCTTTCACCCATTCTATATAAAATCTCTATTTTTGTCTGAAAGAGTAATTCAATTTTTACAGTTCACTATAAATATATATGAATATTCTTTAAAAACAGCTGATCATTGATGTAATAATTATTTATTCACACCACTTTTTTTCTCCATAAATAATATTCTCCTTGATACAGTGTATTTCTTATTTTCTTCATCAACCAGTTTTAGAGAATAAACTTATAATTAAATTTGAAGAAAAAAAATGAATAAATGAACCTTTTATTACCACACGGCACACGTGTGTTGATATTCTACAGCATAGGCATTTAAGTTTTGACATTTTATCGAACATATATACTGCAATAATACATCACATTTGAAAAGACAAACATTGCAAAAACAACACCTCAGATTTTAGCCCCAAATTTACTGTCACGGATCATAGGCAACACAACCACAACAAATTGATTCGCCACCAAAGACAAGCATTACACATCCGAAAACCACCACAATAACTCCCAAAACATAAATGTCAGGAGGCCAATGTCTATGTGTCAAGATGTCAGCGATAACGAACACTTTATTAACTAGTCTTGGCTCCAAGCGCACGCAGGCGCGTCACATTTACAAATAATACATCGAGTAATAAATGCAAACCAGAAATAGTAATTGAGCATACATGTATATATTCCAAGTCACCTGTATTGCTATGAAGAACTATAATTGAAGAGACTTACATCTCAGGATACTGCACTACACTATTCAGTGAAACCTCATAGTAACATGGTCTTTTGACATCATTATTCATCAGGTGTAATAATAAATTTGAAACTGATTACCCTCAAATGTACACAGTAGATACAACAAGCCAAAGAGTGCACAATCTTATGGGTTTACATCTAGTGACATTATTCCATATAATTTTTCTGTTATCAAATCTCTTCAAAAGCAGTTTTCCATTTTGGAACAAAATTCAAACCTATGTACAAAACGATCTATGGGTGTGTATATGGTGTGCATTACACAGGCTTTTCAATTGCCACACATCTGTGAATTCTTCTCGTTTATTAAAAATAGGCTCACTTGATGTGAATTTCTTGCTTTCATCTTTAATGATGTAAATCACTTGGTTGAGAGCAATCCAGACAATGTTATAAAAAAGGTCTACATGTTTATCTCAGGTTATCCATACTGTACCTGCAGAATCAAAGCACATGTAGAGTGCAAATAATTTGCAAAAATTTGTCGCTGTTTTCACGAAGTGACGGTAGTGAAAAAAAATGCATTCACTTTGCGTTACGATTTTCCTCACTACCGTCACTTCCTGAAAATAGGGACGAATTATAGCAACTGAATCAGATACAGCAGGTACAATCATGAAGCTTATAGAGTAAATATTCAAATACAGTGTACCTCACAACAACTCAAAATTCAAGTACATTTTGTTTAACCCCTAATGTAATCAATTCTTCTAAGTTCCACTTTAGTTTGCCTTCGTGTAAAGTTAACAAACAGAAAATTATGGTTAGGTTGTGCAACTGTCACAATGTGTCCCCAACATTTTATTTCATTACACAGAACAAAAGTCTCAGATTGTTCTGTTTTTTTAAAAGATTATTGAAAGCTCTTTCCAGTTTTAAACGGCTTCACAGTCAATCATCCAGTGGATAAGCTATGCAGACAAGAGGCAAAATAGAAAAGACCGATCTGTCTTTGTAGTTTGTACGAATGAAGTTCTATGTTTTGTTTTGTTTTTCCTGAAAATGCGTTCTCTCCAAAGTTGTGTTGAAGTAGGTCAAGCTGATCCTGGCTAATGAGCTTGCTTTCGTGGATTTCCTGCAAGAGAGTCCTGGTTTTTCCATCTCTCCTGTTTACCTTGTTTCACCACTTTAAGCTGTTTCTTGGCATCTTGCACTTGCTGTCTGGTTATATTCAGTTTCTAATCAACTCAGACAGAAAAAGAATAGTCATGTTCTTTTGTAATGTCATAGGGTTTCTTTGGAGGCACGGGAACACTTTTGGATGTTCTACATGGTTTTGCTGGGAGTCTTGAGCCATGGGTCTGTTTATAGGGAGGATGTCCAGGAAAGACAGTAGGCACAGCTCTAAGAATGAGATGTGGTGTGTAACATCCTTTCCTCTCTTGGGTGTATTCCTGCATTACAATAAAAGCAAATGGAAACAATAATGAGTTTTTTCTCATAACATGACAATTGTTCTACTATTCATGCTATTTCATGTGATTTTTAAGACTGAAACTGAAAGCAGCTTCCAGCCAAATAAATAAAATAATAATGATGTCAGCAAGTCATAAGCAAATTTGATATAAATAGTGTAGTGTGCGGTGGGATTTTTAGGCTAGCCTAGCCTAGTTGGATAACTCCTGTGATGTGAAATTTGGCAGGCTAGCCTGGCTTAGACCAAACGCTTCAGTCTCTCTATATCGTCGGTTGTTCTACTGAGACTGCGTCTGGCTCCACTAGACCTCTGATTATATTATGGGGAATGTCAACAAATGTCAGTTTTATTAAAGAAATGACCCATATCAGATGGTTATATCTGTCTAACCTGGCTTTGCCTTTCGGGCTTTAGAAATTAGAGAGTAGAGTTTAGATCTAGAGTCTAGATCTAACTTAGATCTAGAGTCTAGTCTATAGTTAAAATATAGATCTAAAGAAGTTGACATTTGATTTTTATCTTGAAATTAGATGAGATAAAATTAATTGTATCGTTTTATTCTAGAATTTTCTTTGATAGAATCAAGCTCATGGAGTTATATTTCCGAGTTGGACTCTCTGGCTCTTGGAGTTGCGAGCGACTCCAGCGCAGCAGAATTTTCCCATCACCATCCCCAGAACCTTAACCCATGCCTGCCCCAGCCCGGCGGGCGTGGACTGGCGCGCTCCGCTGCTGCAGGAGCTGCGGTGGCTTGTCATGAGACAACCCGGGTACAGACTACAGTCACTGCATAAACTACATTTTTAGCTCTAAAATATCCTTATTAATCAACATAACATTAAAAAGAACTTACTTGTGAAATATTATGCAGTTCCCTTTCTTTCTTCGGTTCGAACATCCAAATGCAACGCACGAACCTGGCTTCTCCATTTTTTTCCACGTATGTTGTGCACAGTATCTTGTTGGGTCGTTCGTTTTTCTGCCCTCCTTAGTAATGGCGGCCACAGCTCCGTGTCCACACAGCAATTTGAGCGAGTACGCCCTCTAGTGTTATTAAGTATATATCTCTATGGGTTGTTGTTGTTTTAATTTATAGGCGTTTTTCATTCAGAAGTGAATATTTACGCCTCTTCTCTCAGGATTTTTATTCCTTTAAAATTAGATTTACTTTTTTTTATATATAGATTTGGATAAATTGGATTTTTAAAAGCTAAACTTTTATTTAATGATGAAGAATTCAGTGGCTGGCGAGCAAAAGGCTTATCGGCTATATAGGACGCCCAAGGACCAACTCGGACACGGTACGTAGTGACAAGCTTCTCAACTCAGCCTAATGCTGAGCCTAGGCCCTCCGACGTCCACCAATATGTCTAGTCGTCTCCATCGTGTTTCTTCAAAATTTTGACCGAAAACCAAAAAATAAAAAAAAACAGATCATGATACATGAAGATTTTAAACGTTAATATAGACAGTTCTCTCTTCTAATTTCTTTTTTTTTTTTTTTTCTTCTTTCTCACTTTTCTTCTTCATGTACATGTATACTCACTATAAAAAGCGAAACATTATTGGGCTCAAATAATTATGTGCGGTGCAAGGTGGTTAGTAGGGGTACAGGTGTACCCTTTTAGATCTAACTACGAAGTTAACCAGAGCCTGTTGGTGATTAATATCTGTTGATTTCAGGAGTATTGGGATTAATTCTTCGTTTTCTATTCCAGATTCTGTTATAAGCATGGCTCTCTCTATAAGAAAGAGTGGGCACTTACATAAAAAATGTTTAACTGTTTCTTTAAACATCGACTAACATCGACCTAACATCGACTAGCCTTGATCACAGAGCCCTTTACATTTAACCTAACATTTATCAAGATCGATTCTAGCTTAAATTTGATTCGATGAAACAGCTCACGAGCATCAGTTTAAAGGCAAAAATGATTCAGCCTTTAATAACAAATATATTTTCTAAAATATTCAGGCACGTAGCCACTGGGGAGGGGGTGGGGCTTTGCTGAACTTTGTTAGACCCCTCCTCAGGACGTCGATCAATGTAGATCTAGGTCTATGTGCCTCCCCCCCCCCCCCGAAAAAAAATTATATTAATAATAATAATAATAATAATAATAATAATTAAAAAATCAATCAATCAATCAATCAATAAATTAAAAAAAAAAAAAAAAATATCAAACTCTGGCTACGGGCCTGAAGATATTTAAAATCGAAATTAATGTTAGATGATGAATCAAGCTCCGGCGGGGGGGGGGGGGGGGGGGTCGTGAAAACTAGTAATTTCCCCTAGTTTGGCATTGTTTAAGCTTTTAAAATTAAAAATTATAAGTCGAATTATGGGCTAGAATGTTAAAATGATAATAATGATAATCGTAATAATTATAATAGTAATAATAATATTAATTAATGTTATAAGGATATGGTTTGTATTTTAAGTCAACATGGACCCCGGGACATTGAATTACATTAAATTAGCTTCCGACGGTGCGTAATATTAATAATACATTCAACTGCATATTACAATTTTGGATTTTCAATACAGGCATTCAAATTCTATTCATTGCTACTTAAAAATTATAAAATAACATTTGAGAGCGATAATCAAAACCCATTCTAACTGTCAGTCAAAAACTTGGAAGTTACACCTACGTTTTAACCTTTTTCATCCCTTCACGCATTTCATCCCTTCATTATGCTTTACTACTGCAGAGTAACTGAATAGAATAATCTAGTAGGATTTTAATCTATCTTATACACGATTTGAACAAGAACCTACCACACGCATGACATCGTCTTCACATGTCTGCAGCACTCGATGAGGTAAACCAAGTCTTCTTCGTCTGTGCACTTCACCCTTCTCAGATCTAGCCGCTGCAGGTTATTGGTTTGTTCTCTGATCAGTAGACCGAAGCCTCTCATCGTCTCTCTCGATACTCTGTTCTTCTCTGATGGGAGTGATGGCGGTGCTCTAAGGTTGATGTGTGTGAGCTGCTGTCCTCCGGTCCGACGAAGACCAGCCGTGATCTGAGGTATGTCTCTCTCTGCATCATCGATAGTAATATCGATATCTATCAAGCCGGGAAGCGATGAGAGCAGACCTTCATAGCTTTGTGACGTCACTCTCTTAGCTGACAGCTTTGTGATGGATAGAAGCTCAGGAGGAGATGGGGGAAAACTGAGAGAGGAGTCTGAGATGGTGAGATGGTCCAGTGAGGTGAAGGATCTGAGACAGGACCACATTCTGGCAGTCATCTCAGTAGATAGCCGACATTTCTTTACCTGCAGGACGGATAACAAAATACAGAGAGACTAGATTTTTACTTTCACGTAAATGCTATTATGCGAAACCGGGTACATAATGAGGCCCCCCCCCCTTCTTGGAGTAAAGCTTAACGGTGGACATTAAATTAATGATGATAATTACAGTATACATAATTATATTGACAAGTAGGGTGCGCAACGATTTTAGGAATATGACAACTAGGGAAAATATATCTCGTTTGTTATTTTTGTTTTAAGTGTATTCTTTTAATCCAGTTAGTATTATATAGTCTTGATTGCACTTCATTAACAGAAATTAATGATAATTGTCATCTCATGCCTCGTGTTTTTTTTTTCTCGAGCCGTGCAGTCTTAGTGTCAAATGGGCGCTGCTATGACATTGCAAACAATGAGTACGTGCAGGCAGGGGCGTCGCTTAAAATGGGGGGGGGGGGGGATGGGTGCGACATCTCCCCCTTTAGATCTGTCAGGATATTGTCGGTGAAATTGCGCTGCCGTCGGGAAAAAATAAGAAAGGGGGGGAGAAAGGGAAAGGGAAAGAAAGGAAGGGAAAAGAAAGAAAAGAAAGAGAACGGGAAAAGAAGAAAAGGAAGAAAAAAACGGGGGCTACAAGAGAGTTAGAGCCTATAGTGCGAGAGGGGGGGGGGGGGCGGGTTGTTAGGTGGAGTCGCCTCGTCGAGGGAGCAAGAAAGATACGCATATATAATTATGTTGCTGTGTCGGGTCAGCTATGTCGATATTCTTGCTCGATCCTCGTATACTATATCAATGCAGAAGTTTGAAATATGTCTGTCGGCCGGCAAATTTGTTCTCCCTACGAACTGCGATATTTTTTTTCTCAGACAAAGTAAAACTTTTTAAAAATTCAGACAATGATTATGAGTCAAGAACGGTAGAACAAATCGTCTTCTTTCTCTAATAATGTAATAACCATGAAGGCTTCTGCGCTTTGTGCGGGAGTGGGGGGGGGAGAACTGAATTCAGACAAGGATTAAAAGTGGACCACGGTACAACGGATCGTCTTCTTTCTCTAATAATTTAATAAAACGTCAAAGCTTTCGGGCCTCGCGCGGGAAGGACAAAAATGAACTCAGACAATGATTAAGTGTAATAATTGAATGAAAAGTCAAAGCTTCCGAGCTCCGCGCGGGAGGGGGTGGGGGTCACTGGTCACTAAATTCAGACAAGAATTAAGTGTCGATAACGGTACAACGAATCGTCTTCTTTCTCAAATAATTAAATGAAACGTCAAAGTTTCAGTGCTTCGCGTGGGAGGGGAAAACTGAAATCAGACAAGGATTTTGAGTCAAGAACGGTACAACAAATCGTCATCTTTCCCTTATAATTTAATAACCATCAAAGCTTCCACGTGAGGGGGGGGGGAACTGAGTTCAGACAAGGATTAAACGTCGAGCACGGTACAACGAATCGTCTTCTTTCTCTAATAATTCAATGAAACGGGAAGGGGTAAACAATTCAGAAAAAGATTAAGAGAAGAGAACGGTACAACGTATCGTCTTCTTTTTCTAATAAATAAATGAAACGACACAGAGAAAAGGGGGAGGGAAAAGAAGAGGGAAGGGCAAGAAAAAAAAAGAAAAGGAAAGAAAGGAAAGAAATAAAAGGGGGAAAAGAAGAAAAAAGATAAAAGGGAAGCAAAAGAAACGGGGGGGGGTGAAAGAGAGGAGAGAGAGAGGGGAGGTAAGCAGGGGCGTCGCCAAAGGGGGGGGGGGGGGTGCGAAACCCCCCCCCCCCCCCACCTGTCAGGATTTTGTCGGTAAAATTGCGCTTCCGTCGGGAAAAAGAGAAAAAGGGGGAGGGAAAAAAAGAGGGATAGGGAAAGAAAGGAAAAAATAAAAGGAAAAGAAAAGAAAGAAAGGAAAAGAAAGGAAAGAAAGGAAAAGAAAGAGAGAGAGAAAATAAAAAAAAGAGGGAGGAGAGGAAAAAAGGGAAAAGAAATAAAAGAAAGAAAAGGAAAACAAGAAGAACAAAGAGTAAACGGGAAACAAACGAAACGGGGGATGAAAGAGGAGAGAGAGGGGGTAAGAGCCTGAGAGAAGAGGAGTGGGAGTAAAAGAGAGAAGGGGGTTGTTCGGTGGAGTCGTCTCGTCGAGAGAGCAAGAAAGACACGGTCAATTTTGTTGCTGTGTCGGGTCAGCTGTGTCGGTATTCTTACTCGATCCTCGTGTACTAATATCAATGCAGAAGTTTGAAGTCGGTGAGATGTATATTGTCGGTCGGCCAACAAGTTTTTTTCCCTACGAACTGTGATTTTTTATCCGCTGTGACGACTTCGAGAGTGACTACAACTACAATACTTGTATTTTCTCGTTTCACTTTCCTATAATATCAGCTAAATAAATCAGAGGTTTAAAATTTTCGGGGAAACTAAATTCAAACGAGGTTTAAGTGTCAACAACGGTATGGCGAATCGTATTCCTTTCTCTCTCTATATTGTAGTGAAACGCCAAAGATTCCGCGCTTCGCGTGGAAGAGGAAAACTTAATTTAGACGAGTCGAGAACGGTACAAAAATCGTCTTCCTTTCTAATAATTTAAGGAAACGTCAAAACTTTCGCGCGGGGGGGGGGGGAAGCTTCATTCAGAAAAGGATTAGGAGTCGAGCACGGTTCAACGAATCGTCTACTTTCTCTAATAATTTAATGAAACGCCAAAACTTCCGCGCATCGCGCGGGAGGGGGAGAACTGAATTAAGATAAGGATTAAGAGTCGAAAACAGTACATCGAATCGTCTGTTTTTTTCTCATAATTTAATGAAACGTCAAAGGATTAATAGTCAAGCACGGTTCAACGAATCGTCTACTTTCTCTAATAATTTAATTAAACGCCTAAACTTCCGCGCTTTGCGCGGGAGGGGGAGAACTGAATTTAGATAAGGATTCTGAGTCGAGAACAGTACACCGAATGGTCTGCATTTTTTTCACAATTTAAGGAAACGTCAAAGCTCCCGCACTTCGCGCGGGAGAGGGAAAAACTGAATTCAAATAAGGATTAAGAGTCGAGAACGGTATGACGAATCGTTTTCCTTTCTCTATATTGTAATGAAATGCCAAAGATTCCGCGCTTCGCGTGGAAGGGGAAAAACTTAATTTAGACGAGTCGAGAACGGTACAAAAATCGTCTTCTTTCTCTAATAATTTAAGGAAACGTCGAAACTTTCGCGCGGGAGGGGGGAAGCTTCATTCAGAAAAGGATTTGGAGTCGAGCACGGTTCAACGAATCGTCTACTTTCTCTAATAGTTTAATGAAACGCCAAAACTTCCGCGCATCGCGCGGGAGGGGGAGAACTGAATTCAGACTAGGATTAAAAGTCTAGAACGGTACAACGAATCGTCTTCTTTCTCTATTAAGTTAGTAAAACGTCAAAGCTTTCGCTTTTTGCGCAGGAGGGGCTAAAATGAATTCAGACAAGGATTAAGAGTAATAATTTAATTAAACGGGGGGGGGGGGGTAAGAGGACATACATTTTGTTTTTGGTCCCAAAATTTGACAATTTGGCCGATCGATATTTCATTTCGTGGGGGGGTGAAGTCAGGTTATGGGGGTCACCCATTATAATTGTTTATATATATATATTTTTTTTATTATTATTATTTTTGTTATACAAATATTCGCAAAGGGGGGGGGGGGGTATTTCAAAACACACACATCAAGAAAGTCAAAGAGGGGGGGGGGGGGTTCAACCCCCCCCCCCCCCCCCCCCCCCCTGCGTACCCGCCTGTCTGTAAGAGCTAAGAGCTTTTTGGTTGTATTATTTGAACAAAAAGTTTAGTTGCGTTTTCCCGGCAGCCGCAAATAGTAATTGCTTTCCTAATTTTTTTTAGTCGTATATTATTAGTTTAAGATATTTTCTTACCTGGAAACCCGATTCTCGATCGTATTCGAAACATTCACCATCAAGAGACCTATAGTATTTGACAAAGAGAGTAGAAAGCGAAGAACAAAAATAAAACAAACACTATGGGAATTGTGTTTCGGGGATATATTATGGCATAACACTGATATAGTACATGGCCTGCATGTGAGTACCGTATGATACTAAAATGCAGAAGGTCGTAGTGAGTTTAATAACATTTTATATACATAATATGGAACAAATAATGTAATGGTGATAATCCTCTGCCACGGCAATATACACACACTAATTCAAACAATCGAAATGAAAATCATTTAGAGTTCTTTTCTTCCCTATGACTGGTTTCAATTTTATTTCTTCATAGTTTATTTCTTCTATCTGAAAAAAAAAATTTGAAACCCGTCATAGTGAGAAAAAAATATCTCAAGGATTATTATTTCGATTGTTTTAATTGTTATTTATATAAGAAATCTATATATCATAAACACATAATACAAATATAGCGTGACAAACAACGACAGACGTTGTAAGTGTAGTACCATAATAAATGCTAGTTAAAAAATAAAATAACAGCCTAAACATGTGTAAATGTGTACATTGTCAGCTTTGGATGAAAATAGGTAGGGATATAAGAAAAAGAAAACAATTATACCCCAAGAGCCCCAAAACACTCCACTTCCGCGAGAAGCACTTAAGCTGGCTGGGGCGGAGTAGAGGATTCCAATTGAAATTATCTCATTGACTTTTTTATATTATTTGTATACACCCTCTTTTCATCTAACCAATTTTGATTATAATTTTTAATTTTCCAACATTTTGTGTATGTTTATTTACTGATCTTGAATTGATAGTTCGTAATGCGTTCAAAGACATTAACGTAGATATATACACTCAATACTATTTGATGAAACAAAAGCACATAACAAATAAGCCTGTTATTCGCCTTTTCTAGTTTACAGTTAGACTTTCTGTTTAATTTCTGCTCTTATATATGATAGCACAAAATCGCTATGTTTGCGAGAGAGTAAAGTCCCAAACTCACTGTAAATGAAGACTATCCAATGCTTTCAGAAAGGTTGACGACTCGGCAATTTCAACCAAGTCTTCGTCCGAGCACTTCACCCATCTCAGATCTAGCCGCTGCAGGTTCTTGGTTTGTTCTCTGATCAGTAGACCCAAGCCTCTCATCGTCTCTCTCGATACACTGCTCTTCTCTGATAGGAGTGATGACACTGCTGTAAGCTCGATGCGTGTGAGCTGCTGTCCTCCGGTCCGACGCAGACAAGCCGTGATCTGAGGTATGTCTCTCTCTGCATCATCGACATCTATATCGATATCTGTCAAGCCAGGGAGCGATGAGAACAAACCTTCATAGCTTTGTGACGTCACTCTCTTGGCTGATAGCTTTGTTACGGATGGAAGCTCAGGAGGAGATGGAGAGAAACTGAGAGAGGAGTCTGAGATGGTGAGAGTACGAAGCATCGAAAATGACCCCAGACAAGACCATAGTCCACTCGTCACGTCGGCAGTTAAAGTAGATCCCTCGAACTTTACAGTCATAACCTAGTGTTAAGATAGAGAGATAGAGAGAGTAAAAGAAAGCGAATTAAAGACAGATTGTACGAATAAAATAACATTGATTAGTTGATCTCTTGATTATTGCGGTAATCATTAAAACAAGCAGACTGTAGCCTGATCTTATCTCATAATATTACCCGGTGACTAATTGGAGCTCCCTCCCTTACTCATTTACATTAATAAGTAACCAAATATTATCTTCCATGTTGAATAAACAGCTCCTTTGTTTTACATGGGCTACATGTTTATATTGAATGTCCCTCGTCATTTTCTATAAATGAATAGGTTCCAGGACCTTTATTAAATATGTATTCTGTTATTATTTTGTTTCAAATTATTGTTCTTGTTTCTCTTATACAGGACCTTGATCGAGGCCGTAGTTGGGCGAACATAGAATAATAATGAATATGTATCAAACGTATTTATCGTTGTATATATCATGCAGTATGATTTATCACGATGCAATTAATTATGAATAAGAATACAATTACACAAATATATTAGCTATTTGACTTATAGTTGCAGCAGAGAAATGAAAATTAAAACAATCTTTATTAAATGATTATTTTAAACGCATTTTATGAAATGAAAATGTGCATACCTGACGTTTAAGTTGCTTTGGAAGGTTTTGCATCCCAACGACGGTGTAGACAGTCGGTGACTTCAGAACAATACTCTCTGCATTAACACATCTTTGAACCAATGAAGACACGTTTCCTTGAGTACCCTTAGTCTCTGATGAGCAGTCAAGGAGAATGCGATATCGCTCGCTCTCATCCAAAAAGCGGTTGGAAAGGAGCGCCTCCATTATTCGTATGCAAAGGCTGTTATCTGTGCCAGCAGCAAATCGGATGAGATTCTCATAGTCACCGATGTTTGCTTTGATGTTTCGCAGCAGTCTATCTAACTTAGAAATATTCAGTCGTAACATATATTTCTTCGTTTTAGCAGCAAGGTATTTCCCAGCCGAGTGTTCCTGAACGAGTTTGTGATAAAATTCAATGGTCGTGGAATTGGTCTTGTGGGTTCGTGGGAGCCTTGTCGTTGGAATCGTCATGTTGGATAACAACCCAAGCTCACATGCCCTATCAAGGAGACCAGGAATTTTTCGAAAATCATGGGGCGTAAAAACTATTTTTTTAGAGTCGTCTATTAGACCAGCTAGAGCAACCTTACCAAGTTTACGAATGATTTCGATTAGTTCTTCTTTTGTTATTTCGTCTTTTGATTTTGATTTTGCATTGGCATGGTGCATCAGAAAATCATTCACACTGTCTAATAATTCTGTTTGAGTTGCAGTTTCAGTGTTCAACATCCCCTCGCTCCATAAGTGACAGACCATGAGACAAAATAAAGGTGTTTTAACAAGCTCATTAATCAGTGGTTGGTCATCAAGGTAAACCTTCAGATCATGTCCATGTCCACGACAAGGATTCGAAGTCGAAGCAAAGAACTTGTCGATGTACTCTCGTGAGCTCTCTTGCGAGAATCCTTCGATCCACATCTTTGTGTATACCGTTGGAAGATCATCTTGATTGAAGAAGTTCTCTAGGTGAGGGCGTGTTGTTACAAGGACCCGACACTCTGGAAATTCCTCCCAGCGGATGACACTGACCATATTGCTCTCTGAGCTTCGGTTTGCAGAAGGAATACCGGCATACTCATCTAGTCCGTCTAGTATGATGTGACATATTCCCTGATTTTCTCTAATGAAACTCTCCACACCCTCTGGTGTGAGATCATCAACATCGTTCAAAAGCTGGGATTTAATTGCTTCTCCAATCGATGTACGCTGACTTGTGTTTCGGAATTTCACCACAAACAGAAGTGGCAGTAGTTCTAATGGTGACCCCTTTTCTCTATGAACCCAGTCGTATGCCATCTTAGCAACAGCCGTGGTCTTCCCTCGTCCAGCTGGGGCCGAAATGAGGATTCGAGCTGGCAGTCTTCCGTTTACTTTCGTCGAAAAAATGTCACCAACAGAACCCTGGAGTATTTCCTTCTCTTTCGTGTCTTGGCCACGAGCGTCCTTCGTCACCATTGTCACAACCGTGTGTATATCTTTGAACTCAGCATAATCACTTTTATCCCACGGTTTCATTGGAATTTTGCATAATTGATTAAGGTACTTATTCTCCAACTTTTCGCGACATCGTTGAACGGTCAATGATGGCGAGATCTTCTTACTGGGGATATCTGGAATGATATAAGCATATGAGACAAAGTGACGTATTGTACTCCCATGATCTTAGCCCCTTTCCTCACGACCAAATTTGGTTCGCTAAGTTTTTTAATATTTTGTTGTTTTAATACATCAGGTTTCATTGTTCAGACATGTTCCTCGTTCCCCTTGAAGCAAAGGCCGGGAAATACACATAAGGAAATCCAACCTTAATAGCAAACTGCTCTGACATGAAGCAAACAAATTTAGAGAACCAGTCTGGCGAAAGTTCAAACGAAATCGGACAACCAATAATTGATTGATTGATTGATTGATTTTTATTCGACAAGCTTCCAACATACAACAATATATAATAATAACAGATCAGAAATAAGCAAGCTTGAACAGGATAACCCACGAAAGATCGAGAGCATATTTCCAATGGGGTAATAGCGTTTTAATTTTTTTAAGTTGCATTCCCTATACGTGAATGACGCAAGGGCATTTCAAATTGACAGAATCGATAATGTTACGGTGATGTATAGTACATCTTTCCCAATTTTCCAACACACGGAATGACTAAATGTCAATTTGTCGAAATGTCTTACTTAGGAAGATTGTCAATTTTTAAAAGGACATATAATATATATGCTATCCATAGTATATTTTGAATAGTACCCCAAGGTAGATAGTGCTTATGAGAAAAACAGAAATTAATGTTGTTGTTTTTTTCACGACAAACGGGAGAGTTGTCGGTATCTCCGCCACAATCCACTGACCAAATGGCCAATGTGAGCTTCGCAAATATATGTATATAGTGATGACATAATTGAAAGATTCAAAATGTTCTTGTTGTTGGAAAAGGAAAAGGCGCTTAGCGCTATTAATATCAAAAATCTTTTGGATTGGATTGGTTCAAATTACAATTTTCGCTATTCATATTCTCTTATTTTATTCTGCTTTCACGCAAGTTAACTCATTACAAAGGGTTAAATGCCCTTAGTAGGGAAATATTTCTTCAAATTGATATGAAAATTTGAGAAATGTTAAGATCCTTGAACTTCATTTGACTACCATATATATTCAAAAGAGTATTGCTTTGTACAAAATACAATTTAAAAGTATTTTGTTTTTATTGAAGCCGGGTGTCTTTTTCCCCAACTGTTTACATTTTGAAATTCTGAATATTTATTAGTTTTATGTGTTCTTGATAGAAAGATAAACGGATAAGCAAATATTAGTACACGTTCGACACGGCTTTTCCAGGAGTCAAATTATGATCAGATGAACACAGTAAATAGCATCAATACATCATCTGCCCGCCCTAACGTGCTGCAAGAGACTCCTCCAAATAGAGGTGACGGAAAGACAGAGGATGAAGGAACTTGAAATGAACCGATCCTGTCCTTTAACAACCTCATAAATTTCGTATTGAAAAATTATGCGCAACTTTGGTAGCTTCTGAATAAAATTCATAACATATCTGACCTTGAATTATATAAAATGGTAAATGCTAAATGGTAATTAGTACCACATTCGTAATTGTGCTATACGGTAACCGCGGATGATTGAGCAGCAGGCTTTTCAAAAAGTATTGTCAAAATCCTCATGTACCACGTTTTGACTGAGGCAATGAATGTGGGTCAAAAGTTACATACCATAAGATATGAAATAAGTTGATAGACCGAAGAAGCGCATTGAATATGGTCTGACCTACATTTGATATATCAGCCCAAACTTGGTACAAGGTGATTTTGACAACAATTGTTAAAGATTCTGGTGCTCGGTTACCCGTGGGAGAAATATTTTAAATAGGGTATCTTTGGACAGAAACAAGTTACTTTACATCATAAATTAGATTTCATGGAAATGTTCTAAGTTCATGTTCTCAAAACAATGTACGTGTACAGGTACATGCATGAGCGGTGATTTTAGGCGCTCTAGCACTGATAGACCAACCTTGAATCATTGGTGTCCCCTTGAGATATGTATCAGCAAGCATGACCAGCTCAGCGTCAATGAGAGCTTGTTTCAGTCTGAGATGCTGGTCGCAAGGCACCACGGTCTGTCTCCAGTCAAACAGCATGTCACGTGTTCCCTTACAAGTCACACGTCCTTCTATCCTATTGGTCTCTGTGTATCTATTGATGTCTGCGACCCTGAATCGGAGTGTTCGTCCTAAGGCCTCCATCTGCTCACCCGTCTCGATGTCTTCAGCCAGCTTGGAGAGAAGATCATCGGCAATACCTTTATAAGCCGCCATACCTTTGGGGAAAATAAACAAAAGTAAAGATTTTGAAACTTAATATGAACATAGCTTCTTTATAGTGGAACAGTAAATCAATGTTGCATACCAGCAGGTCTGCAGTCATCATGGTATTGTGGCAATTTTCTTTCTCAGTGTGTGTGCGGGGGGGGGGTAAGGCTTCAAAATGTTAAGAGTTTCTTTTTTGTGCTTTATGCTATGGTCACATTACCCAAAAGTAGCCTGCTCGGCGGCCGAGCGGTGAGTTTTTAACCAATTCTGCCCGGCGGCCGCCCAGGCACCGCTCGTTTTTAGGGCATCGCTCGGTCGCCGCTGAAGTTTTAGCGCGGCGTTAAAATTTGGGCGGCGCCTGCCCACTTTTCACTCGCCGCACAAAATACGATCGGTGCCTGGGCGGTCGCCACCCGGGCACCGAACTAATAATGCTGTGGATAATCATGATATACAGGCAATACATTATGTTTTCTTTTTAAAGCAAAGATTTGTGTAACTTGATCCAAGCATTGGTACCTTTCAACACGAAAGGTGATCTTTTCATTTAAATTACCGCAGCAAATCTTATCTCATTTTTGAAAAATTATATGCAAAGAGAATATGCAGTTATTTTCATTTTTAGTTGACAGATTTACCGTTATGTGCCTCCTTCATGAATTACTACGCGACAAAGACTTACATTAATTACATATCTCTTGATTTCATTGCCTTGCATTCAATACTCAACTTCCTGCGTCATCTTTTTTGTGTCATCTAGTTAGTAGGTTATGTTCACATCAATGATAACAAAGGCTCTTAGCAAATACATTATCATCATCACAATCCACGAATATCACATTTTTATTGGATTATCAAACAGATCGAATCCATTCTTTTTTCCTCCCACTGTCTTTTTCATTCTCTCTCTTAGTCTATATGTTTTCTGTGTGTATGTGTGTATGTGTGTCTGTCCTTCACTCTTTCTCTATAGATGTCGTTCATGTATGTAACTCATTCTTCGTTAAACGGAGAGTTTCAATCCAGAAGGTGCTACATTTTAGCGGGGATCTTTTAAAAAGTATATCAAGGACTTTTAAGTTATCAGTTTTGATGGAAAGGTATTACATCCTCTTTAACGTATATATATTCATATATCATAGGTATATTGCCTCACATAATGTTTATCATCTTTAAAGAAATCAAATAATAAATCATATAATTTCAGAAATGTTCATGATTCTGATTTATGTAGATTAAGCTTCTTTATTAAGAATAAAGTTGCGTTTGACTGTTTTCTGTTTGTTTGTTGATGTTTGTTTGGTTTTGAAGAAACAAAATCTTCTGGAAACAGCGCTTGTAGATGTTTCATCTAAAAAAGAGCTTAATCTAAAAAAAGATCGTTGAAATAATATGATATTTTAAACTTAATGCAATTTTGCGCTGATCATCTAGGCTGGCAATTGTACCGTATACATTAAAAATTATGAAATTTAAAGCTATGGTCACAAAGGTTCGTACGAATTCCAGAATTCGTAGAGATTCGTAGATGTGGCAAAGATGCTTAAGTCCTTCTTACGGCGTTCGTACGAACGCCGTTTAGATTTTCTTTGTTTTTTCCTTAAGGATGCCTTGAGTTCTTCTTACGTCAGGCTTACGGCCATCTTACGAGTTGTTGTTCTCGCAAGATGGTCGTCCGTGTAACTGACGGCATTCTCAAATCATTCGTGAGAAGATATCATACGATTTGTTGTATATTTTGTCGGGCTGCAAAAAAGCGCTTCATAAATTGCATAAATTGTGTACGTACACCTTACGAGCACCTTACGAACGCATCACGCACGTCAAGAGTAGTTCGTACGAAGGCCATACGAATCTTCGTTCATTAGGAGTTCTTACGAACGCCGTAAGAGCCCTCCCCTATGGACAACTTAAGGCTTAAGATCGTAAGAATTTGAGGCTTCTAGAATTTCCTTTCGACCCTACGTAATGTACGAAGATCGTGCGTGGTTCTTACGATGTTATTACGACGCTCCTATAGCTTCCTTACGAAGAGGGGTTTCGTACGAGGTTTAACAAAATCTTGGACAAGACCATCGACCAGTCTGCGAACTTCCGAACGGTCTACAAACGATTTACGAACGCTGGTTTCAAACGGCCTTCTTTAAAAGATGATCTAACGAAATGGTCTGAAAATCGTTCGTACGGCGTTCGTACCAGTTCGTGATGGGATCTGTGACCGAGGCTTTCAGCAATAGGAAACGTGATTAAAATTAGTGAACAAATTCGTTATCGCCCCAATGGAATCAAGTCCGTTCGGAATAAAACGAGTTTGAATGTACAGTAGCCCCTTTGGAATGAAATGAAAATTTGTTATCGAAATGGACTAACTTTCAACAAACACGTTTTTAATATGCAATACAAAGTGCAATTGCTCCTTATTGTGTTTGACGCGTATATTTATGAAGAAAAAAAAATCAATTACGGTCAAAAGTGTATTAATCACCTTTCGGAATAAGCTCTTCATATACATATACATGTATATATCAGAGACAAATGAAGTTAGGGATCTACATACAATTTCGAGATGTACTCACTTAGTTGGATGTCGGATTCTGACCAGCGAAGTTGATGATTGTAGAATCTAGCGAAGATTGACCGGACAAAGCTGAGCAATGGGCTAATGTAGCTTTCTTTCAGATCTCTTCATTAGTAAAAGGTTCAGTATTTCGGCAGGTTTATTGGCAACCAGTCATACAATCTTGGCTGAGATTGATGACACACAAAGAGGACTTTACCAGGCCTATTTTTTAAAGTAAAGTATGAAACGCAAACATGTACAGAAATGTTGATAAATAGTAGTCCTTTATAATGATTTCCTCTTCATGAAATGAGAATAATACAAAATTGTGTCAGTGCAAGAATGTGTTCCTTCGCAGGTAAGATGGAGGTATTTCTTCGATCTTCGGAAGACCTGTTAACCGCTCATGAAGAAGACTTTATGCGGCACTGATAGTTGCTAAATTCGCTGTGCTAGATATTAACACCAGACAGTCGCTTTGCAACGCCCAATAAAACATCTACATGGTATTATGCAAACGAGATATCTTCCAACAACCAATCAGATTGATTACCGCGTTTCCTTGAATATTTATTGTCAGTTTTGCTCACGGTTTTATGTCACATGGCACCAGGGCAACATTGATAGTTGTTAAATTCGCTGTGCTAGATATTAACACCAGACAGTCACTTTTCAACGCCCAATAAAACATCTACATGGTATTATGCAAATGATATCTCTTCAAACAACCAATCAGACTGATTGACGCGTTTCCTTTATAGCCAGTTTTGCACACGGTTTTAGGTCACATGGCACCAGGGCAATATAACTACTCTTGATGCTAATATTAACGAATATAATTATAATTGTGTAGGTGTCGTGGTATAGTCCATTCGCCGTCTGACTGTGAATCACTTGGTTTGCGATTCGAGTCCCGCTGCGGCGCCTTTGACCTTCATTTGCCTCTCTCCACCCATGTGTTGAATAAGTACCGGAAGGAAGGGATTCATTAATTTCAGTGAGCACTGAAATCGATAGCCTAGCAGGATTAGTATTTCGGCGCCTTGAGCTCCCTGCGTGGTTGATATGTGTCATACAAAACTATCCATTATTGTTAGACTATAAAATAATTTAGTGACCTAAATTTGCAATATCAATGTTCGCGGAGGGAAAATATGTATTTGTGGTCAATCATGTCCAACCTGCAAATATTTAATCATGGAACTTGTCCTTAATTTAAAATGAATAATCACAGTTTAGCTTGTATCCCCCCCCCCTTTTTTTTAGGAGGGGGGGGGGGGCGGGTGGGAGCATCGCTTACAACTGCCATATCTCCAAAATATATTTTTCTGAAAGTTTCTGATAGTCAGAGAGTACACTTGTAAAGACCTTTCATATTAATCGCTTAAAATATAATAGTACTAAAAATAAGTTAAAATGTAATATACCAACAAGGAAGTGGTATAGCTGTGTAAGATAATGGCAAAAAAAGTGTGATACGGGTTTTCACTGAACTCTGTGCTTTGAAAGAAGAAATGTGAAGCGTATTGTAACGGCATCATAATTATTCAAAAAGGAGAGAGCCTTTTCCCTTTCTTTGTTGGTCGATTGTATTTTGCTGAGGAACATTAAACAGCAAAAACATCAACATCGATGACGGACGAAGACGACGACAATATATCTGAAGGACTGTTTTGATACGATAATGATTGAAAGCAGCGGGTGGCAAGGTTTAATATTACTACTTATAATATTGATACTACTGCTACTACAACTACAACAACAACAACAACTACTACTACAACTACTATAACTACTACTAATACTACTACTACTACTACTAAAACGGACCATGACTACTACTCCCATTGTTTCTGATACTACTTCTTCTATTGATACTAGTACTGCTATTTCTACAACAATACCAACAACTACTATTGCTACTAAACCTACTAGTATTTCTACTACTAAAAGTACTATGACTACTACTTCCACTGCTTCTACTATACTACTCAGGCGCGTACGCAGGGGGGTATTTGTTATGTGTATATTTTTAACCCCCCCCCCCCTCCTTGGTTATTTTTTTTAAATATTTTTATATTTTGTTGTTATTATAAAAACCAACCACAAAAAAAGAAAAAAATTATGCCCATGGCTTACCTAAAAAAGGTGACCTTACCCCCCCCCCCCTTGAAAAATTCCTGCGTACGCCACTGATACTACTGATACTTCTAGTACTGCTACTTCTACAACAACAACACCAACTATTATACTAATACTAGAATAGTTCTACTGATGCTAGTACTTCTGCTTCTACTACTATTTCTTCAGCTACTACTACTACTACTACTACTACTACTACTACAATGACTGATACCGGGGTAGTCGTTGAAATCATGAACGAAGGCAGAAAGAGAATGAACTCCTCTTCCCCCCCCCCCCTCTCTCTCTCTCTCTCTCTCTATCTCTATCCTCATGAACGAAGGCAGAAAGAGAATGAACTCCTCTGCCCCCCCTCTCTCTCTCTCTCTGCCTCTCTCTCTCTCTCTCTCTGCCTCTCTCTCTCTCTCTCTCTCTGCCTCTCTCTCTCTCTCTCTCTCTCTCTGCCTCTCTCTCTCTCTCTCTCTGCCTCTCTCTCTCTCTCTGCCTCTCTCAATCGCTCTATCCTTCTCTCTTTCTATACATGCATCTATGTATATATTTAAAGAAAATGATCCCATGAGTCATCCATTTTGGAAGAAAAAAACAGAGAGTTATATTTTTGTCTTGGAACAAATTGAGAAAGAAACGTTTGAGTAATAATGGTTGCCCCAGATTTTGGGAAAATTGCTTCATTAATACAACTTTAAATTATAGGTAGCATTATACCCATACACTCCCGAGGTAAATTTTCGCGCCATCCCTACCCCCTCCCCCACCACCACTACCACAACCACCACCACCACCAGTGTTTGTCGATTTCTGGATCTATAGGACAATGTCTACCTTCATATTATTCAGCCAAGTTTTCTCATGTAAATGAGCGGAAATAGAATTGTATTGAAATGTGAGGATAACCTCTGATTTCTTGTTTCGAATAGTCATTAAGTGTACTTTCGTGAAAGTTAAAATGGTAGAAAAATATAAGGATTGCGAAATGTACTTTCAGCTTCTATTTCCTTAGTAGTCTTTAATACTAATTTATGATGATTTGGTATAATTCTTTGAATCTCAAGTCTGCTTTCAGCACGCACCCGGCCTACCGGAACATGCTTTACATCCGCTTTGAAATGGACTGATGATATAACCTCTGATTTTTTTGTTTCGAATAATCATTAAGTGTACTTTAGCGAAAGTCAATGTGGTATAAAAACATAACGATTGCGAAATGTACTTTCAGCTTCTATTTCCTCATATAATATTCTTCACAGAATAACGCCAAGATTAATATCTGTAGCATCCGTTATGAAAGGTTTTACATTTATTTCGGTTTTGGGGATAGATTCTTTACTGTTACAGTAGTCTTAAATACTAATTTCTTGTGATTTGGTATATTCCTTGAAAGAGGATCTTAAGTATACTTTCAACACGCACCTGGATGTCGGAACATGCTGTACATCTGCTTTGCTCGCTCCCAAGTAGTCTGTACAGGAATATCACGAATTGTGTACTATAATAGTTTTGTTTAATCGATTCGTATCTTTAACAAAATTAACATAGAAATGTGACGATCACTTGCATAATACATAATATGTAACATCAAAACAACATAAACATGTACGTAATATATACGAGGTCAAGGGAAAACGGAAAGAGGATAAGAAGATATTGCAAGAGAGAAATATAGAGTGAGATAGAGAGAGAAAGAGAGAGAGAGAGAGGGGGGAGGAGAAACCGACAAGCAGAGAGAAGGAGATGAAGAGAGAGAAGGTGAAAGTGCTGATAAATGAAAAGAAATGAAATAATCACCGTAATCATGCTACATAAGATACCCCATAATACAGAACTACTCAAATACGGGTAGCATCATAAACAAAGTAAGGAGTGGTGAAGAGAATAGGATAAGTAAGGGGGTGAAGAGAGAAATAGTCACATATAAGAGTAGTATAGACTTACCCGAAAATCCATACGTGAAATGTATAGAGTGGATTTAATTTTAAGAGACAGATGAGAAACAGCAGGATAGAAATATATCAAAGGCTTTGATCAAAATCGAGAGAGAACGAAGAAGAGAGACAGAGTCAGACATAAATAGAAACAGAAATAAAGAGAGAGAGGGAGAAAGAGGGAGAGATAGGGAGACAGACATCGAGGTGTAGGGAGAAAGAGGGGAGGGATAGAGATAGAAAGAGATAGAAAGAGAGAAGAGAGAGCGAGAGAGACATGGATACAGAGAGAGAGGGAAAGAGAGTGAGTGACAGAGAGAGACAGACAAACGCTCATAGAGAGAGGAGTACAAATACTATCCAGCAAAAAATTAGATCTAAAAACAACATTGCACGCATTTAACTTCAAGATTATAGCATGACGCATGTACAAAATTATGTGTCGACAATATAACAGCTGAAATAAAGAAAAGTATTGTAAAGTCTTGTATCAATTGATTATGATTATTTATTCATTCATTTCATTCATTTTGGAAAGGGTATCCCAAATCAACATTAATTGCTTTTCACCAGGACCCTTTCATAGCTTTAAAACATAGCTTCTCAACCCGTGGGTCGTGAAGCTATGTCAGGTGTGCCATGAGGTTGGCCAAAACATAACATCTGTAAATTTGTACATGCTATTTTTTCTTAAAGATATATGTCTTTATGAAATTAGTAATGTCGACAGTCACTCTTCACATTACAATTAACACACAATAATTTGTTGTTGTTGTTAAGTTGTGGAAAGGCGGGTCTCGAGATTAAAACAAAGGTTGAGAAGCGCTGTTGTATCAGATATATATTCATAATAATGTATAAATGAAAACAGGGCCTATGCTTAGCTTGAATACGGATATAAGCTGAAGGCAAAGATAAAACACAACATAATTAATCGCAAGAATAAAAGTCACAAACTTTTAAAATGATAGGCCTAGTCTTTTTACCTTTAAACAACATTATTAGAGAATTTATCGTGTTTATTAGTAGTAAAGCCCTTTTAGTTTTGTTGTTGTTTTGTTCGTGATGGCGCTGGTGTTATTGTTTTTTTGTTTATTATTTTATTTTATTTCCCTATTGTTTTTATAATGAGCGTTGTGTCAGTTTAGATTATTACAACAGGTTACTGCTCATTTTAAGTTGCAAGGTACGTGCTATCTCCCATTCAGTTTGTGTTATATTTCCGGCATGGATATTTATTTATGAATGATATTTGGTATGCATGAACTTGACGTCATAGGTAAACTGTTGGATCGAGGTACCCATGCATGTCCGTGAGCGCGTCATGAGGGACTGAATGTGTTCATGTTCGTGTAATATGAATTGAAGGTGGGATTCATGAGGGACTGAATGTGTTCATGTGCGTGTAATATGAATTGAAGGTGGGATTCATGAGGGACTGAATGTGTTCATGTGCGTGTAATATGAATTGAAGGTGGGATTGATGAGGGACTGAATGTGTTCATGTGCGTGTAATATGAATTGAAGGTGGGATTCATGAGGGACTGAACGTGTTCATGTGCGTGTAATATGAATTGAAGGTGGGATTCATGAGGGACTGAATGTGTTCATGTGCGTGTAATATGAATTGAAGGTGGGATTCATGATGGACTGAATGTGTTCATGTGCGTGTAATATGAATTGAAGGTGGGATTTATGAGGGACTGAATGTGTTCATGTGCGTGTAATATGAATTGAAGGTGGGATTCATGAGGGACTGAATGTGTTCATGTGCATGTAATATGAATTGAAGGTGGGATTCATGATGGACTGAATGTGTTCATGTGCGTGTAATATGAATTGAAGGTGGGATTCATGAGGGACTGAATGTGTTCATGTGCGTGTAATATGAATTAAAGGTGGGATTCATGATGGACTGAATGTGTTCATGTGCATGTAATATGAATTGAAGGTGGGATTCATGAGGGACTGAATGTGTTCATGTGCGTGTAATATGAATTGAAGGTGGGATTCATGAGGGACTGAATGTGTTCATGTGCATGTAATATGAATTGAAGGTGGGATTCATGAGGGACTGAATGTGTTCATGTGCGTGTAATATGAATTGAAGGTGGGATTCATGAGGGACTGAATGTGTTCATGTGCGTGTAATATGAATTGAAGGTGGGATTGATGAGGGACTGAATGTGTTCATGTGCGTGTAATATGAATTGAAGGTGGGATTCATGATGGACTGAATGTGTTCATGTGCGTGTAATATGAATTGAAGGTGGGATTCATGATGGACTGAATGTGTTCATGTGCGTGTAATATGAATTGAAGGTGGGATTCATGAGGGACTGAATGTGTTCATGTGCGTGTAATATGAATTGAAGGTGGGATTCATGATGGACTGAATGTGTTCATGTGCATGTAATATGAATTGAAGGTGGGATTCATGATGGACTGAATGTGTTCATGTACGTGTAATATGAATTGAAGGTGGGATTCATGAGGGACTGAATGTGTTCATGTGCGTGTAATATGAATTGAAGGTGGGATTCATGATGGACTGAATGTGTTCATGTACGTGTAATATGAATTGAAGGTGGGATTCATGATGGACTGAATGTGTTCATGTTCGTGTAATATGAATTGAAGGTGGGATTCATGAGGGACTGAATGTGTTCATGTGCGTGTAATATGAATTGAAGGTGGGATTCATGATGGACTGAATGTGTTCATGTGCGTGTAATATGAATTGAAGGTGGGATTCATGAGGGACTGAAGGTGTTCATGTGCGTGTAATATGAATTGAAGGTGGGATTCATGAGGGACTGAATGTGTTCATGTGCGTGTAATATGAATTGAAGGTGGGATTCATGAGGGACTGAAGGTGTTCATGTGCGTGTAATATGAATTAAAGGTGGGATTCATGAGGGACTGAATGTGTTCATGTGCGTGTAATATGAATTGAAGGTGGGATTCATGATGGACTGAATGTGTTCATGTGCGTGTAATATGAATTGAAGGTGGGATTCATGAGGGACTGAATGTGTTCATGTGCGTGTAATATGAATTGAAGGTGGGATTCATGAGGGACTGAATGTGTTCATGTGCGTGTAATATGAATTGAAGGTGGGATTCATGATGGACTGAATGTGTTCATGTGCGTGTAATATGAATTGAAGGTGGGATGATGAGGGACTGAATGTGTTCATGTGCGTGTAATATGAATTGAAGGTGGGATTCATGAGGAACTGAATGTGTTCATGTGAGTGTCCTATGAATTGAAGGTGGGATTCATGATGGACTGAATGTGTTCATGTGCGTGTAGTATGAATTGAAGGTGGGATTCATGATGGACTGAATGTGTTCATGTGCGTGTAATATGAATTGAAGGTGGGATTCATGAGGGACTGAAGGTGTTCATGTGCGTGTAATATGAATTGAAGGTGGGATTCATGAGGGACTGAATGTGTTCATGTGCGTGTAATATGAATTGAAGGTGGGATTCATGAGGGACTGAAGGTGTTCATGTGCGTGTAATATGAATTGAAGGTGGGATTCATGAGGGACTGAATGTGTTCATGTGAGTGTAATATGAATTGAAGGCGGGATTCATGAGGGACTGAAGGTGTTCATGTGCGTGTAATATGAATTGAAGGTGGGATTCATGAGGGACTGAAGGTGTTCATGTGCGTGTAATATGAATTGAAGGCGGGATTCTTGAGGGACTGAATGTGTTCATGTTCGTGTAATATGAATTGAAGGTGGGATTCATGATGGACTGAATGTGTTTATGTGCGTGTAATATGAATTGAAGGCGGGATTCATGAGGGACTGAATGTGTTCATGTGAGTGTAATATGAATTGAAGGCGGGATTCATGAGGGACTGAATGTGTTTATGTGCGTGTAATATGAATTGAAGGCGGGATTCTTGAGGGACTGAATGTGTTCATGTTCGTGTAATATGAATTGAAGGCGGGATTCATGAGGGACTGAATGTGTTCATGTGAGTGTAATATGAATTGAAGGCGGGATTCATGAGGGACTGAATGTGTTCATGTGCGTGTAATATGAACACACTCTAATTTCTTGCTTCAAATAGTCATTAAGTGTACTTTAGTGAAAGTTAATGTGGTCTTTACTGTATCTATTTGATATCCTCTTCCAGCAAGTATGCCTACAGCCCGAAATATCAGGTGAACTTGTTCATAATGATGCGTGTTATATAAGGAGAGGGTAAGATCTTTCTAAAATACCAAATCACCCATTGAGTTTATACATGTGTTATGTCTCGATCAAAGCGGCAGATCACCTAATTCGTGACGAATTGAATGTCTAGTTTTGTTGTTATTGTTGCTTCACTGCATACAAATCACCTTCAGACATTTGTATTCGTTGAATGAGAAAGATATGTACTGTGTGTTTGAATAACATGTAATGCATTCCATCTCATATAATAGGGCGATCCAATTGATGCAAGTGTCAAAGTGTAGACCCATATATTCATGTATATGTTATATGAAAGTTACATAATAGATGGAGAAGGGATAATTGATAGATTATATCCTAAAAGGGGCACAGTTCGTTATTATGAAATTGTAGGTATTATGCCTTCTGCCTTTAAGTTATTGGCTTCTGCATATCTTCGTGGTGGTAGAAATGCGGTATTCGTTACTACACAAACTATTCCAATTCTTTGAAACTTAGCATGTCTCTTTTAAATGTCCGCAAAAAAACACACACACTATGTAAACGACAATTGGAAATACATGTATAGATAAAAGTATATATCTTAAAGGGGAGTTATAACGAAAGGAAAAGGGAGACTTATCAAAAGTTTCGTAGTTAAACTGTTTATAGTTATGTTTTTTTCTTTCATTTCAACATTAAAGGAGGTCAAGTGCTAGAGACATATTCACGAGCGGAGAAACAAAAGATGCCCACCACTCACACGCTCACAAACACACGCACGAAGGGTGCGGGAATGTGTGCGTGCCAGTGTGTATGTTTTAAAGGATGCATTAATATTCTTTCTGGGCAGTCTATACATGAGCAAAACCACTGCCATGACTACAATTTCCGTAGATCATTTCCGCTGCATCTTTAAGTATTTTTTTTATTTAGGGGGGGGGGGGGGGGCTGGGAGTGACGGGGCTGTACGTCGGCACCATGCTCAATAAGCTAAATGGGGATAATGAAAAGAGGGATTAACTGATTGTGTTCGTCAAAACAAGAATGAGAGAGATAGAGAGAGAGAAAGAGAAAGAGAGAGCGAAAAGAAAGTGAGTTTGTTAAATTAGGGTATAAATAAAGGAATGAGATCAATTGAAATAGAAAGAGAGAGTGAGATGGAAATATGTGAGTGGGTGAGAGCGAGCCTAAACTTCGGGGAGAAACCCTACGACCCCCCCCCCCCCCCCCCCCCCTCCCCGCTTGGCTTGTGGTTGCATGGTTGCTTTGATACGGTCACTTGCGTAGATCCTTACATTAATAATATATATTGTTCAGGGGGTGAATAAATAGATTATCACCCCGGAAAAATAGGTATAAAGTAAGTATCTACGCTAATTGATACGGTATCAAACTAAACTGTACTCATTTGACCGGGTAGTCGATATCACATCCAAATATGGTCATGAGTGAAATATGCTGATTGCAAACCTCGTAATCGATGTCACGTGATGAGCTTCGCATTAATTATAACTTTGTATGTTGTGGTTGTTGTAAATAGTGTACCTTTGATCGAGTGCATGCAAGCTTGCTCACCCTACAAATTAACCTAGGAGAAAAGAAGAAAAAAAAATGCGTTTATACGGTCGTAGTTGTAACTATAGTAATTATTACTACTACTACTATTGAGCTACTGCACGTCAATAAGTAGTATTCTACGATTTCTAAAATGAACAAAGACACTTATGACAATAGGAAAGGGGCATGTACAAGGGCTGAAAAAGAGAACAGTCTCTTATAATAAAACGAACTGGCCACTTGACAGAAGGAAAAGGGGTACTTTTTAAAAGAAAATGGGGCACGTTTAAAATGAAAATTGGTTTTTATTAGATGTGAAACAGAGGTGTTATGAGGAAGGGACAGATGCAAGTATCAGAAGAAAACAAAAATAGAAGGGAAAGTGGGTGCACGTCAACGTCAAAACGGGCACTTATCATGATGGGAAAGGGGGCATTTATGAGAAGGTGAAGGGCTCTTATCAATAAAGGAATGGGGGCACTCATCACAAGAAAAAAAATACACTTATTGGAAAGAAAAAAGGGATACGTGTCAAAATAAAAGGGGCACTTATCGGAGGTGAAAAGAGGGACTTATTAGAAGGGGAAGGGATACTTCTTACAAAGAAAAGGGGCTCTTCAGAAAGCAGAAGGGGAACCTCCCAGACTCAGAATTAAATAGAGGCAATTATAAGACGTAAAGGTGGTACTTATATAAGAGATGGTAATAATAATAATAATTATAATAATAGCCTAATTGTCCACTCCAAATTTTATTGAACCGAAACGGAAATTCTTTTTGCCCAATTGATCGTGAGCCCGGCAACCACTGAGCAGCGCCAGATCGACGTTGCTCTATCCCTTATTGTTGAACGCCAAACAAGGTAGCAATAACTCCCATCTTTTAACGTCTTTTGGTATGACGCGGCCGGGGTTCGAACGCTCTACTGACTGAGCCAACGCTCTACTGACTGGCCCTTAAAATGAGTGCCCACCCCCTTCTCCTGGTGTGCCCCCTCTAAAGTAATATCACATAACGTCAACAAGTCTTTTTGAACGCGAACAAATGTTGGACTAAATAAAAAGACATTTAACAGGTGCCTCGCTCTCACGAATTAACACAAAAGAGATCTGCATTACTGACGGGTACTGGCAGGGGAGGCGGGGCGTCTTTCAAAGTAGGGATTCACCGACAAAAAGTGCACTTTCTGCAAAAAGAAAGAGGCACTGACAAAAGGGTTACCTCAAAACGGAGAGAAAACAAGTTTTAGTAATTGGTATACACCCCCTGTTTTGTCCTATGGATGATTTCAACATTTTCTCTTTACTGCTTCAGCACTATAATTTGCAGATGTCTGTGATTGTCTGAAGATTCATTTGCGAGCGAGCATAGCAAGCGAGCAAAATATTATGACAGGTGAAGCTGCACACGATTTATGGGACAATAATATACTTCAAGCGACTGAGAGCATTTTATGATTTTGTTACTGAATGAGAAAGGCCTTTCATAAATGCAAGCGAGTGTAGCAAACAAGTTTTGGGGAAATTCGAGAACAAAAATGCTCTTATATATCTTATTGCCCCTTAAATGTTGTGCAGCTTCGCCAGTCATACTTGTATAAAGTTACCCAATAACATATGGATAGGTAAAATCATAGCTGAAAAGGTAAAACTTATATTTGGTTAATAATAATAACAAGGGAATAATTTATTTAAAATACACTATAGCACTTGACAATCTTATTTGTGTATGCAAAAGCTTCACCGAAGAAGAGCATCAACTTATTTTATACAATTTTGACAATCGTAGTTTAAAAGATAATAGCTGGCTATTGAAATAATTAATTACAACGCACACGCATGAAGGAAGCATCGATAACTTTGAATACATGCACTTATTAAACGATTTCGTAATTAGTACGTAACGTAATCTAGAAAATGGCGAATGGTGTTGGTAAACTGTTCATAATGTTAAGAATACCTTGCTTTCTAACCTCTCATGTATCTTGGTTAGTCTGCAAGCACAGACCCTAATTTGACACTTTATCAAAAAATCATTGTGCCTTGAAATAAGCCTAGCCCAGCTTGCTACTGGTTGTGTCAGGAGCAGCTACAATGCATGGCCTATGGTAGTCTTATAGTGCAGACTCACTTTTACGACTGACCAGGGTTTGTGCTTGCAGACTACATCTTGGTAGGGGATCTTGTAGAGTAATGGGTAAGAACGCAATAAATACCTCTAAATAACTGAAGCTAGTTTTAAGGTTGAGGTCGCCTTTAAGTTCGCATCTCGTGAGCCCACACCACTGAACGTTACGCACTGCGTAGTGTAGAGTTCATTGATCGAAGTATGTCGCGTGTTTGTGTATGGTATCCACAAGTGTGTTCTATTTTTATCACCAGAACGCTTGAAAACAAAAATTATATCATAATGAATTTTTTTATTTTTAAGTTCCTGAAATAAATGAAGAGAAAAGGCATGAAAATGAAGGTATGAGTCTAAAAGTTGCGACAAATTGGAAAGATGTCATTGTTGAATCTCACTTAATATAATCCTTTCCGAGTTTTTGTTCTCCCGACTGTTCAGTAAAAGCCGGTAATAGCAATGCTATAGTAAAGCAGTGGTTAAGAAGTCAGGAGGTCTAGGGTTCAAATCCAACTCCACGCGCTAGTCCCCAACGGAAAGCATTAATGTACTTTAATTCGCAAAGTCCCTCAGAGATCCCCTGTCGATTCCCTGGTTGTGTACATGCATGAACACACATGCTTTCTTAGCTGTCAGGTTAAAGCAACTCATCAAACAACCAAACAGCAACATGGTGATGTGAAGTTCATCCTAGCCAACTTCAAGCTTGACTGGGATGCACTTCACCAGGCCAGTAGGGATATTTTAAGGGTACGTAATTATGAAGCGCAAAGATTTACACAAGAATTACTCTTAATGAATAGTAATCCTTTATAACGATCTCCTCTTTGTGACATGAAAATAATGAATATTGTGTTATTGCGAGAATGTTCCCTCACAGGTATGATGACCGAAATCCCGAGGACATTCAGCTATAGTTATCTACAAGTAGGTATAATGAAGCCATAATACTAATTAGGCACTCTAAACTCACCGAAATAATGGACATTGTATACAGAGTGACATGACAGACGTAACGCTATCAGAATGTGTCGTAATTAACACAACTATTTTAGAAGAATCACTGGCATTTATATTTCTGTCTTCTTCTTTTATCTTAATTTTCTTTCTTTCTTTCCTTTCTTTCTTTTCTTCCCTTCTGTTTCTTTGTCTTTGTTTGATGATGATGTTTGTACCTGACTGCTAAGAAAGCATTATATGCTTGTAAGATAACAACGAGCGGACATACGCTTTTAAGTTCTCTCCTAGGGACTTGGTATTAAATGATGAATGTCTTACCAAAGGACATGAGCGTATTGACTTGGTTTCGAAACCGAGACCTCCCGGTTTCGAGGCCACTGCCCTATCACTCAGCCATAGCGCCTATTTTCTTTAGTCACTTTGATTTCTTTATTTTGTTCTTAAATTTCTTCCTCTCCATTTGATTTCTTCAATGTTTTATTTAATATTCTTCATATTTTGGAAGGGGGGCAGTTCACAATTGTTCTTAGGACGAAACAAGAGACAATACTTTTTAATTTGTTTCTGTAATCATCTAAACAAAAGCATTTAAAATCTGTAGTATATTCAAGCACTCTGATCTTGAATGTATTTTGCAAAGTGACAGAAGCATGATTATAACACTGTAACAATTGTTATTAAGGGATTTTCAGTTTGTTCTTAAACTTGGCACGGGAATATTAAAAACACATCCAGTTCTTTATTTAGCGTATCTATCACCGCAAAGTACATTTTTCTGTTTGACATCTATAGGATATCAAAATGGGAGCAGTAGGCAGGGTCAGACAGAAATTAAAACATGTATTACACATCCAAGATCAGACAAAATAGTCAACAGAACAGCATAAGAGCACCAATTTTAGTAAGTGAATGCAGCTTCAAAATGTTAAATTATATAAAAGAGAGCATTCTGTTTCAGGAAAAGCTAAAAACTGACATTTGACTATTCTAACAATTTTTTGTTGTTGATGAGCTGTAGCTTAAATTCTCACCATTTGTTATTTGCATGGTTATGTGGTGCCTGGTCATATGTATTTTCGAAAACCTAATCGTAGCTTAATCTTTCTATAGCGATGAACATAGAAAGAGGGCGCTCGACAACAATCCGTGTTTAGTGCCGTTGATTATAGGACAGTTTGGCCAACCTGGATTGAGTTAGGCCGAATATGACGAATACTGTTTTGTTGGGCTAGCACAAACAAAACAAGAATATACGCCTTGTCGTGTGCTACTAAAACCAAGTTGGTCAAACTCTGTGTATAGATGTTTTTGATCCTTTCAATCAGTATTTTAATCATTGAGAAGTCCCTCTTGGTGTGCTTCCGAATAATCAGTTTCTTCAACCCCCCCCCCCTCCGCCCCCATCTCAATGTATGCATTTTTCCAGATCCACTAGACCTCTATGCATAATGATTACATAACTTGCATGATCACATATCAGTTGTCTTCTCTACACGTTTGGTACCAATAACATTTGTGTACCCATGCGCAGATAGTATCTACCGGACTGGAAATGCCCCCCCCCCCCCCCCCCCCATCACACTCTGGATAATCTATATTTATTACCTCATCTCTCCAATATGGGCAAGGGGAGGGGGGAATCCAATCCTCATTTGTAGAAAAATAAGCCAATCTGAATGGCGAAAGTTTGAAATAAATCTAACCCATAATGAAAGAGTTACGAAAGTTTGAAATATGATATAGGCCTATATAGGTTGTTTAAGTCGGCACTTTTGCCAGTGAATTGTGACGTAGATAAGGACAACTGTCTTGATTATTGTGTACAAAACATAAATTTTTACTATTTTCTCCCATATGCCCTCTTCCTTTGGGCACTGCTAAATATCCATTAAAGATAGCCTATTATTACAAGTCCTCTTAAAATAGAAGATTCCTCTGAGTCATCCATTCAACAAATAAATGAAATGGTCGTATGTGTTTGTGTTCGAACGGAAAATTGTATATCACTACATCACAGTGACATTCCGGTGTGGCCAATTTGAATTTCCCTTAAGTGTAGGGATTACAACTCTCAAAATGTTATGTTATAGCTGTGATACCTTAGAGACAATAAGAAATGCACCAGTTACACGTTGTCTCCCGGGCATCGACTGCACAGTTTTTCATGTGGTTTATTATTAAAGCAGTCACAAGGTGGTGCTAGAACAACGCATCCCTTCATAATAAAAGAGTCATCAATAATGTTCTGATATCTGTGATAACACTTATATTTGTTTTTATCACAATTTCGGGAATCAAGATCCAGATTTATCACTTGCCATACCATGATAACTCAATGTTTATATATTTTCTGGTACATATATCATACATGTAAGTTTTAACTGTCGTAGAGTTGTAATAAAACTAATGTTTATTATTTGCATTGTATCTTTATGTGTTTGCTATTTGTTCACCTTTTTAAGAACACATACACATTTGCATTTATTATAATTTGTCCTTAAACCACCACTATTAAAGAACCATTTCTGTCCAGCCTTACCTGTTTGATCTTCCTTTAAAACGTCGCATAAAACCAACTTATATTATATTTCAATCGTTAAATGAATAAGAGCTATTCTTTATTTGTGTGAATAAAAAATGAAGCATTCTACTTCATCCATAGGGCAATCCCCATACATAATAAAAGTGCCATCATAAATATATGATAGAAACAACTCGAATACACTCCTAAAATTATCAACAACATATGTGTCTAAAATGCATATCGATACAGAATCAAATAATGGCAATTAATAATATTACTTGAGTTTAGTATGCAGCTGTCAAGATACATATATCGGAATTATCACTTACAAAAGCAAATACTATTAGACACAATTACTTAATCTTCCAACACTTTTATGTATATGTTCGTGAAATATTTCGTCACTCAAATCTATTTACAATACAATAAATAGTGCTATTCTAGTAGCAATCCAAGGTGTAGTTGTCGAAATAATGACTGATATAATGTGTGCATGTATATACATTTATACATATAAAGTACATATAATCCAAAAGCTGGTTCATAATAAAGATATTTACATTTTTACAACAAGTACATTGATTACCCACATGCATTCCATAGGACTCATTGGGTATAATGTCTCAAGTTCAAATGGTGATGTGAAGTACTGATATCAATTGCATTATTTTGATATAAATGTCCTGAGAATATAATGAATAATACCAAACGTAATACAAGACCATTAACAATTAGATCGTTGCATTATAATATTATCCTAATTGAACAAAACCGAGTAAAGTGAGACAAATCCGGGAGGGCCTGTTGCCCGAATATATACTACATGTATTATTCACGACACGTCCTGTTTCCTTTTCCTTCTCCCCCCCCCCCCCACAATCGAATGGGAGGGGGAGGGGGGGGGGCTACTCAGCGTTGAGGGCGTGTAAAATAACATATGTTTAAAGATCCACAATAGCTATAAGCATACATTTACTGCAGTATTTCGCCATCAAAATCATCCCATATACAAGTATCATGTTTGTACATTTGGGGGAAAAGTCCAATTGCAAACTTAAATTAATTTCACAATACAAAAATTCTGAAAAGGCAAACCAAATTGTTAACAAATGAATGAATAATGTGTATACCTAAAACCATATTCAAATTTGGAAACAACCCAAATTCGTATGTTTCCAAAAATCTCACAACAATTCCCAAACAGCTGGGTTTTTATAAATGTACATCGTTGATCGTCATTACACTTGCTTCATAAAAAGTGCAAACAACACAATCATGTTTCTATATTAAAATGTAAAACAACACGCTGCTTAGATAATTTGAAAAACTGTAATAGAGAGTGAAATTATTCCAAGTACGATGATGGAAATTTGGCATGAGTTACATTCATTAACATGATTACCAACGACAATGCATAAAGCTGGTTAGCAGGGGCCTATATTATCTAAACATGCATATTAAAAAAATGTAACTTCAATTCTCCTGGAAGTTAACATGTTGACTACTGATTTAACATATCCCCCATAGCCTTAATACAGAAACAACCCGGTTCAAGTAGGGAATGGGTTAACAAATACCAGGAAGTAGATCAGGTATGTATCTGGTATGAGACAATGCAGCAAGTCGACTTGACCGGGTAGTGTGTAGTCATCAATGGAACTCATCCCATGTGAGAAAAAACATGATGTCAGGTATAAGGCAATGCATTGTGTCTGCTGCACTGTAGCTCAGTCAGTGTGGGGAATTTGGTATTCGCCAGGAAGTCTAGTGGAACCATCCTGAACGACAAAATAAAATGATATTGCGACAACATTAATATTCAACGACGCAGAACTTCATTATTTACATATTCACTAGATTTGACATATAATTGATATACTCGTTTTCCCTCCGGGTTATGATAATACCAAGAGTTAAATGTCTTTATATCGAAGCACAGTGGCCCAGGGGGAACCAAACTCATTGTTGGTTGGGTTGTTTTTTCTTGCCCAGTTAGAAGATAATACATTGAAGAATACCTCAGAAAATATTTAACTACGGTATGCACAATAAGGGAATAAATTTACTCCTTCAAACAACATCTTACATATTCGCACTTTTAGTGCAAAAGTGACTTATGTTATAAATCTTTCAATTTAACATGAAGTTGTCAAGTTATTGATATGACATTTCTGTCACATATTCCTGATAGTTTATTTCACTGCATGAATGGGTTAAAAATGGATAGAAACACAATATTTACAATATACTATGGACTAACTATCCAAGTTTTTGTATAAATCTAGAGGAAATGTTTGGATTTCCAGGGATGTCCGCTTTAATTGTATTACAATTAGTTTCTCTCATGTCTAAGCTTTAAGTTGATACCAGATTTGGCTGCCCGATTCTGCCCGTTATTATGTTAGAGCCGATTTTCCTTGTCACATTGCCCCGAAAAGTGTGTTTATTTTGGTCCGCGGCGATAACTTACGGCGCGTGGGGGCGCGTGACACTTGTTCTGACACCGCGGTGTAACAAAACAAAACAACAACAAAAAAAAAATCCTTTTTCAAATCCCTTATCTCATAATGATAATTTTTAGTAAAGACATATCTGTATGTTTAGTATTAGTTAGCAAAATATGAAAACACAGGGCCTCACTCCAATGACGTAGCATGGTTCAAGGCACTTATAGTGGCATTCGGGGGGAGGGGCTCACACCACTCTCACTAGGTGGATACAATGCAAATTAACAAGGACAATTTTGAAAAGGGCAGGATATGGAATGTTCTTCTTTTTCATCATCATCATCATCATCATGATCGTCATCTTCTTCTTTTTTATCCTCTTCCTCCTCCTTTACATTCTTATTTCTTTATACCGTCTTCTATCTCTTTATCTCTCTCTCTCTCTCTCTCTCTTTCTAATTTTCACCATGCGGGAGTGGCACGTACGTGCACCAGGGACTCCCAATAGCTGCGCTACTGCTTTACCTAACGAATGATAACAGAACAATTCAAAGACCAACAAAAAGCTTTATTTAACAATGATTGAGTATAATATTTCACAAGTTATTGAGTTGTAATGGAGGACACCCAAACAATAGAATCACTAAAAAAGAAGAGGCCACAAGCCGGCCCAAATTAGTGTAATGCGATCTAAAGAACATTAAGCCGAAACTGGAAAGGGGTATGAAACAAAGCAAGGGCGTGGTGAAGTGTCTTACAAAGTGAGGGAAGCACTTACAGAAAATGTCACTTTAGAGTGAGGAGGGGCACCTACAAAACTTTCATAAAAGCAATAATTATAAAAAACAACATTTAGGCATTGCTATAGTATACCCATACAATGTTATTATTACATTACCAGGGATGGTTTTCTCTTTAGTCGGTCGAAGATACTTCTCTATACTTTGCAGTTTTGCGTGTGATATTCTCAACATTTATAATTCGTGAGTTCCAATTGCGACCGATTATATCTCATCATAAGATGAAATAACCAATCCTCATGGGGTTTCAAGCACATGCAATCTCATTATGAAAGAATGAATAAGACCCTTAATGCGTTACTTATTAACATTTGGAGGAAATTTGAGATAGAATTTGCTCTCAGTCGCTTTAAAGGTGCTATGTCCCATTTGCAGTCCAAAAAAAATGACAATGTTAAATTCCAATGGCATTTGAAAGATAATACTAATTTAGAACTCCCCTTTAAAAAAAAAACTATTAGTTGTCAAATCGACTTAGGAGCTATAGAGCCAATAAGTAATAGTCTTGATTTTCAGACCATTGTACCGCATGGTCGTACGTTTTATGCTGTGCAAAGATTCAATCAGTTTAATTTTGGCCGTTACAAGAAGTGGGTTATTGATGTAGACAAATCCTTTACAGCTCATTGTATGTATGTTATTACCAAAGAAGAAGAAAAGCCAGTCAGTCACTCAATAGTGTCTAACAATGAAGTCTAGCAAGTAAACGGGTTTCCTTGCATAATTTAAATATAATGACACTGCTAAAGTTTAAATTTCACAGATAGGACAAACATGACATATTCATAATTCCTGCAAAGTTCCACAGAATTTGAGGTTGGCTGCAAAAGGGACATTGTACCTTTAAAGGATCTACACAAAGAAAATTTACTAACAACTGATAATTAGAACAAATTACATATGGATGGAAAGATTTTCTCTTGAAAAACACGAGTAATTTGCTGAGAAATCATATAGATATCATGGAAAGGCGTAAAATGCAATTTTTCAAGACCCTTCTTAGACCCCGAAGCGCCCCCGAACGTAAGCCAAACACACGAGCGTAGCGAGCTCTGAATAGTGACGTCAAACCCTGGACAGCTCGGTACCGGTGTGACCGCGCCATTTGTCCTACCAGTTTCGTTTGTCCGTCAGACATAATATGCGGGTTTTCTGCTCGCACGGATCGGAGAGTATTTAAAATAAGGTAAAGCGTAGCAAAAATTGGCGGATGCTCAGGGGGTAGGGGCATTTAATTACGGTCAGATGAGCATATTTTAATACCTTATTCATGACACTGGCAGGTCACTAATTGGCGTATGGTCCAAGGGGCGGAGCCCCCGGAAGCGCAGGGGTTTTAGGCATTAAAATTAAGGTCAGATTAGCATCCAGGGGCCAGCCTTAGGTCCAAAGGTGGGGTCCAGGGGGCAGAGCCCCCGGAAGCTCAGGGGTATGGGCATATAATTACGGTCACATGAGTATACTTTCTTTTCTATTTCTTTCTATTTAATTCTCTTTAATATACTTTTTTCAAAAGTGTGGGGGGGGGGGGGGGGGGGGGGAGGGCCAAGCCCGCCGTTCCGCGCCGCGGGACCTGATATGTAGGCCTCTAAATAGTAAATAAGCACATTTCTTGCCTGACTGTAAATTTTGATATTTGTCATTCTCCAACAAACGCATAAAAAGTATAATTTACTAAAAAGTGAGGAAAAATCCCAGAAAATTAGGCCATTTCAGCAACATCTGTAAATCACTGGTATCAAATTAGAACAAAAAAATTCACTTTTTAAGTTTATTTTGGTGGGGGGGGGGGGGTAGCAACTGGCTGAATACTTACACCTAAGGTGTCGAGGGGCTCTTTCTTAATTTTTTGTGTTCGGTAATAAATAAGGTTAGTTTATGCGGGTGTCACTCAGGCGCGAAAAAAAAAGGAAAAGAAAGAAAGAAAGGGAAGGAAAAAGTAAAGAAAGAAGGGCTAAAAACACGAGTTAGAAGTGGACCCATACTTATACTTATCCGTATAAGGGGGAAAATACACGGGGGATCGGGGTGAATTAGCCCCCGAAATGCCAAAAAGGGCCCCCGAAGGTCATAAAAGTAGCCCCCGAAATTTGTAAAGTATTTTTTACCTTGATCCGTATATAGGACAAGGCCCTGGGGCAGCTAGCCATACTCCGATATTTGGGTCGTTTTCCGATCAGAACTAGCCCTAACTATCATTCCAGGATTTTGTTTCAGAACCTGAGACAAAGTTACCCAATCCCTTTAAGTTTCAAAAAGTAGACTTCATTGACCTGTACATAGGCTTAGGAACCGGGGGGATTGGGGGGCACAGCCCACCCCCCCCCCCCCCCCACAAATTGGGGGGCTCAGACAATCACAGTCCAATCTATAAGAGATCATTCTCTGTCTTGAAACGGATCAAAACTTATCTGATAAGCAGTGGCGTAATGAGCAAAAACGTTTTGGGGGGGCTGAACGTTTGTCAAAGTGAGGTCTAGGGGTAAAGCCCCAGCGGGGGTCAAGGGGCAGAGCCCCGAAGCTCAAGGGGTATGGGAAAACAGTGGCGGTTCCAGGAATTTCTTACCGGGGGGGGGGGCACAAAATGGCATGGGGTTAACACGATAAAGCGACAGAGCGAGACTTTAGCGGCGAGGGAGCGGGGGTGGGTCTGGGAGGGGGTTCTGACCCCCTCCGTGAGTAGGAAGCATTTGCAATTTTAGAACCACATTAGACGCATTTTCAGACACTTCCTGGAGTAATATGACGTAAAATTGCTTTCTCCTACCCCCTCCAAGAGATCTTTTGCAATTTAAGAACCATATTTGGCGCATTAATGTCCACCGGCACTTCCTGGAAAAAAGAGGCCTTCTGATTGGTTAGACGTTCAGGGGGGGGGGGGGGTTGTAGAGGCCACCGCTAACTGACAAAACTAGCCACCAATTACCGACAAATATATTAATACCAATGCCCCAATGTCTACTAATTTAAGCCTATAAACGCGGGGCCAGGAACTAAGTTATTTTTTAGTTTTTCCCCTTCCGCGCAAAGCGCGGAAGCTGTGACACTTCATTAAATTATTAGAGGAAGGAGACGATCGGTTATACCGTTCTCGACTCTTAATCGTTGCCTAAATTCAGTTCGCCCCCTCCCGCGCGAAGCGTGGAAGCTTCGACGTTTCAATAAATTATTACTCTTAATCCTTGTCTGAATTCAATTTCGCTCATCCCACGGGAAGCGCGGAAGCTATCATGTTTATTAAATTATTAGAGAAAGAAGATGATTCATTGTATCGTGTCCTAATTGTCTGAATTCAGTTCCCACCCTCCTCCCGCGGGAAGCGCGGAAGTTTTCACGTTTATTAGAGAAAGATGGCGATTCGTTGTACCGTGTCCTTGTCTGAATTCAGTCCCCCCCCCCCCCCGCGCGGAAGCTATCACGTTTCATTCAATTATTAGAGAAAATAGACGATTAATAATTGTAGCGTGTCCTTGGCTGAATTCAGTCCCCCCCCCCTCCCCCCCCCGTCCCCCTTTGACGTTTCATTCAATTGTTACTCTTAATCCTTGTCTAAAATCATTTTCGCTCTTACCGCGCGCGCGTAGCGCGGAAGCTTTCACGTTTCATTAAATTATTAGAGAAAGAAGGCGATTCGTTGTACCGTCAACCTACACGGCAATTTTTTAAAATCAATGACAGATTATTTCGTTATTTCCATTTAATTTAATAAATACGTATAAATAAGTACGTATATAGAACGATTGTTCGCAAATCTGTGCATGCACAGCCCGAGTGGTGGGTAGCATGTTATCTCCCGGCAGTGCTTGTCGCAGTATAGCTTCTGGAAATGTTTCTACTTGTGTTACTGTTAGTGGCCACTAATGCCCATTAGTGACTATTCAAAACATTGCTCTTCCTGGCTATTTGCGAATGTGTCAGTTTGCAACAGAAATGGAAAAACGCACATTTTGTTGAAAATCATGTTATTATCACGAACATTTATAAATCACCTGTATGGAATTAAAAATAAGTCATGGTTTCATTTTATTTTTTTGGGGGGGGGGGGGGGGCTGGCGCCCCCCTAGCCCCCCCCCCCCCCCACCAGTACGCCAGTGCTGATAAGTACAACGACCCAAATAAAGCTCAACCAAAGCTTAATATTACTCATATTTATATAAATCTCGTACAGATAAACTGGACTTGAAAAATATTGCCCAAAACTTTGTTTCCAGGAACACAAGACACAAAACTTCTTTGGCACATTTGTCTGAGGCTGCATGTGCACCTCAAAAGAAGAAAAGTCAGAAATTTTTCGCCGCGATGACATAGACGAGGAACAAAGAATTTATTTCCAGGTGCAAATTAAAGACAAAGGAGGATCTCAGAATTATTTTTGTTTGGGTGGTGCCACATTTTAGTTTTTAAATATCACCGATTATAGGCATGTGTGACAATCAAAGTTTAGTTTTCACGTTCCTAGGGTATTATTTTTTCCAAAGGTGTTAAATGTGTGTTTTTTTAACACCTATTACTTTGTCTTACTTAAAAAAAATAAACTGAATATCTTACAATTCAACGATTTCTTCAAGTAGGCCTACTTTTATAAATTTCTTCAACTGCTTAAAATTAAGGCTACAAATGCTTTGTTACTGTAGAGCTGTAGTGTGAACAGGCTACTTAGTAATTCACATTTATAGATTGGTGCACATCATTATGCTTGATCATCCTCTTCTATCTGTTTGTTTTCATTCCTCTGTTAGTCATCCTTTATTTGCTACCTATGATATTTGAATATTCATTATTTCCTTTTATTATAAATGAACATGTAAATACCTATATATGCAAAATAAACCTGGAGGTTTAAAGTTGTAAAGCCTAGGGCAGTTCAACACACGCAATCAGAAAATAAGGTTGTCTTCATCGAAGTGTCTCTGTAAGTTTAGAACCACGCCCTGTGCCTACCCGCTCAGGCCACTCTATATTCAGGGGCGTCGCTTAAGGGGGGGGGGGGTGTGGGGTTGAAGTCGGTGGGATTTTTTATGTCGGTCGGCCAGCAATTTTGTCCCCTTCGAACTGAGACTTTTTATCGGACAAAGAAACATTTTTGAAAGTTCAGACAATGATTTAGAGTCAGTACAATGAATCGTCTTCTTATTCTAATAATTTAATGAAACGTCGAAGCTCCCGCGCTTCGCGCGAGGGGGAAAATTGAATTCAGACAATTAGGGTTGAGAGTAGAAAACGGTATACAACAAATCGTCTTCTTTCTATAATAATTTAATGAAACGTCTAAGCTTCCGCGCTTCGCGTGGGATGGGGAAACTGAATTTAAACAAGGATTAAGAGTCGAGAACGGTACAACAAATCGTCTTCTTTTCATAATAATTTAATGAAACGTCTAAGCTACCGCACTTCCCGCGGGAGGCCTTTCACCCATTCCGTCCCCCACCTAGGGAGCGCTTTGCGCGCTCTTTAAGCGATTCGCTTGCTCAATACCGCCCCTCCCTAAAATAAGATCCTAGCTACGCGCCTGCATTAAATATATAGCTATGATGCTTACTAAGTTGACGAAATAATTTGTATATTTATGTCGTCGACTAAAATGACTATTTGCGCATAACAATTTAGCCTTCGGCCCCGGGTTTATATAGTTAGATTTGTAGATATTGGGACATTTAATTTTGTCGGTAATTGGTGGCTTGTTTTGTCGGTAATCGTTGGCCTCTATACCCCCCCCCCCCCCCCCACTGAAAAAGTTCTAGCGACGCCCCTGACGACACATCAGGCCTATACTTGCGTTTTGTGAGAGGCTCAAGTATCCGGGCCAGCTATTTATAGTTGAGTAAGTTTTGAAGAAAAACAAAACGAATGTCATCAAATATTTTTTTTTCCTTTTAACACAATGATTGTTTTGCGACTCAATTCAGGCCTGACTAAATATAATTTTTGTTCGTAAGGCAACAGACAAGTAATTTACCTGATTAACATTTGAAGATTTCCTACACTAATGCCTGGCCGTGCGTAACCCATATTTGAACACTAAGTTGCACCTGAAATTGCAACATGTGCATTATAAGCTCCAAACGCTTTCTTTCATACAAATACACCAACAAAAATCCCAAAAGCTTGAATGCATACTATTTCACAAGATGTACTTAAACAATATGAATGATAGTAATGATACACTTATGTAAATGCATGATCATTTGTGCGCTTCTTGCTCCCAGTAAGATAGTTTCCTTCTACATTTAATTTTGTTGCTGTTATGAGTTTATATTCATATTTTTGTTATCAAACAGGAATAAATAAATGAATATATAAATACATTTGTACAATGATAGTTGTACAATGATGATAGAAGAACCAATGAAAATCGCAACTGATCTTCCCTAATTCCTTTTCTTTTCTTCCTCTTTCTTCTCTGTCCCTTTCTCTCCTCTTTCCCTTTCACTTCCCTTCCTTCTCTCTCTCTCTCTCTCTCTCTCTCTCTCTCTCTTTGCTGAGGGGGGGGGGGGGGGGGGGGGGGGGTACAAATCGGGACAAATTGCAACTGATCTCCCCTACCTTTCTTCTTCCTCTTTTTCCCCCTTTCCCTTCCCTTACTTCTCTCTCTCTCTCTCTCTCTCTCTTTCATTTAAGTTTGCTGAGGGAGGCAGGGGCCTTTCGCCCCTCCCCCGATCCACACGATGTTGGTGGGATTAATCGCAACTGATCTCTGCTTCTTTTCACCCTTTTCTTTTCTTCTTCCTCTTTTGTGTTCCATTTTAGCTCTCCTCTTTCCCTTTCCCTTCTTTCTCTCTTTTTTTGGCGGGGAGGGGGCAGAGGCAAAGGCCTTTCTCCGCGCTCCACATCTTGTTTGCAGGAAAATTTTTCTTCTTTTCTTTTCTTCTTTTGTTACTTTCCCTTTCCTTCCTTCTCTCTTGTTTTGCGGGGGGGGGGGGCAATAGCATGGGCGGCAAGGCCCTTTCGCCCCCCCCCCCCCCGATCTCCTTCTTTTCCCCTTTTTCTTTTCTTCTTCCTTTCCTTTTCTCTCTTCTTTCCCTTTCCCTTCTTTTCCTTCCTTCTCTCTCTCTCTCTTTTTGTTTGCTGAGGGACCAGGGGAGGGCAGGCGAAGGCTTTTCGCCCCCGATCCACACCGCGTTGGTGGGAAAAATCACAATTGATCTTCCGTACCTTTCTTTTCTTTCCATTTCCCTTCTCTTCCTTTCTCTCTCTTTTAAGTTTGCTGTAGAAGGGGGGGGGGGAGACAAGGGCCATTTGACCCCCCCCCCCCGATCCCCAACTTGTTGGCGGGAAAACTGCAACTGATATGCCCCCTTCTTTTCTTTCCTTCCCTTTATCTCCTCTTTTCCCTTTTTCTTTCCCTTCTCTTCCTTCTCTCTTTCTTTTTGCCGGGGGGGGGGGGGCAATAGCCTGGGAGGCAAAGCCCTTTCGACCCCCGATCTCCTTCTTTCCCCTTTTTTCTTCTTCCTTTCCCTTTGTCTCTTCTTTCCCTTTCCCTTATTTTCCTTCCTTCTTTCCCTCTCTCTCTCTCTTCCCCTTTTCTTTTCTTCTTCCTCTTCTTCCTTTCCCTTACTCTCCGCTTTACCTTCTCTCTCTCTCTTCTTTTTTTGTTGGTGTTTTTTTTTGTGCAGCTAGCCAGCCGTGTCCAGGGTGTGACGTCACAATAGTGACGTCATACGAAAGACTGCTGAAGGCAGTAAATCTGGACCTCAAAACTAACATTTTTGAAAGTTGATTTCTGCGGGCCCCAAACATATTTTGAAGAGGAAATTTGTTGTATTTGATCAGTAAGGCTTCCCCTTCGCAATGATATGAATTTTGCATCAATTCAATACACTTTTGCTTCTTGGTGTGACTACTTTAAATGAAGGGCACATTTTAGGGAAGCTCTGTCTTGAGTTTGAAAACCTCTATCTTTTTTAAATATTGATATTCTTGAACATAGTGCGATTGATCGCCTAGGCAGTCTATGAAGTGAAAATTAATGGGTTTCAAAGGATAACAGGTTTGAAGATGCCCACTTTAGCAGTTAAGTAGAATATGTAATGGTAGTTTATAAGGGCAATTATTTTAGTGTGAGAGGGCAAACTTTAAAAAATGGCACAGTTCTAATGACATTCGGGACATTGTGCCCCCTGCCCCATCCCTGGCTCTACTTCCTTTCATTGTGGTGGTAGAAATAGGGTACTTATTACGATACAACAAGCTGCTCACATTCTTTAAAACCAAATATAGTTCTTTAGATAACCGCAAAATGGCAAACTGTGTAAAGGACAATGGGAAATGTAAGGAAAAAGGGGAATTATCAAAGGGCGATTATTATAAAGGAAAAACAAAAAGACACTTATCAGAAGGAAAATGGCACTTATTAAATAAAATAAGATAGGAATAGGAGTCATCCCATCTCTACGAACATATTGAGCTTTACGGCAACATCCTAGAAGAAGCTCGGAAAAAACATGTACAAAAACCTTAAATTTCACATTAAAAACAAGGGCTCAATAGAGGGGAAGGATGTTAAGTAGTAGTGCTCAAGTACCCCCCCCCCCCCTCCCCCCGCTTATTCGCCGGCTGGCTGATTCGGCGCTAAATATTTTTTTCACGAATTGGGCAAACAAATTGATCCAAAGTCCGTTGCCGTATACACTAGACCGCTACACCTCTCCCCTCTCTCTTCATCTTTCTCCCCCTCCCCCTCTCTTCTCTGCATGGAAGAGTCGTGAAATTCAATGATCCTATATGATCTGTCATGGTCGCAAAATATATAACTAAAGATAATGAAAACAAAACGCTCACAGGATTTAAATTCATTAACGGGTTTACTGTCATTTTTAGACGGTTGCGCAATTGTTGCAGAGGACTATAACACATATTTTTAAACAGCTGCTCAATATTGTCTGTAAAAGTAAAGTATATAACTAAAGTATATTATAGTATAGTATATTATTAAAGTAGTTTTATGAGTTGCAGTCGAATCGTATCGTAGAAATACATCATGTCCCAAATCTTTCTTACTTCTAACTTTCCTCAACCCCTTACCTTTCTTCCCTCCCCCATCTCGCTCACCCTCTCTATTCCCCTCTATTTCCCTTTCATTTCTATACCTCTCACTTTTCCTCTGTATCCTTCTAAATCTCATCATATTCCTCTGCTAGTTTTCTCCTCCCACTGTCCCCTTTCTGTTTTTCCTCTCCTCCTCCCCTCCTTCTCCCCATTTATCTACTTAACTCTAATTCAATGTTACATTACTTGAACAATTCATATTACATTGATGTATCTTGTTTATATATTCTTTGTACGTAGCAAAATTATGAATGAATAATAACATAGCAAACTATTTATTCCTATGATATACCAATACAATTTTTTCTATCTCTTTCCCTCTCCCTCTCTCTCTCTCTCTCTCGCTCGCTCCAGATTTATCTCCCTTGTCGCTTTCTCCTTTGTCTCATTCTATTCCTTTGCTTGTTTCCCTCTTTCCGCTTCTAACATTCCTGTTCTTCCTTCACCCTATTATGTTCATTTCATTCCTATTTAGTATTCAAGAACTGTTACAATACCTCGCCTGTTATATACATTATATTCCGTGTAAAGACAGATATGTAACGTATAACAGCTATGGCCAATGAACTAATCTATAGTGTACCTACCCTCTCTTATCAACACTCTTCTACCTATCTGGCGCTCTTTTCCTTCCTCGGTCGCTCTGCTTAGCTTAGTTCTCTACTCTTTTACTAATCTCTTCTCTCATTTGCCTTTAGCTTCTTCTCTTTCTCATTAATGATGAATATTTTACATGGTCTATATATATATATATATATATATCATTTTGACAATTTGCAGCATATGTTTGTAAACACGTGCATGATTGTTATTGTTATTCATGTCAAGTTCGTTGTATGATTAAGATCATGGAATGTTCTCAATAAACCTATAAGTCATTCAGTCAGTTGTAAAAAAAAAAGGCATACATCAGAAATGAAAATGGGCAGTTAAAAAAACGGGAGAGGGGAATTCGTAAGGAGGAAAAGGTTCATTTGTCAAATTAAAAGGCACCTTGCAAATTTGATGAGGGGGACATAATAAAAGGAGAAGGGACACTTTAAAAAAGAAGAGCGGCACAATGCAAATTAACACTTTTCTTCCGTAAAAGGAAGCACTTCTGGTGTATTTGAAAGAAATAGGGGTATTGCACCCCCTCCCATTGAGCGCCGACTTTGTTGCAGATAAATAGCGCCCCGAATAGAGAGAAAGAGTCAAACGGAGAGCAAAATGGCGGAGGGGGCAATATTCAAAAACATAAAACATTAAACTCAGAAATAACCAATGGTAGAATTAAGAAATGGTTTAAGAATGGTAGCACAACTGCAAATAACAATTAAATGGAAAAAAATTAAAAGGGAAAATGAAACACAAAAAAAGCAAATTAAGGTTAAGTGAATGAGCTCATGGTATAACGATAGTGGCAGCCCCCCCCCCCCCTCTCCCCCCCGAAAAAAAAGAGCCAGCAATGAAGTGATTAAAGAAATAACCAATCTCAATTTCATGCAAGGAATAAAGATAATAAATCATACTAAAAGTCGTACCATTGAAACAACACCGAAAACAAAGATAATATTTGATAACATGTTGAAGTGCAAATCTAGACAGTAGAAACAAAGTGAAGTACGTGTACAAATATAATAGGAACACATGGGAGAGAAGAATTATGAATTAAGTCATTTAGCAACTTTTTGATATTCTGTTGAGCATTTGGTGTCTAGGAAATGGGATAACAATGGCCAAGCCCCTAAATATCTTTCAGATTTGATTTCCTTACGTTCTTCTAGTTCTTTAAGAACTCTTCGATCATCATCAACCTTGCAGTTAACCCTCGGACCTCGTACCGTTACAAAATATGGCGATCGAGCTTTCTCAGTAAATGCCCCTATCCTTTGGAACAAATTACCAGCGCACTTTCATATTATTCATTCTCTCGACCAATTCATGTCCTTGCTGAAAACGCACCTTTTTAATTCATAAATAATATTCTGCAGTTGTGAGTCGGTCAAAGGAGGTGCACACCGTCTTAATTTTTGTGTGTTCGATCCTATGTTTGATCCTATGTTTGATCCTATGTTTGACCTCTTGTATGTATGTTTGATCTCACTCTTATCTTATTTTTATTATTATATATGCATGATTTATTGAATAAAGAACAGATGTATAAGTTGTGTGTTTATTATAAGTTTGGGTAAATAATTGTTAAGTCAGAATATGGTGCGCTTAGAGACACCAGTATTAAGCGCCTTATAAATATTGTTTATTATTATTATTATAACAATCATCAACAACAATAAAGACAGAGACCCGGGACAGAGACAAAATAATCTGATACGAGAACTCAAAAGAAAAAGAAAAAGTTTGAAAACTTATGAAGCAGAAGGAAATAATTTTGTAGAAAAAATATAACAGAAAGGAATTGTTAACAAATAAAATAGGCCTAGACATGTAAATAAATTTAGAAATTAGATATCGAAAATGACAATACTGAACAATATTAGCATCAAAGCGATTGTTATACAGATGAAAATGAGAAATAGTGAAAGTGTAAAGTGCATACAATGTGGAGCAATACTTACATGATAAACACCCAAAGAGAGGGTGCCTCTTGATGGTGCTTGTTGAAGACCTTTGAGATGAGATTCCAGTCTGCCGAGCTTTCTAGTTCCACAGTGGTATAACCTATGTTCAGAAAACATAGTGATAGAGGTATTAGGTGCGTTGGCTGTTAGAGTAAAGAGAACAAATCAGAAAGAGAGAGATAGAGAGAGAGAAAGAAAGAGCGCGATAAAAGGGGGATAGATAGAGAAAGAGAGAGAGAGGAAAATATATAGTAGAGAGACATACAAAGAACTAAGAAATTAAGAAATAGAAACAGACAGAGAATGCGTAAACTGTGATACTATTAGTATTTTCATGTTGGGATTTATATATCTGATTTTTTTTTCTTTCCATGAACGATTTAGTTGTGTAGGCCTTATTTAATGATTAGCAACAACATACACATACTCCGGGAGGTGGAGAGGGAAGGGGATAGATCAGGGGAAGTTTCATGAGGCCTTGAAATTGATATTAAAATTAATCGGATCAATTTTCAAGGCCTTAAATTGTATTTGATTTTAAGACATGTTTCATAATGAAATTTAAAAAAAAAGATTGAAGCTTTAAAATAAATTTCAAGATAAAAGGTATCATTTCTTTTCAAATTCCAGAGATGGTTCTTTTCAGGAGTAACAAACTAAACGAGTAGTTCAGCTTTCCCGCTTTAATTATTTATCTTCGTTTCGAAAGGAAATATGTAATATTGCTTAAGCTGGTCAAATATCTATACAAAAACATGTTTATATAATGTTTGAAAAAACGTAAAGAAATAATCCATGATATCATAGGTAATACGTATTCAAACTTTGTTTAATTTCCTCTGTATTTTTGACATATAATTTGTCCAGGGCCTCTCAGGAAATGACATTTAATACTGAGAGCCTGAGTAAACCTGTTCAAAAGAAAACGGACGAAAAAAATATCCTAGTATTAATCCGATATGTTCAGCATTGATTTGCTTGAAAGGCGTAAACGATGGCCGACTTCAATTTGGTTATGTATCGGAAAATGGAGAATTCTTTACGAAATTAATTGCCATTTAGGGGCGATTAATTACCATATTTTTTTTTTAATTTGTGCCCTTATTCTATTCATATAATCTCTCTCCTACCCCCACCCCCATTAACACACAACCACACTCCCATTTCAACTCGTTTCATCCCCCCCCCCCACCAAAAAAGGAAACTAGAAAAGAAAAAGGGAACAAAGGAATAAATGAATAAAGTAAAACAATATAAAAGCTTTGCTAGGTTATTTTAATACTCCCCATCAAACAAACACACCATCATTGAATCACATCATTTCACTACCATGCGTTAGCGTCCAATCTCATCCATTCATTCTTTTCCCCAACTCCATTTTTTCTTTTTAAATGAAAAACAGTACATTGCTTAAATAGAAAATATAATTCACACAGATTTTTCAGGCTTTTAAGTATAATCGTTTTTATTTTGCTTGAATGCACGAAAATCTACACTTTGTATATGTTGAGCAATAGCAAATTAATTCAAGGGATACAATAAAAACATTTTCAATGACACAAATGAAAGTACTGCTATTGAAGTACAGTGTCAAGAGAGTGACTTTTTTTAAAAATTATTTACACTGCTACCTCATCAGAAAACCACACCAGAACACAATTGTATAAGTTTAAATAAAGGTTTAATATTCAGCCAACAAATCGTGGCGTCAAAAAAAATCAACAGCACATAAACAATTTAATGGAACATAACTTTGTAACAGTGCAGCTTCCATCTCGTGAGTCCCTCCTGGTCCTGGTCGATTGGCCAGTCTCTAGACTGCGTAGAATCCCCGTCGACCTGACAGCTTATCTCGATCTCTGTCGATGACTTCCCTGGTCGCTTGGCCAGTCTCTAGACTGCGTAGAATCCCCGCCGACTTGACAGCTTATCTCGCCCAGACGTAACAAGTCTTTCTCAAGAATAATGTTTCTGCCACTAAATAAAACTACCTCGTGCATTAAACGTCTGCACCGTAGCACTGACTTGAAGGGTTCTTCCCATTATTCTACAGCAACTTCCCTTTACCCTTTCTTTTCCAGGTCCTTCACATTCAAAACCTCCTTGGTATCCAGCTATTTCTATTTATCTCTACATTAAATAGCCAACCCAAAATCATGCATATCAAAACCCCCATATACTGTGTGTGTTAAATGTAAATGTATGCAATAATGCATCCTATGCTTGGCTACCTCTAATTGACCTTAGAGTAGTACATTTCCTTTGAGTAGTACATTTCCCTTCTCGCCTGGAAAAAATCCTTTCATGACATACAGCCAGTTGTAAGCCATTGCAGCTAATAAATGCCACTGTCTACTCGGTGTAATTTGATGGAGATTAAAGGAATAACATATGTGCTAAAGATTGGTCTTACCTATATGGTTGTTAATCTAAGGCATATACACATTCTCATGTGAGGTCATGCAGTTTGTGAAAATGTGTTTTCATGATACACCAGTTTGTCTATATGAAGTTAATTATAGATTTTCTCTATCAGATTTGAACATTTTCTAAGGACAATATAAATCCGAGTTGATATAATTTCCTGCCAAAATGTTTTCACTGCAGTGACATTATTCAGTTGTTTATTTTGATGCTGTTCTTAGGCAAATGATAAAAATATTCAATTGAGGCTTTAACAGGTAATCATCAACACATGGTCATGCCAACAAAACCTCTAGGGAGAGTTCCAAATAGGCCCTCAAATTTATCCACTGCTGCTCAGATTAATTTGCCCCTTTGAAATTTCCGATTTGATATTTTAAGATTCATCACCATGAACGGATTTGTCTATGTAAAGTAAGTTTAAAAACAGTAAACCTCCATGACAGAATCATGGATTTTAAAATCAGCAACAAACCTTAATAAAATATTTCTCGAAAGTGCAGGCTGAAATAGCAGCGCTAACTTAATATGGATAATGACTTTAGTTTTATCCTTTATCCTATAACTAGTATTTTGCTCTTTCTTCCACAAGATTCCGACATTCTATTTAAAATAATAGAATTCTTGGAAGTATCATTGAAAATCTTAGTTCCTTTAGACCTTACTTGATGAATTCTTATCAAACCAATAATCCCATACTCATGGCGAACTGATGGCAAACCAATGGTACCCTGACTGAAGCATTTTTAATAGCTTTAGCTGAATTAATTTGAGAATCTGTTTCAATGGAAGTCGTAGTTGAAAAAAGCGACATGTCCACGAACTGTTTAGCATTGTGGTCCCTCTTGCTTAGAGCTGGAAAGGGAGCTTGTATCTGTAGGCTGGCTGATGTTCCATATGAAGCATAATGTTGCAGGGAATTTAGGCTCTGCAGTCTAGAATCTGGAATAAAAAGTTATGCAATAAAACAATTAATAACTACTACTGTAATTGTTCAATCTTTCTACAACTTTGTATTTCTGGTCATGTCAATTTCTTTGATTGGAAAATAAATAAAGTAGAATGATATAAAAACATTCTTTGAAGATATTGATACGAAATCAATTTAAGTTGAGAAAAAATAATAAATAATTTATTTTTAGGCTTTGGAAAAGAAAAATCTCATAACCATTTGTGTATGCTTTATACAATAGATACAATCTGAATTAGATCTCTAACAATACTATGAAAACTGTACTTACTATTTCGTTTTTTTCTCTTTCATATTGATTACTGTAGAGGCATGGCAATGATGACAGGCACAACACATACTAATACAATCAATTAAGTTTACTGGTAAACCCTTACCCTTACCTTTTCAACTTGAAGAGATGAATAAGACCTTAGGTATGAAAGTCCAGATGCCATGAGTTTTGCAGTTCATGTAGATGCTACACCTCTTTACTTTGCAACCTAAGATTGAAAACGGAGATAAACATATTTCATGAAGAGAGCAAATATATTTCTCAGAAAAATAGTTGTCCCTTTACCTAATCTAATGTGTTCAACTGAACAAAAGCATATTTTAGTCAGTGATTCTAATTGTAATTAAAAAAAATTTGGTCTAACACATTATGGTGGACTGTGTAATGTGGAAATTTCTAATACACTCTGGACTTATCTTGCTTTTGACTATGATCCCAAACATTACTTTAAAATCTTGATCTTGAACTAGAGCTTTTATTTGTAATATCAAACTAACAACAGTCAAATTGTAATCATGGATACTCTGATCTTGAACCAAACCCTATTGTACAGAGTTTGATTAAAACTACTCTCTGGGGAAAAGAAGGAAAAGAGATACAATGGTATATAACACAGATAGCAGCTTACATCATGCATATGCTCATTAGAGTTTGTTCAATCACATCTTTATACTTTCACTGTTGCCCTATTCTATGCACAATTGATCAAAATCTGGCTGATCAAGTATCTATGTTTTTGACCTGTCATGGTTGGCTTCCTATTAGATTAAGAACACAACATTTTCAGTTTGTTATTTAAAAAATCCAATATCCGGTATCTTAACCCTTTATCATAAATGAATATAAAAGACTATAAACTGAACAAAAAGTTAGTACTTAATTTCTATGTAGGTCTAGAACATGAAGAAGAAAAAGAACCTCACCCTTATTTCATGTCGGTGTTCAAACTTTGCTAAGATAATCACATCAAAAGGCCACTTCGTATGGTAGGATCTTGCAGTACACCTTGAATCAGATTACATTATGCAGATCCATATCCTTTCCTCGGGGCAGAGGTAGGATGAGAGACGTTGAAGACTATAGAGGTCTATTTCTTGGATATGACTCAAGAGTCCATGTCCACTCCATCTCTGACTCTGAAAGAAAAATGAAATGAAGAAAAACAAAATATAGAGCTTGATACATGAGCCTACTACATAACATTCTATATCTAGTCTAAAATCGAACTTGTTACTGTTAGATGTACACTAGATCTAACTCCTGTTTAATTTAGATCTCAAAACATACAAGTAGTCTAGCTGATCTAGGACTAACTCTAAATTCTGATGTATCTAAGTTAATCCTGCAAAAAGGTGCAGTGTAGAGACTAGGTCTAGACTACATCAACCCTAAGTCCCTAGATCTAGTATAATGATGCAGACCAAAGCTACATTAAGATCTTATTCTTAAACAGGATCTAACTTGGTCTTGGGTCTGAAACTGTGGAGACAATTGTTTTTCTTTCATAAAACGCTAACGTTGAAACAATGACCCCGTCGATTGTTAATGTTATTATCAACATGAAAAAGGACCTACCGCACTGCCTACCGGCAAATAACAAAGTAGGCCAAGTCTAGATTTGGAAACTGAGCCTTAACCTCGATTTATAGCCTAGAGTCTAGGCCTAGATTCTACGCACTACACTTTTTATCGGCGACCATTCAACGCGATGATTTCTAAAGCCGTGGTGGACTTATTTATTTTGTCATCAAACGCCAGAATAAACTATATTTCCTAATGAATTCAGACCTGTCATAACCAAATATTCAATGTCGTTAGACAAGTAGAGTTGGACATGCATGGATGTAATGAATGGGACGGAAATGCATGAACCAATGCAATTCGTCCATCTTATTTTTAGCTCAGAAGTTGGGGAACGCTAGACCCTATTATTACTAGATCTAGTATTGATATTTATGTCAAATACCGTTCGGTTAAAAATGAGAAGAATACTTTCCTTCCACCAAAATTTGTTTTCAACAGAATGAATATTTTAGAAGAAAATGGAATTAACTCACTTTTTGAGGACCTCTCTTGCAGTAGTTTAGCGACGCATTTTTGTGGTTGACCTAAGTAACATCGACTAGCCTTGATCACAGAGCCCTTTGTTTAACCTAAAATTTATGAAGATCGATTCTAGCTAAATTTGATTCGATGAAACAGCTCACGAGCATCAGTTTTAAGGCAAAAGTGATTCAGCCTTTAATAAAAAAAAATATATTTTCAAAGATATTCAGGTACGTAGCCACGGGGGGGGGGGTGGGGGGGGGGGCTTTGTTGAACTTTGTTAGACCCCTCCCCAGGACGTCGACCAATTACATGTAGATCTAGGTCTATGTACCCAACCCCCCCCCCCCCCCCCCCCCCCCCCCCCCCCAAAAAAAAAAAAAAAAAAAAAAAAAAAAAAAAAAAAAAAAAAAAACATCAAACTCTGGCTACGGGCCTGAAGATATTTAAAATCGGGGGGGGGGGGGGGGGGGAATCGTGAAAACTAGTAATTTCCCCAAGTTTGGCATTGTTTAAGCTTCGAAAATTCACTAATTAGATCTATAAGTCGAATTATGGTCTAGAATGCTACGATATAATCGTAATAATTATAATAATAATAATAATTCATGATAATGATAATTAATTTTATAAGGATAGAAAATCTATGGTTTGTATTTTAAGTCAACATGGACCCGGGACATGGACTTACATTAATTTAGCTTCCGACGGTGCATAATCTTAATAATACATTCAACTGCATATTTTCTAGACCTAGCTCTCTAGATCTAGATCTATTACAATTTTGGATTTTCAATACAAGCATTCAAATTATATTCATTGCTAGTGACTAGACGTCTACTTAAAAATTATAAAAAATAAGAATTGAGAGCGATAATCAAACAAAACCCATCTTAACTTTCAGTCAAAGACTTGGAAATTACACCCACGTTTTAACCTTTGCATCTCTTCACGCATTCGTATCATTATGCTTTACTACTGCAGAGTAACTGAATAGAATAATCTAGTAGGATTTTAATATATTTAATACTAGATTTGAACAAGAACCTACCCCACGAATGACATCGTCTTCACATGTCTGCAGCACTCGATGAGGTAAACCAAGTCTTTCTCGTCTGTGCACTTAACCCAAAACAGTTTTATCTGCAGCAGGTTCTTGGTTTGTTCTCTGATCAGTAGACCCAGTCCTCTCATCGTCTCTCTCGATACACTCTGCTTCTCTGATGGGAGTGATGGCGGTGCTGTAAGCTTGATGTCTGTGAGCTGCTGTCCTCCGGTCCGACGAAGACCAGCCGTGATCTGAGGTATGTCTCTCTCTGCATCATCGATAGTGATATCGATATCTCTCAAGCCAGGAAGCGATGAGAGCAGACCTCCATAGCTTTGTGACGTCATACTCTCAGCTAATAGCTCTGTGACCGATAGAAGCTTAGGAGTTGATAGAGGGAAACTGAAAGAGGAGTCTGAGATGGTGAGATGGTTGAGTGAGGTGAAAGATCTGAGACAGGACCACATTCTGGCAGTCATCTCAGTAGATAGTCGACATTCCTTTACCTGGAGGACATATATTGAAATACAGAGACACTATATACTCCCACGTAATTGCTATTATGCGAAACCGGGTACATAATGAGCACCCCCCCCCCCCCCTTCTTGGAGTAAAGCTTAACGGTGGACATTAAATAAATAATGATGATTTCAGTATACATGACTGGTAGGGCGCGCAGCGATCTCGGGAATATAATAACGCGGGAAAATATAACTCGATCACTTGTGATTTTATATATTTTTTGTCTAGTGTATTCTTTTATTCAATTAGTATATAATAAAGCCTTGATTACACTTTTGTAACAGAAATTAATGTTAATTATCATTTCATGCATTGTTGGTATTTTTCTCGAGCCGTCCAGCCTTAGTGTCAAATGGGCGCTGCTGTGGCATTGCAAACAATGGGTACGCGTATAGGGTTGTTAGGATAGGGTATGACGCAAACAATACACTAATTTGACCATAATGTTCAATATAACCATCGACAACTGACTGGAAGAGAAATAATATGCCAATTACATTCCTCACCATCGATATCACGTGACTAGATGTGACCTGATCACACCTTTGTATCTGTAAGAGCTATTTTTGTGATTGTTTAACTTAAACAAAAATAATATTTGCGTTTTCCCGTCAGGCGCAAATATTAAATTTCTTTCCTAAATATTTGTACTCGTATATTATTAGTTTAAGATATTTGCTTACCTGGAAACCCGATTCTCGATCGTATTCGAAACATCTGCCATCAAGAGATCTATAGTAATTGACAAAGAGAGTTGAAAGCGAAGACAAGAAAAAAAAAACTATGGGAATTGTGTTGGGGGCAGTGGCGTATGGATGATTCTTTTCAAGGGGAGGGTTTTAAAATTTGAAGATCGCGCCGATTTTTGTTTGTTTAAACTTTAACACATGTAATGGGGGTTTAACCCCCCCCCCCCCTGCATATGCGCCTGTTTGGGGGATTCATGAAATATCGCACACGGCCTGTGAGTACCGTTTGATACAAACATGCAGAAGGTCCTAGTGAGTTGAATATACATGTATATAATATATATTCATAAGTATAATAAAGAGATCATTAAGACTTTAAACAAATATAGCATGACAAACAATGGCAGGCGTTGTGAATAGTACCATGGCAAATGCGAGTTGAAAGAAAATAACTGCCTACAAATGTGTAAATGTTTACATGGTCAGTATGGGATGCAAATAAATAGGGATATGAGAATAAAATAATCATGATACTCCAAGACCCCCACAATACACAAATTCTGCGAGCTGGGGTGGATAAGAGAATTCCAATGGAAAATTATCGCAGTGAATATTTGATAGTATTTGCATGCCCCCTCCTTTCAGGTGGTAGGTCTATGTTTCATCTTACCAATTTCAAATATATTTGTAATTTCCAGCAGTTTGTGTAGTGTGTTTATTTTTACGGAACTTGAATTGATAGTTCGTAATACGTGCAAAGATGTTAACACACAATTTGATGAAACAAAAGCACACAAAAACTAAACTATTATTCGCCTTAAATAGTTTACGGTTAGACTTCCTGTTTGATTTTGTCTACTTTAATTTCATTGATAAATGTATGAACATCTACTCGAACTCACTGTAAATGCAGACTATCCAATGCTTTCAAAGTTGACGACTCGACAAGTTCAACCAAGTCTTCTTCGTCCAAGCACTTCACTCCGAACAGACAAAGCCGCTGCAGGTCCTTGGTTTGTTCTCTGATCAGAAGACCCAGTTCTCTAACTGTCTCTCTCGATACACTCTGCTTCTCTGATGGGAGTGATGGCGGTGCTGTAAGGTCGATGTGTGTGAGCTGCTGTCCTCCGGTCCGACGAAGACAAGCCGTGATCTGAGGTATGTCTTTCTCTGCATCATCGATAGTGATATCGATATGTATCAAGCCAGGGAGCGATGAGAGCAGACCTTCGTAGCTTTGTGACGTCACTCTCTCGGCTGATAGCTTTTCGACGGATGGAATCTCATGGGTAGATGGGTGGAAACTGAGAGAGGAGTCTGAGATGGTCAGAGCACGTAGCATCGAAAATGATTCCAGGCAACACCATAGTCCACTCGTCACGTCGGTAGTCAAAGTAGATCCCTCGAACTTTATAGTCATAACCTAGTGTAAAAATAGAAAGATAGAGAGATTAAAACAAAAGAGAGTTTAGTGACATATTATACGAAGTATAAATGACATTAATTAGTTGATCTCCTTTTTTTTTGCCGTAATCATTAAAATCAAGACTGTATAGCTTGATCTTTTCTCAGAATATTATCCGGTAAGTAATGGGAGCTCCCTCCCCTACTCCTTTACATTAATAAGTAAAACATTTATTATCTTGCTTGAGGCCGTCGTTGGGCAAACATAGAATGATAATGACTATGTATCGCGGTATTGATCGTTGTATCATGCAGTATGATTTATCGCGATGCGGTTAATTATGAATAAGAATACATTTACACAAAATATATTAGCGATTTGACTCATAGTAGCAGCAGAGAAATGAAAATGTAAACAATCTTTATGAAATCATTATTGTAAACATATTTTGTGAGATGAAAATGCGCATACCTGACGTTTAAGTTGCTTTGGAAGATTTTGCATCCCAACGACGGTGTAGACAGTCGGTGACTTCAGAACAATACTCTCTGCATTCACACATCTTTGAACCAATGAAGACACGTTTCCTTGAGTACCCTTAGTCTCTGATGAGCAGTCAAGGAGAATGCGATATCGCTCGCTCTCATCCAAAAAGCTGTTTTTAAGGAGCGCCTTCATTATTCGTATACAGAGAATGTTGTCAGTGCCAGCAGCGAATCGGATAAGATTCTCGTAGTCACATATGTTTGCTTTTATCTTGCGCAGTACTCTGTCCAATTTGGAAATCTTTAAATGTAACAGAAAGCGGTTTGTTTGATCAGCGAGGAATTTCCCGGCGGAGTGTTCTTGGGCGAGTTTGTGATAAAACTCAATGGTAGTGGAAGTGGTCTCGTTGGACTGAGGAAGTCGCGTGATGTTACCAGTTGTCTTGGATACTATCCCAAGCTCACATGCCACATCAAGGGTTGCGGGAACTTTACGGAAATCATGAGGCGTGAAGACTAGTTGTTTGGCATCGTCGAGAAGGCCAGTAAGGGCAACTTCGCCTAATTGATGAATTACTTCCTTTAACTTTTCTTGTGTGATTTTAACACTTGACTTCGATCGCTCGTTTGCATAGTGCATTAGAAAAACATTCACCTTGTCCAGCAATCCTGTTTGAGTTGTAGTACCACTGTCCAGTAGGCCCTCACTCCATACGTGACATATCATGAGACAAAATAGAGGTGTCTTGACAAGTTCATCAATAAGTGGTTGTTCATCAAGGTAAACCTCCAGATCACGCCCTCTATCAGGAATCGAAGTCGAAGCAAAGAACTTGTTGATGTACTCGCATGAGCTCTCTCGCGAGAATCCTTCGATCCACATCTTTGTGTATACCCTCGGAAGATCATCTTGATCGAAGAAGTTCTCTAGGTGAGGGCGTGTTGTTACAAGGACTCGACACTCTGGAAATTCCTCCAAACAGATGACCTTCATAATATTGCTCTCTGAGCTTCGCTGTGAAGAAGAAATACCCGCATATTCATCTAGTCCGTCTAGTATTATGTGGCAGATGCCCTGGTTCTTTCTGATGAAACTCTCCAGACCCTCTGGCGTGAGATCATGAACATCACTCAAAAGCTGTGATTTGATGGCTTCTCCGATCGATGTAAGCTGACTTGTGTTTCGGAATTTCACAACAAACAACAGTGGCAGGTGTTCTAATGCTGACCCCTTTTCTCTATGAACCCAGTCATAAGCCATCTTCGCAACAGCCGTGGTCTTCCCTCGTCCAGCCGGGGCCGAAATGAGGATTCGAGCTGGCAGTTTGCCATTTACTTTCGTTGAAAATATTTCAGCAACAGAATTCTGGAGTATTTCCTTCTTTTTTGTGTCATTTCCACGACCGTCCTTCTTCACCATTGTGACAACCGTGTGCATATCTTCGAACTCAGCATAGTCATTGCGATCCCATGGCTTCATTTGAATTTTGCACAGTTGATCTAGATACTTGTTCTCCAACTTTTTGCGACATTGCTGAACAGTCAAGGATTCCGAGATCTTCTCACTGTAGATATCTGAAACGATACAAGCATATAATACAAAATGTCTTATTGTACTCCTTCAATATCAGCCCCTTCCCTTTCCGACTTAGTATGGTCCCGTTAGTAATTATTTCTTGTTCGAATACATCAAGATTCATTGTTCCGATGTTTTTCCTCTTCCCCACGAAGAAACGGGCTGGAAACACGCTTAAAGGAAAACTCCAACATTAATGGCAAATTGCTCTGACATGAAGCTGAACAAAAATAGAGAACCAGTCTAGCGAAAGTTTAAACGAAATCGGAATCGGAAATACAATAATAATGTTTTTAGTTGTTAAAAAGTTACAATCGCTATACGTAAATGACGCACGGGAACTTCAAATTAGCCAAATCCGCAATGGTACCGGATGCATATTGGCGCACATCTCTCCCATTTGTTTTAACACACATAATGACTAAAATTAAATTTGTCGAAATGTGTTACTCTCGAGTATCTACCATTTTAAAACGAGATATAATGTATATGCTATCCGTAATATATTTTGGGTATTACACCAAGGGAAAAGGTGCTTATGAGAGGTACTTGTGAGAAAAACATAATTTAACAAACGGGAGTGTTGTCCGTTACTACGTCACAATCCACTGACCAAATTGCATATAGTGATGATATGATTCAAAGATTCACATTTTTCGTTATTGATTCGATTACAACTTATGATATTCAGTTTCTCTAATTATATTCCGCTTTTACACAAATTAACTCGTTAAAAAATGTGAATTGCCCTTAGTCGGGAAATATCTCTTCAAATCGATGTGAAAATTAAAAAAAGTTTAAGATCCTTTTAAACTTTATTTTTCTAACATAATCATATATTTAAAAGATTTTTTTATATATTTGTTTACAACATTCAATTTACAAATATGTTATTTTTTATTGAAGCCGGGTGCTTTCTTCCCAACTGTTAACATCTTGGGATTCATTCTATTTATTAGTTATACTTATTATGGATAGAAAGATAAACCGATGAGCAAACAGTGAATGAAGGAACTTGAAATGAACCGACCCTGTCCTTTAACAACCTCATACATTGCGTATTAAAAATTTGTGCGCAACTTTGGTAGCTTCTAACTAAAAATTCTAAACATATTTGACCTTGAATCATATAACACGGTTAATAGTAATGAATACCATATTCGTAATTGTGCTTCAACGGATGATTAAGCAGCAGGCTTTTCAAAAAGTATTGTCAAAATCCTCATTTACCAAACTTGGGTTAAGGCATGAATGTAGGTCAAAAGCAATTATGTGTTTGTTACCTTATTTAAAAAAACAGTTTCTTACTAACTTACATTGGCTAATAAACAGTTGATTTGAAAAAGTATTAATATCTGATCGAACCCAATAAAATACGGATTACAAACTAAATTTATGATACTTTCTTCGTTATGATTATAATATAATCATGACTTCTTTCGCACCCCCTGTTTTAGGTAACCCGTGTCATTGAGTGATACAACATGGATTAAGTTTATTTAGGACGTTATTTAATGAAAGTTTACTGTACATTTCTGTAATACCTAGCATCATAATATGTGTTTTTATTGCTTTTGGGTTTAGTAACCCTTTTTTTACTCTTCGAGAAAAGCACTATATGCACTTTACTTGTGTGAAATGGCGCAGTTGAGAAGTTGGCAGAGATAATTTAGCTATCATGAGACATGAATTAAGTAGAACGAAAAAGCGCATGCAATATGGTTGACCTACATTTAATCTATCATGCCAAACTTGGTATCATTTTAACAACACTTTTTAAAGACCCTGGTGCTCAGTCACCCGTCGACTAAATAATATGAATAGCTAGGGTATCATTCGACAGAAACAAGTTACTTTACATCATGAACTATGTTTCATGGAAATGTTCAAAGTTCATGTTCTCAAAACAATGAACAGGACTACAGGTACATGCAGGGGCGTACGCAGGATTTTTTCAAGGGGGGGGGGGTTTAAAATCGGGCCCAAAATATTTTGCTCCCGAAAATTTTTAAATCGCGCCGGCCGAAAAGTCGCTCAGTGGGGGTGGGGGGGGGGGGGGGGGGGGGGGGGTAAGCGGACACTTTTTTTTTTTTTTGGAGTCCAAAAAAAATCGCAACGACTTAGCCAGCCGAAATATATATATATATTTTTTTTCTTTTCTTTTTTAAATAATAAAAAAAAAAAAAAAAAAAAAAAAAAATCCAAAGGGGAGGGTTTTAGGTTTGTTTAGGGGGGGGGGGGGTTTACACACATAAAAATACCAAAGGGGGGGGGGGTTTGAACCCCCAACCCCCCCCCCCCCCCCCCCCCCCCCCCCCCCCCCCCCCCTGCGTACGCCTCTGGGTAAATGCATGAGCGGTGATTCTAGGCACTCTAGCACTGATAGACCCACCTTGAATAATTGGTGTCCTCTTGAGATATGTATCAGCAAGCATGACCAGCTCAGCGTCAATGAGAGCTTGTTTCAGTCTGATATGCTGGTCGCAGGGCTCCACGGTCTGTCTCCAGTCAAACAGCATGTCACGTGTTCCCTTACAAGTCACCCGTCCTTCTATCCTATTGGTCTCTGTGTATCTATTGATGTCTGCGACCTTGAATCCGAGCGTTCGACCTAAGGCCTCCATCTGCTCACCCGTCTCGATGTCTTCAGCCAGCTTGGAGAGAAGATCATCGGCAATACCTTCATGAGCCGCCATACCTGTGGAGAAAATAATCAAGATTAAAGTTTAAGAAACGTATTATGAACATTAGAGTGGGACAATAATTCAATGTTGTATGTCAACAGGTCTGCATTCATCATGGATATGTAGCAATTATCTTCAGTGTGGATGCGAGATTGCGGGCTTTGAAATGTTAAGAGTATCGCTACTGTTGTAGAGAAGTAGGGTCTTGACGATCAAGGTATAGGTAATTAGAAACCTTAATAACCCAAAACTATGATAATAAAATAAAGACAACCATGGAAAACAAGACATTACTGTCCATGCAATGGCCTGTAAATATAGTTGCTGCATTTTAAGCATTGCCGGTTTCATTTTTCGTTATGCATATCCAGAGGCAGTGCTCCCAGGGGGGGGGGGGGGGTGTCATACTGATCCACTTTCCAAGTACCTGAAAAGTGCCCGTTCTTACGAAGGACCCCTTTTATTTGTGATAAGTGTCGCGTTTACTTTGACAAGTGACTCATTTCCTTTGTAATAATTGTATCTTCCAACACGGGGGGAGGGGGAGGGGGAGCTTCGACGGTGGGTGGGGGGGGGGCGGGGGGCGGGAGCTTGGACGGTGAAGGTGTACGTCGGCGCCACACACGATAAAGTGGAGAGGGAAGAATGAAGAGAGTGAATAACCGAGTGTTTGCATCAATGAAAGGGAGAGATAGAAAGAGAGAAAGAGCGAAGAAGAATGAGTTTATTGAATTACTAGGTATGAATAAAAGAAAGAGATCAATTGAGAGAGAGAGAGTTTGAATGAGCGAGTGAGAGAGCGAAGGGACGAAAGGGAATTTAAAAAGTAAAGAGAGTCACTAAGAGGGAAATTTGAAATTTTAAGTGCTAGAGAGAGGGAGAGAGAGAGAGAGAGAGAGAGAGAGAATGAATGAATGGATGGCTAAAGGAGATATATATATAGATTAATCGTAATTGTGTACCAGTGATTCTGTGTGCCAAAAGTAAAATAAATTGAAATATGTCAGTTCTCGAATAATTATGGAAAGGAGTGTCGATATGAGATTGTATCACTATAGTGTGGTACGGTATGTCACTGAAACAGCTCCCGTAGGCCTTTGGATTCATTGGGGTCCAAGCTATCAGAAATTGATTTTCCCGAAGACACCAAATTTCCCTATTGCGCTTTATATAAGCAATTTTGGCGCCCAATATGGACCCCCAGGGAAATGAAGGAAGGGTCTGAAAATTTGAACCCATCATTTTTGGCCAATTGGGACCCTTTTGAAGCCAAAACAGCAAAAGAAAATCAACTTTGTCAAAAAAAAAATCACATGGTATTACATACCATACCGCACTACTACCTCACTACACTAAACACGGTTGATCATGCGTGAACCATTTGATGAGCCTTTTTTCAGGGGAGATGATTAAAGTATTCCTAATTTCTCTTTCCCGGAGGCATTTTGTGTGCATCCGCCTCATTTGTTATGTTTTTTGGATCTTGATATTTTTAGTTTAAAGATAAATAATGTTATAGGTAATATCATCGCACCTTCAATCGCGATATCATGAGTTGTCAGCTCAGGCGCGTACGCAGAATATTTTCAAGGGGGATGGGGGGGGGGGGGTGGTTTAACTATTTCAAATCGGGCCGAAAATTTCGCAAAGCCTCAGCCAGCCGTTGAATAAGCCGGGGGAGAGAGGACATTTTTTTTTTTAAATTTTTTTTAACACAAACAAAAAACGAAGGGGGGGGGGGGTGTTTCCTCTAAAACACATACATAACCAAAATGAAGGGGGGGGGGGTTAACCCCAAACCCTCATGGGAACATATTGAGAAATTGCTCAACTACCACTCCATTACCAAAGAAAGAGGCCGTGTGCATTTCTCCGATTCTATTGAGAGAGAGAGAGATAAAGATAGAGAGAGAGAGAGAGAGAGATAGGGGAGGGAGTTAGGGTGGTCCGGGGTTCAAATTCAGTTTCCTTTTTATATTTTTTATTCAACCTGGTACTGATGAAAAAAATATCTGCCATGTGGCGATACAAACAGGTACCACAATCTCGTTTATTGTCATACAAATATTCAAAAAGAATTGAAGAGACGATGAAGAAATAAGAATAATAATAATACATCGTCGGTATCATGAGAATATACTTTTTAGCTCTCGGCTATTAAAATCCCCCGAACAATGGAATCAACAGACCAGAATCTAGTGTGACACGAATTATTATGAGTTCAAGCTGAACGAATGAATTGCCACGTCATGGTTGTATTAAAGAGCAGCAATGGCCAACGATTGTTGCTCAAATTCATCAACAATACGAATATTGCTTTTCCCTTAAAAGTATCATGAATATATCGGGCCGTACTCCTTTCAGTTAAAGTTTGATGGGGCAAATAAATTCAGAAAATAAAACAAAGCAAAAATAATGAAATTTACTATTAGAATACTTAATAACGTCTCAAAATATACAAACTGATAATATGAAATCGAATTTTAATACATACAAAATTATACAGAAGGTAGCTATAAATAGTGTATACCTTATCCTATTTTAAAGGGGTAATTTTTTTTCTTGTTATTCTTTTTTTTCAAATGTCAGACTTACTAACTGGAATAAGCTAGATAATATTGTAAATTACTGGCGTAGCATCAAGGAGAGGGATGGCAAGAGGGTATTTATATTTCTTTGACCGAGAGAGAGAGAGAGAGAGAGAGAGAGGGAGAGGGAGAGGGGTGGCTTAATGGCTTGGGGTCCGAATTCAGTTTCCTTTCAAATTATTCAACCTGGTAATGATGATGACTTTATCTGCTATAAGATTGTCATGTCATTGTCCATGAAATAATAACACCATGTCGTTTATTGTCAAAAGAAAATCAAATAGCATTCAATATGCACAATAATAACTGCGAAAATGTTCCGCCCCCCCCCCCTCTCTCTCTCTCTCTCTCTCTATATATATATATATATACTTAATCCTTTGAACAGTGGAATCAACAGGGTAGAATCAATTTTATTTATTGTGTGTCCAAAATGAAATAATAAATCGCCACGTCTTGGGGGGGGGGGGGCGTTTCATCAACATTTGTCCGCCGACAACTGTCAGCGCTGACTAAATAAATTTCGACAAATCAGAGGCATGGAAAATAATAGGTGACACAAACATTGTCGGTTAAAATGATATTAGTGGGTGAAAACCACCGACTACTTGTTTCATGAAACGCTCCCTGGTCGTACTATAGGATAAGAGCGAGAGAGGGCGGGGTATAGCCTAGGGTTCCAACTCAGCTTTCTTTCATACTATAAAGCCTGGTACTGATGAATTTATCTGGCATGTGACGGCCATGTGACGGTTCCTTATAAATAGTACCACAATTTCTATTGTCATTAACATTTTCAAAATGTATTTTAGAGACGATGAACAAATAAGAAAAATAACACATCGTCGTTCACTCCGAACGGTGGAATCAACCAAGCGGAATCAACTGTGAAATTAATTATTATGAGTCAGACCTGAAATAATACATTGCCACGTCATGGTTGTATTTAACGGTGAACGCTTTGCTGCTAGAATTATACAAGAAATGTTGATAAGATTGCTTTCCCCAAAAAAGTACCATGAGACATAAAGCTAGATAAAAACTGAACCATAACAACCGATATTGTCTGGTAAATATACAAAAAACATTGAAAACAGGAGGAGGAGGGGGGGGGGGGGAGGCCTTTTCAGTTAGTTTCAGCCCATGTACTATTACTGCAATTATATGTGACAATTGCCATATACGGAAACATGTGCAGTGTTTTCCACTCAAAATGCGCCTCCTGTAAAAAACAAATTCGTTTTGGATATCATGAAATGACTTATCAATCACATTTTTTGATAATTTCTTTTCTTTGCGTCGTTTGATATTATATATCATACATCTTGTCAAGAAAATATGTTTTACAATGGGCATATTTATGGTGTGGTAAAAAAAAAAAGTTACATAATTTTAATGACATCCATATAAGAGTAAACCATACTTTTCAGTTTAATTGCGCCATACACATGTGTGGTATATCCAACTTTAAAATGTATATTAGACAGTTTTATCACCTCAAACTCATGAACAAAATCATGTCAACTGAACATTCAGAGATGGTACATATGTGAAGAAAAAAACATACAAATCAGGATGTCTTACTTTCTATCAAATTGTGAGCACAAAAATACAAATGTTTGTCCGAAAAATGTGCTTAACATCAACCGACATCATAGGCATTATAAGGAGGACAAGTATCGAAGTCATAACCACGAGCCGGAATGTGTACCCCCTCCACAACACACACACACACACACGCACGCGCACTGCCATGAATGCAAGTTCCTTAGATAATTTTCGCTGCATTATTATTTTTTTTTTGGGGGGGGGGGGGGGGGGGCGGGGGAGGTGTGTCGGAGGGGGGTGTACGCCGGCATCAACATGCACGATAAGCTGGCCGGGGACGAATGAAGAGAGGGATTAACTGAGGGTGTGCGTCAATGGAATGAGTTTATTGGAGCATTTGATGTGAATACAAGAAATAGATCAATAACAAAGAGAGAGAAACAACAAATATGAGTGGGTAAGAGCGAGGGAGAGAAGGAATGTTAAGAGGGACATTAAAATATCAAGTGAGAGAGAGAGAGAGAGAGAGAGAAAGGGGTCGGGAGACAGGCGGAGAGAAAGAGAATGACTGGATGGATGGCTGAAGGAGGGAGAAAGAGATTGTCATTGTGTACCAGTTAATCTGTATCCCGAAGGCGAAAATTAATCGTAATATGTCATGTCTCGAATAGTTATGAAAACGAGTGTTCATACACTGTCGCTCATAAAGGTGGAATTCTTTTTTTTTTACACTAGTTAAGGAATTATTTTTAAAATGATTTAAAAATAATAGATCTAGATAATAGTATACGTTCTTGGATTTTATTGAATAATAATTTGCCAATGTGTAGGGGGCACTTTCCATAAATTAAAAAAAAAACAGAAAATGCAATAAATTTGCAATAATTTATTGCATTTATCCCGGTTCCCAACATAACAAAATCTTCTGTGTGCCCAAGCCTTGAGCCATAATGCACGGCCGTCCAGAAGATTTTGTTATGTTGGGGACCGGGGTAAAATGCAATAAATTATTGAAAAATTATTGCATTTTCTTTAAAAAATAAATATTTGTGGAAAGTGCCCCCTACCCTAGCCCCCGCTGCGTACAGTCATGGTTCAGTGACAAAGCAATGTACTCGTAACTGTGAGGCCCCAGGATCAAAACCGTGTCGATTTGCTATATTAGTGCCCTTTTGTGGGGCATTAATCCTCATTACTGTCATTTATGATTTAAGGGCGTATGTCCCCTAGTTGGTAAGCATAGTAGCATACACTTGCTTTAGCAGTCACGAAAAACACACATTGGCAAAATATTATTCAATAAAATCTGAGAATGTATACTATTATCTAGATCTATTATTATTAAATTATTTTTGAAATAATTCCATAAATTGGGGTAAAAAAAAAAAATTCCACCTTTATGAGCGACAGTGTACAAAGATATAATCACTACCTCACTACCCTACGCAATCAATCAATAATGGGCGGATGAACCATGTGAAGAGCTAATCTTTTCAGGTGGCATTGCTGCTTTTGCATTCTTCCTCTCTTAGGCCAAGTTAAAATTATTCTTAGTTTCCCGTCCTCGCAGGCATTATTTTGGTGCCCACCTCCTTCGTTCTGTGGTTATGTTGTTATTTCATATTTAGTTTAAGATGAAATATTAATTCAGTGATGTCTTAGAATAAACGTACATCTAAAGTAGTTTTAAGAGAAAATGCTTAGTTCTGATAACTTTCAAAAAAAATCTCATATGTCATTTTATGTATTAAACTGTGAACTGAACAAAGGTATTGAAACATGCATGAAGTTATATCACGATACCATGAGTGTTAAGTCCCATATGGGTCAAATGATGTAGTGTCAAGAGGAGATCTCCTGAAATTACTGGCAAACTTGGGGGGGGGGTTCGGTTCTTAACCAGAAAATGATAGAAATTAGATATGTTTACTCAATTAGTCTCAATTTCTTCCATAATTATTCTTAACTAGTGGTAGAATATCGCAAACTTTAGTGACGACTCGCCAGCTGCTTTAGCTGTAGGGTGTGCGCAAGATGGCATTACAGCCAGAACTTCGGGGAGGAATCCTACAGTAAAGAGGCAATCTGAACACGGTGCAACTTCACCATTTGTGAATCTGGCGAAAAAATCTTAGTAATAAACAGCTACCTTTTTCATATGTTGAGGGCATATTACATGTATTATTTTGTTATGAACTTATCATTACACATTTTGGGTAAGATTACTGACAATATCTTTAACAATTCAAGATGGGATGCGCAATTAGGGTAGTGTTTCGTTTTCAATTAAGTTACTCCTTTTTTGTAAGGCCAGTAGAAACTAAATGGCAAATGTTAATGTAACGAGTAAACTTCATTATGTAGATATACCGTTTGGTATTGAATGGTATGAAGTGCAGATTTATGCAAGATAGTTTGTTACTTTGTCTATGATACATACTTTCCAAAAACATGAAATGTATCAATAACACCACCAAACAGACAAACTTGACAACTTTACTGTTTGGTATTGAATGGTATGAAGTGCAGATTTAGGCAAGATAGTTTGTTACTTTGTCTATGATACATACTTCAAAAAACATGAAATGTAATAAAACACCACCAAACAGACAAACTTGACAACTTTTCTGTTTTGTATTGAATGGTATGAAGTGCAGAATTAGGCAAGATAGTTTGTTACTTTGTCTATGATACATACTTTCAAAAAACATGAAATGTAACAAAACACCACCAAACAGACAAACTTGACAACTTTTCTGTTTTGTATTGAATGGTTTGAAGTGCAGAATTAGGCAAGATAGTTTGTTACTTTGTCTATGATACATACTTTCAAAAAACATGAAATGTAACAAAACACCACCAAACAGACAAACTTGACAACTTTACTGTTTTGTATTGAATGGTATGTAGTGCAGATTTATGCAAGATAGTTTGTTACTTTGCCTATGATACATACTTTCCAAAAACATGAAATGTATCAATAACACCACCAAACAGACAAACATGACAACTTTACTGTTTTGTATTGAATGGTATGAAGTGCAGATTTAGGCAAGATAGTTTGTTACTTTGTCTATGATACATACTTCAAAAAACATGAAATGTAACAAAACACCACCAAACAGACAAACTTGACAACTTTACTGTTTGGTATTGAATGGTATGAAGTGCAGATTTAGGCAAGATAGTTTGTTACTTTGTCTATGATACATACTTCAAAAAACATGAAATGTAACAAAACACCACCAAACAGACAAACTTGACAACTTTTCTGTTTTGTATTGAATGGTTTGAAGTGCAGATTTAGGCAAGATAGTTTGTTACTTTGTCTATGATACATACTTTCAAAAAACATGAAATGTAACAAAACACCACCAAACAGACAAACTTGACAACTTTACTGTTTGGTATTGAATGGTATAAAGTGCAGAATTAGGCAAGATAGTTTGTTACTTTGCCTATGATACATATTTTCAAAAAACATGAAATGTAACAATAACACCACCAAACAGACAAACTTGACAACTTTACATTTATATGGACATAAAGAATACATATTCCTTCAATTTGTTTTAAATTGTAATGCTTTTATTTCCTCACATTCATGAAAAAACAACCGCTTCCCCCAAACCACATGTACAAACCAATACTCACATCAACACACACACACACACACATTAACTAACAATAACACATCCCTCTAAATTGAGGTGAAAAAGGGCACTTCTTTTACCCAAAAATATATCTATCATATTAAAACAGTATGAAATACTCACTTTATTTGTATAATCAATCAGTAGGCATTTAAGTGCAGGTCAATGACGTGATTCGCTGGCTTTAGTTTAGGTAGAAGATGAGTTGATTAACTAGATAGGACTCCTAAGAATGTTGTCCGTGATAATATTCCGTTTACTATATCCCCGCTCAACGCGTACGACGTTCAATAAACGGCTCAAACTGGTGTAAAGTGTGAGAATGAAGAAAACTTTAACAAGAGTCTTTTGAATCACAATTCCAGCCAAATACTAAAGTGTCCGATTTTTCCTTGCGTTAAGATCCCCATTCGGAAAATGCGATGTAACTTGCTTTAGTTCAGAAAGTATGAAAAGTTATCAAAAGTCGACTCCCTGTTTCGAAGATACCTACACGAAGCAGCCTACGAGGAAGTAATAACATACAACGTCAACAAGTCTAGTTGAACGCGATCAGGTCGAGGAAATGAAATATACATTTTTTAAATACCTCGCTCGCATGAATAAACATTATGAATATAAGTATTCATGTCGGGTTTTGACGTTGCACTGCAAGGGTGGCGGAGAGTCTTTCACACTCGGGATGCACTACCAAAAAAGAAATGGGGCACTTTAATATCAGAAGCAAAAAGTCCACTCAGCAAGAAGAAGGGACAATTCCAGCCAAATACTAAAATGTCCGATTTTGCTTGCTTCTCCTCATTCGGAAAATGCGATGTAACTTGTTTCAGTTGAGAAAGTATGAAAAGTTATCAAAGGTCGACTCACTGTTTCGAAGATACCTACATGAAGCAGCCTACGAGGAAGTAATAACATTCAACGTCAACAAGTCTAGTTGAACGCGATCAGGTCGAGGAAATGAAATATAATTTTTTTAAATACCTCGCTCGCATGAATAAACATTATGAATATAAGTATTCATGTCGGGTTTTGACGTTGCACTGCAAGGGTGGCGGAGAGTCTTTCACACTCGGGATGCACTACCAAAAAGAAATGGGGCACTTATCAGAAGCAAAAAGTCCACTCAGCAAGAAGAAGGGACATGTGTGAAAGTAAAAAGGGCATTTGTCAGAGATGTCAAAAGAGACACCTCTCGCATCGGAAAGGGGGCACTTATAAATAGGGTTAAGGGACATTTATTACAAAGGAAAAGGGCACTTTTCGTACTGAAAGGCTACTCATAAGATACGTAAAGGGGCACTTTATAATAAACGGGGAAAGATGTGCTAATAAAAAGGGTAAAGGGCGTTTATTACAAAGGAAAGAGACACTTGTCAAAGTAAAAGTGGCACCTATCATATTTCAATAGGGGAATTTATGAGAGGGGGAGGGACCCTTGTCAAATTAAAATAGGTGCCTATCAGATGTGGATAGGGTTCTTACCAGAGGTGAAAATGAGCACTTATCGGGAGGGAAAGGGGCACTCCTCAAAGTTATTAAGAAAACATTGGAAATAGAATGTAAATACCTAAATATGATAATGCAAACAAGACAATTTTGTCATGCTAATCCTATAGCACCAACTAACCAAGCACAATTTGAGAAAGATGCAAATAAGGATATAGGCCTACTCGAAGACAATAATTTGTGACTTCTTGCTTATTATCAAGACATTTAATTAAAAATAATAATTAGGTAATAATATTAACACTATTGACGCTACCGGGTATAAATAATATACCTCACACATATGTTTTTATTCACTGATCGTTCAAAACTATATCACATGACAAGGAGCATCTCGATTTATCATTGCGTCACTTGACCTATGTCAATTGACAGAACGCCAATACCCTGTGATAGTACACCAAAACCCTGTGATAGTACGCCAAAACCATGTGATAGTACGCCAATACCCTGTGATAGTACGCCAATACCCTGTGATAGTACACCAATACCCTGTGATAGTACACCAAAACCCTGTGATAGTACACCAAAACCCTGTGATAGTACACCAAAACCCTGTGATAGTACACCAAAACCCTGTGATAGTACGCCAATACCCTGTGATAGTACGCCAATAAACCCTCTGCGACTTTTGCACACACAACATTTGGTTCAGGTTTCTATCTTTAAGGAAAACTGTTCAACATGTAATATTGAAGACATCGTCATCGAGAACATGAGCGACGTGGATTTGGATAATCTTCTTTCAAGATTCTATGCAGGAGCTCGCCAAAAGGCCTGAGAGCTGTACTGTAAGAAAAACGATGCAATCGATTCGTTATGGCCTGAAAAGGCAATTCAAACCACTCGCAATGTCGATATTGTGAAAGGTACTGAGTTTAAAGGTCCCAATAATATCTTCTAAGCCTCTTGGAAAACTTAAAGAAAAGTGGAAAAGGTAACGACAAACGAGACCCGCCGGTAAGCCAAGTGATATGCAATGCATTCAAGAAAGCCTGGATTTGAATACTGCCGAAGGGTTACAGCGGAATGTCTTTATTGATATTATGATTTATTTTGCCAATTGTGGACGAGAGAATGTAAAAGAAATGACACCAGATGATTTTGAGCTGCAAACGAAGGAAAACGGTCGCCGCTATTTTTCAGTGAGAGATAAACTGACCAAAAATCACCGCGATGATGATGAGCAGTCACATATGATTATCTAGACTCATATTTGAGATACCAGGGGGGGGGGGGTGTTTCACAAAGATCCTAAAGTCGAGCTCAACTCTGGGTAGGATTTAAAATTCATGGAGAGCCATTTGTAGCCTTAAAATAAGATATATTCAAAAGCCAAAAATCAGTTATTTTTGACTTTTTATAAATTCCACATCAGGAACATGAAATCTCTTTGATAACAGGAAAAATTGAATGATTTGAATCAACATTTTATGCCTTTTAAAATAACGTTTACAATATATTTGTTATAGATGCTAACGGGTGGGGGGGGGGCTAACAACAAAAAGGGGCACTTTATGAAAAATAAGGGCACCTACAAGCGAAAATATACAATTTTTTAGACATTAGTATATACCCGTACATTTTAACTACATTATCAAGGATGATTTCAATATGTGTTTCTCCTTATACATCGTACAATATATTGTTTAGGCATTGTACTTTGCAGTTGGGTGTGATTTGATTTGTGAGGTCGCTGTGCGAAAAATTACATCTTATAAAGAGGAAAAACAACAACCCTGATGGGGTTATAAGCACATTCCCATAACGGAAGACTGAAATATCCTTTGATAAGTAACATAATTATATTTTGGGGGAAATTGATGAGAGGAAAAGGGGACACTTTTTTAAGGGGATGAATTAAGACACTTGTTATAAAAAAAGGGAGCGCGTGTCAAAGTACAAAGGTAATTATCAGAGGTAAAAATGAAGCACTTCTTAATACACTTGGACAAAGGTACTCACCAGGGTTGAAAAATGTCACTTTTGGGAATGGGAAATAGGCATTTGTTGACGGAAAAGGGGAAAGGTCCATTATTATAAAGGAAAAGGGGCATGTCTTATTGTTAAAACGAAAATTACAAGAGGTGAACAGTGGCACTTATCGCCACTGAAGGGGCACTAACCAGATATGAAAAGGGGCACTTATGAGAATAAACAAGGGGCACTTAAGTTATATTAAAGGAACATTTGCATTTTGTGAAAGAAAAGGGGCACCGATCATTTGTTTAATAAGGGTATATATCGGAGGTGTAAGGGCGCTTTTATGATAAGGGGGAAGTAGCTCTTATTAGCAAGAAAAATAGTCACATGTCTGAATAAACGGCGTACTTATCAAAGATGAAAATGAGTAATTATGAAAAGGAGAATGGTACTTATAAGAAGGTAAAAGAGCATATTTTTACGAAGGAAAAGGGCATGTGTCAAAATAAAAGGGGCAGTTGTTAAGCTATGGTCACAAATCACAGCAGCGACCGACCGATCAGTAGTCTGCTCGGTCGCTGCTGGAATTAAGCATCGCCCAGCAATTAGGTTGGTGCCCGGGCGGCGACCGCCCAGGCACCGAGCGTATTTTGGGCGGCGAGTGAAAAATGAGCAGGCGCCGCCCAAATTTTAACTCCGCGCTAAAACTTCAGCGGCGACCAAGCGATGCCCTAAAAACGTGCGGTGCCTGGGCGGCCGCCGCTCGGTGGCCGGGCAGCCGCCGGGCAGAATTGGTTAAAAACTCGCCGCTCGGCCGCCGAGCAGGCTACTATTGGGTAATGTGACCATAGCATTAGAGGTGGAAAGGGGCATCCATCAGAGATGAAAAGAGCAATTATCGGAGTTGAAGGGGACACTTATCTCAAGTGAAAAGGAGTAACTTTTCGTACCTGAAAAGGGTCATTTTAATACCATAAATGAACACTTAAAAGAATGAAAAAGACACTTTTCATACGTGAAAAGGGGCATTCATGTGAAAGGGGCATTTATGTGAAAGGAGAGGCGCTCTTTTTTTAATGGGGGCACTTATTAGACATGAAAAGGGGCACATATTAAAATTAAAATTGCGCTTATCTGAGCTAAAAAGGGGTAGTTATTGAAAGGGGAAGGGGTACTTCTTACAAAGGAAAAGGGGCACTTGTCAAAGTAAAAAAAAGCACCTGTCAGAATTGACAAGGGCAATTATCATAGATGAGGGGAGCACTAATCAAACTAATCATGAAAGGGGCTATTATCGTACCTGAGCACTCATGAGAATGAAAACAAAATTAACAATTATAGCAAAGAAAAAAGGAAAAATTCTCGAAGGAAAAGTGACACGTGTTAAAAAGGGGCACTTATCAGAAGTGTAAAAAGGGGCACTTTTGGCGTACTTGAACAAGTGGGGGGGGGGGGGGGGGGGGGGGCGGCACTGTGCCCCCTGCCCCCAGAAGGGGCGCCTCTGAATATAGTTGCATCCTCTTTGTCTATTGACTTGGCAAACACCAAGATCCAAGATTCGTGAAGATGATCCCGAGTGGTATATAAACATGCCAATAGAAGAAAAAAAATCAGCTGGGAGATTTTACCAAGATCATATCTGAAATAGCTGGATGTAGAAAGTACACAAACCACTGCTTGCGCGCTACGAGTGTCACATCCCTGGATCACGCTGGCTTCGCTACGACACAAATCATGACAGTTTCGGGCCATCAATCAGAAACTAGTGTCAATTACAGTGAGGCCCAAAAAGAAGGTATGTCTGATGCAATTTCTTCAGCCCTCGGTGTCAGGCCACCTGCCGATCCACAGCCTGGGCATAGCGAAGTAAGTTCTAGTCCTACTCCCAGGACCAGGTCTATGTCCTACTACTAGCAAACCGTTCAATGATTGATAGCCAGGTTGAACTTCTCGTCAACGAGGGTTGGGGTTATACCGAAAGGGTGGGCAGCGTCGCGTCGCGTTTACCTGGACGCGACCATTCGTCCAAACTCCAAAGCCCCCCCCCCGGTTGTGACGAAAGGGTGCGTTGGGAGTGTAGCCTCGCGTCACGTTGACTGGAACGCGACCATTCGTCCAAAGCCCCCCCCCCCCCCGGTTTTGCCGAAAGGGTGCGTTGACTAGTGTTCCACATAAGCCTTTTATAATAAAATATAAGGAAAACAATTTGAAGTCGTTTAAATTCAAATAATCAAAATAAATCTAGAAACAGATTACCAATGTAAAAACAAAAACAAAATTCCGTAGTCTTGCAGATCAAGTGTTTATTAGAAATTAAATAAATTAGTAAATTCAATAAATATTTTAAAATGCCAAATAAAACAAATATCCGTTTCTGTTTATGTATAGAATTCATTTTTAATGTAAACTAGTCGTGTATAATAGTCTTCACAAATGAAATAACAAATAAATAAACAAAAACGGAGTAGGCCTTAATGCACCCATTCGGGATAAGCGGGCGGAGGGGGGGGGGGAGGCTTTCTGAAATCCATATATAGAAAGAAATTGATATTATTTGTTGTTATTTTAATAATGAATGACTGTTGTGCAAGACTAGGTAAACACCTTTATTAAACATTAATTTTTTTAATATCATAGTAAATTATTTCAATGTGTTTCTTGTTATTTATTGATTTAAGTCTTATAAACGCCTTGTCTGCGAGACTACGTAAAAACTGGTTTTTATTCAATTTTGTATCTGGTTCTATTTTGATTATTTGAATTCAAACGACTTAAATTTCTGTTCCTTAAATTCTAGTATAAACGGCTGATGTGGAAGACAAACAGCGACACCAATAATACTCTTGACGCTAACATGTGTAAACCTAACATTATTTCATCATCATTATGTAAACGAATTATACAGATATCCATGCTGAACATATTATATTTTTCATCATTAATATGGTAAATCAAACACTCCGAAAGACCAGTCAATTACAAACCTAGCCATGTAATGTCTTCACATGTACGTTATCTTTACTGTGTGTATATTTATATTATAATACCTACTGTGTGTAATAAACTATATCAAGTTGTAAATCAGTGGTGCAGTGTCAAAGAGGGAGCAACATGGCTCGTGCATTGCTCAGATCGTACTGAGAGAGAGAGAGAGAGATAGAAAGAGTGTGTGTGTGTGTGTGGGTATGGTCCTGGGTTTAAATGCAGTTTCCTTTCAGACTATTTAACCTGGTACTGATGAATTTATCTGCCATGCGATTTCCATGCATGTGACGATTCATGAAAATGTCGTTTGTTGTCCTAAAAATAGTCAAATAGCATTGTAGAAAAAGAAGATTAATAATCGTGATAATATATAATTCTCCCTCTCTCTTTCTCTATCTCTCTCTCTCTCTCTCTCTTTTAAATCTCCCAAACAGTGGAATCAACCGAGTAGAATCTTCAGAACATACCCAAAACATTGAACATAATAATAAATAACACAAATGTGATCATTTGCACAAGTTGATTCTTAATTCTTGTTCATGATAATTACCAACAAACGATTGCCAGATGCTAATAAGGATATACCTGAAGAAAATAAAAACAGTAATGAAGCATGTTATACTTTACAGACATTTAATAACAAAATTTAAACTCTAATTCCGGGAGATAATAATAGGATTGCAGGGAACTCATGGAGAAAACAACGTTAACACTGTTGACGCCATCGCGTGTATAAAACCAACCATTATTTCATCATTATGTAAACGAATGATACAAACTCCAATTGAAAATATCTCATTTTCATCATGACTGTGATAAACCATGCACTTCAAAAGACCAGCCAATTACAAACCTCGGAAAGGGTAGCCGTAAGAGTTATTTGCATGTACTTCACCATCCTTGTTTCCATTTTTGTTTTATTGTAAGACCTACTTAGTTTGTTGTAAGTCAGTGGCGTAGATCCGAAGGAAGAGGGGGGAAATGGCACGTTTATTTCTCCAATTGTATTAAGAGAGAAGTAGAGAGAGAGAGAGAGCGAGAGAGAGAGAGAGAGAGAGGGGGGGGGGGTTGTTGGTTTTCCAATGGTTCAAATTCAATTTTCGTTCTTTTGAATTTACCTTACATGCGAATGCCATGCGACGGTACTTAAAAATAGTACCACAATGTCGTTTATTGTCATCAAAATATTTTCAAATAGCATTGAAATGACGATGAATAGAAAAAGAATTCATCGTGGGTAATTGTAAGAATATTCCTCTATCTCTCTCTCCGCTAAATCCCCCGCACAGTGGAATCTACAAAGAAGAATCAACCGTGAAACGAATCATTGTGAGTCGATCCAAGCTGAAAAAGTACATTGCCACATCATGGTTGTATTAAAGAGTAGCTATGGCGACCGACTGTTGCTAACATTCAGCAATCTTGCCTTTTCTCTAATGACCAGAAAGATATATTTGCCAGTGGATGTGAATCATAGGGCGCACTATCTTTAATCAACTACAATGGAAGGTTATCGTGACCACAATTCTTTTTTTTAATCAAGTAGCAAAACTTTACTTCTAATTTCTAACTGCAGTTATTAGAGATTGCTCCATATTCTGCCCCAAATAAGTAACGTATCCTTTCGCTTGATTGGATAGATATAAAAGCGTTTCTTCTTCATCCTTGTTTCTGTTTTTGTAATAAATATATTACTTAGTTTATTATAAGACCGACTGTCTGGAATAAGCTATATAATGTTGTAAATTAGTCACGTAGCTTCAGGGGAAGGGTTGAGGGGCACGCCTTTTCTCCGAAGGTACTGTAAGAGAGAAATAGAGAGGGAAAGAGAGAGAGAGAGAGAGAGAGAGAGAGAGAGGCGGTGTGTATGACCCGGGGTTTAAATTCAGTTTTCCTTCATATTATTAAACCTGGTAATGATGAATTTATTTGTCATGTGATTGCCATTAAACCCTTCCATATTGTAGGGCTGTATATTGTATTCAAAGTTAACCTTTGAAGTTCACCTTGATTTCCTAAAAGATATAAGTTCAATGGTTGCTTTAAGCGTTGGTCACATCCCACCGTGCGTATTTTTAGTCCGTACAGTTTTTTTGGGGGCCACGGCCGCCACGTTTTTCTGAAAACGTAGGGAGGGAGTACCGGCAACGCGCGTCACACGCACTGTGTAAGTACGTGGCCCGCACGCCACGCCTGGCCGTGAAAGGTTGCGTGCATCGTACGTTGCGCACGTGGTAAGAGCGTTGTACGTGCTTACAACGTACGGTCTCCGTTCGGTTGCAACGTTATCGCACGGTGACCGTACTTACAAGTCCTGCTCACGTACGGTGTCCTTACTCACTCGCATGTTGTAAGTGCGTGCACGTGCGATGAACTCGGTGTATATGTAGTACGACATTCCGATGTTCTCCAGAAGTCCCAGCTGTTGCTGCCTCAAGATGCCGTCCATTTCACCGAAGAGACTATATACTGCATAAATCAGTGCGAACAACGTGCGTTGTAAGTGCTTACTCGGTACGGTCCACATGAGTTCTGCCTGCTCATTGGATAGCTGAACTGGGGAAGTGGCGAGTAAGCACGGACCACGCACTTATCACGTGCGCCTTTAAAAGACGCACGGAGTCAGTGCGTTGTGCGCTCGTTGGCAGTACCGGGCACGCACGTCACACGCACTGGGGTGAATCGGTAGCCCGAACGCAGCCCGAACGCAGCCAAAGTTCCTCGTGCACTAAAAGTGCTATGGTGTGTCTGCGTGCTCCCAAATCCGTACGGAGGCGGTACTCATCACGTACGGATACCCAAATTTTGCCCACTATTTTGCACGTAGACAGCACGCACTTGCAAGTACGGCGGGATGTGACCACTGCATTAATGAGCCTCTTTAATTTCTGTAGATTCTGTGTCCCTATTCACAAGCAAGTGTTCGTCTCAATAGTGAATGGGTGAGAGCGAGGGGGAGAAAGAATGTTAATAGGAGGGAAATTAAAATATCAATTGAGGGAGAGAGAGAGACAGAAGGGCTGGGAGACAGAGAGAGAGAAATAGAATGAATGGATGGCTGAAGGAGGGAGAGAGAGAGAGATTGGCATTGTGTACCAGTTATTCTGTATTCCTAAACCGAAAGAAATTTAAAAATATGTCATGTATCGACTAGTTATGAAAACGAGTGTCAATATAAAGATATTATCACTACCTCACTACCCTACACAAGGAATCAATTACGCGTGAACCATTTGAAGAGCTATTCTCTTCAGGGGACTTTACTGCTTTTCTATTCGTCCACAATAAGGCCAAGTAAAAAATGATTCCCGGCTTCTCGCCCCCGCAAGCATTCTTTTGGCGCCCGCCTCCTTCTTTTTGTGGTTTCTTGTTACGTTATGATTTTATTTTAAGATGAAAAATTAATCCGATGATACCTTAGATGTAGATCTAAAATAATGTTAATAGAAAAGGCATAGTACTGATGATTTAGATATAATAACAACAGTTATAACCTAGGTTTTTTAATATAGCGCATTTCTTCTTAAGAGAAAATAACAATGCGCTTGACAAAAACGACAACATTGCACATAATAACAAATTCATGAACTAAAGAAATATCAAAATAAGGACAAGATTATGAAAAATAGTCTATGGTGGCGTGGGTTTATGATTTCTTTACGTTTGTTGTAACATTTTTGAAACTATCTATGAACCACTTAAAAAGATTTATTATGATAACAATTAATTTTTATTATTTGTTTATAGTGTAGGCTCTAGAGATCTACTTAATTAAACGTTTTTTCTTTAAATAACATTTTGTTTGACTCCTTATTATTTTTGTCCCAAATAGTTTGGTGTAGACGACTAAAAGGACAAGTTAATAGGCAACCATGGCTATTACTATTTGTATGAGCGGCCATCTAATCAAAATATCAATGATGTAGAAAAAAAAAAAAAAAAAAAAAACGCGCCCAGTCCTTATTTTCGAAATCTGGACGAGAAACTAGGGATTGATTTGACATAGCCTATAATACATAGACCAAATTCTGTTCGTTGTAAATATTATACCTTTGATCGAGTGCATGCAAGCGCTTACCCAACGAATTCACCCACAAAAAAAAGAGAAAAAAAGGCGTTTGCACGGTTGTAGTTCTTAATATAGCTATATAGTATTACTACCATAATGCTACTGCACGTCAATATGTAGTATTCTATGATTTCTTAGAGGAAAAAGGACACTTGTAAGGATGTAAAAGGGGAAATTTTCGAAAAAAGAAGCACCTATAACATTTTAATAGGGGCATTTAACAGTGCTGAAAAGGGGCGTTTATGAAAAGGGGAAAGGCTTGTTATAATAAAAGAAAACGGACACTTGTCACAAGATAAAAAGGTTTTTATCAGAAATGAAAATTGGCCACGTGTCAAAATAAAATGGGCTTATATGAGGTGTAAAGGGGGTTTTTGTGAGAAAGGGATGGGGCTATTATTTAAAGGGAAACCAATGGAAAATGGGCACTAATTATAAAGAAAAGGAGCATTCGTTGAAGAAAAAGAAGCACCTATTATATTTCAATAAGAGCATTTATCGGAGGAGAAAAGGGGCATTTATTGGAAGGGGAAAGGCTCTTATTTTAAAAGGAATGGGAGCACACATCACAAGGAATTAGACACTTATTGAAAAAAGGGGCTACGTGTCAAAATAAAAGGGGCACTTATCAGAGGTAAACATTGGCACTTATTAAAAGGGGAAGGGATTCTTCTTACAAGGAAAGTAAAAGGAGAACCTCTCCTGAATTGTGTAGAGGCAATAATCAGGACAAAGTGCATGCATTTGGGGGGGGGGGGGTAATTGTAAGGGGTATCCCCACCTCTTCCACCCTTTCCCCTGGAGTAGCGCCTCTGAAGTAATATAACTCAGCGTCAACAAGTCTAGTTGAACGTAATCATATTGAGGACAATAACATAAATTTAACAATGCCTCGCTCGCATGGATGAACATTATAGAAATGTGTATTCAGTTCTTGACGGGTATCAATGTTGCACGGTAGGGGCATCGGAGGCTTTCAAGGTTAGGGTGCACTGACAAAAAGGAGCACTCATTGCAAAAAGAAAGGGCACCTACAGATTGACTTGGTTTCGAATCCGAGACCTACCAGTTTTGAGGCCACTGGTCTGCCACTCAGCCATATCGCTTCCTTTCTTTTATAGTCCGTTTACTTTCTTTAATTTGTTCTGAAATGTTCTCCTTTCTAATTTTGTTTCTTTTAATTTTTGGGAAAGGGGGGGGGGGTTCGCAAATGTTCTTAAGACATAAAGGAGAGACAAAATTTCTTCATTCTTTTGTTTACTGATCTTTTAAAAAAGCGTTTACAAATTGTGCAGTCTATTCAAGCACTTTGATCTTGAATGTATTATGAAAGGTGACAAAAATGAGACTTGTATAAACGCTGCATACATTTGAAAAAGGGTTTTTCAATTTGTTCTCAAACTTGGCGCGGGAATATTAAAAACACATCCTGTGTTTTTTTTAGCCTAGCCATCACCGCAAAGTACAGCTTACTCTGTTTTTACATATATAGGATATCAAAATGAGAGTCGTAGGCAGGGTCATAACGAAATTAAAACCTGTATTACACATCCAAGATCAGAAAAATATAGCCCACAGAACACCGTAAGAGCACATTTTTAATAAGTGAATGCAGCTTCAAACTATTAAATTATATAAAAGGGAGCATATTATTTCAGGAAAAGCTAAAAACTGACATTTGACTATTCTAAAAAAAAATTTTTTTTTGATGAGCTGTAGCTTAAAATCTCACCATGTGTTATTTTCGTGGTTATGTGGTGCCTGGTCATATGTATTTTCGAAAACCTAATCGTAGCCTAATCTTTCTATAGCGATGAACATAGTAAGAGGGCGCTCGTCAACAATCCGTGTTTAGTGCCGTTGATTATAGGAAAGTTTGGCCAACCCGGATTTAGTTTGGCTTAATATGATGAAATTGTTTTGCTGGGCTAGCACCAAAAAAAATAAAATATATACGCCATGTCGTGACCTACTAAAACCAAGTTGGCCATACTCTGTGCTTAGATGGTTGTAAACCTTTTAAAAGATCTTTAAACATTGAGAAGTCCCCCTTTGTGCGCTTCCGAATAATCAGTTGCTTCAACCCCCCCCCCCTCCGCCCGCACTTTAATTTATGTAATGTTCTAGATCCACTCGGCCTCTATGAATAATGATTACATAACTATCATGACCCCATATCAGTTATCATCTCCACGCGTTTTGTACTAATAACAGTTTTCTACCCATGCGCAGATAGTATCTACGGACTGGAAATGCCCCCCCCCCCCCCCCATCACACTCTGGATAAACTGCATTCATTACGTCATCCCTCCAATATGGGCAAGGGGAGGGCAATCAAATCTTCATTTGTAATGGCAGTAGAAAAATGAGCCAGTCTGAATGTCGAACTTTTGAAATATATCTAGCCAATAACGAAAGAGTTATGAAAGTTTGAAATAAAAAGTTTGAAATAAATGCGTTTCTGAATTCAGCACTTTTGCCAATAGATTGTGACGTATTTTAGGACAACTGTCTTGATTATTGTGTACAAAACATATATTTTTACTATTCTTCTCCAATATGCCCTCTCCCTTGGGGCACTGCTAAATATCCATCACAGATAGCCTATTATTACAAATCCTCTAAAAATAAAAGATTCCTCTGAGTCATCCATTCAATAAATAAATGAAAAGTTCGTATTTGTTTGTGTCGGAAGGAATAGGAAAATTGTATATCACTACATCACGGTGACATTCCGGTGTTGCCAATTTGAATTTTCCCTTAAGTGTAGTGACTACAACTCTCTAAATGTTATAGCTGTGAGACTTTAGGGACGATAAGAAATACACCAGGTACACGTTGTCTCCCGGCATCGACTGCACAGTTTTTCATGTGGTTTATTACTAAAGCAGTCACAAGGAGGCGCTAGAACAACTCATCTCTTCACAATGAAAGAGTCATCAATATTATTGTTTGTACATCTGTGATAACATTTATATTTGCTTTTACAACAATTTTGGGAATAAAGTACCAAATTGATTACTTGCCATAACCTGATAAATCAATGTTTATACATCTTCTTGTACATATATCATACATGTAAATTTAAATTGTCGTTGAGTTGTAATGAAACCAATGTTTACTATTTGCATCGTATTTTTATGTCTTCGCTATTTTTTTCTATTTACCTTTTTAAGAACACATACACAATTGTATTTATAAAAATTTGTACTCAAGCCACCACCGTTAAAGAACAATTGTTTCCAGCATCGCTTTTTTGTTCTTCCTGTTTGTTTTATTGTTGTTACGCCGCATAACAATCAACTTTATATCATATTAAAATCATTAAATGAGTAAGAAGTGTACTGTATCTGTGTGAATAAAAAATGAAACATTCTACTTCATCTATAGGGCAATCCCCATACATGATACAGGTGTTATCGAACTATATTGTAGGTACAACTCGTATACACTCCTAAAATTATTAACTACATATTTTGGTAAAATGCGTATCGATAAAGAATAAAATATTACAAATTAAAAATGTTACTTGAGTATCGTATGTAGCTGTAAAGATGGACTTAATGGAATTATCACTTACAAAAGCAATTACTATTATACACAATTACTTAATCTGTCAACACATTAACAAATAGATCGTTGTATTATGATATTATCCTAATCGAACAAAACCGAGTAAAGTGTGACAAAACCGGAAGGCCTGTTCCCCGAAATATACTACATGTATAACTTCAAGTTCTTTTTCCGTTTCCTTCATCTCTCCCCAATCAAATAAGGGGGGAGGGGGGTACTCAGTGTTGAGGGCGTGTAACATTACATATATTTAAAGATCCACAATATAAGAATGCATTTTCTGCAGTAATTTGCCATCAAAATCATTCCATATACAAGTATTATGTTTGTACAAACTTTAGGAAAATAGTCCAATTCCAGATTTAAGTTATTTTCAAACTTCAAATAGCTTTCCAACACTTTTGAAAAGGCAAACAAAAATTAACAAAAATAATTGAATGAAACGTATACTTAAAACCATTTAAAACTTTATAAAAAAAACCAAATCGTATGTTTCCAAAATTCTCACAACTTTTCCCAAACAGCTGTGTTTTTATGATCTACATCGTCGATCACCATTAACACTTTATTCATGAGAAGTTCAAACTAAATGTGTTTACATAAATGTTTTTATTTCTAAAATATATAACAAACTGCTGCTTAGATAATTTGAAAAACTGTATAAAAAAAGGGAAATCAGGCATGAGTTACATTCAATAACATAATTACCAATGGCAATGCATAAAGCTGGTTAGCAGGGGCCTACATTATCTAAACACGAATAAGAAATAACTTTAACTTCATTTGTAATGGAAGTTAACATGTTGACTACTGATTTAACATATTCCCTATAGCTTTAATACAAAAATAACCCGGTTCCGGTAGGAAATGGGTTAACAAATACCAGGAAGTAGATCAGGTGGTATCAGGTATCAGCATGTCAACTTGACCGCGTAATAGGTTGCAACCTATTCAGTTTATTTTATGTCCTTGTCAAATATGTTCTTAATGTGTAGTTTATGTTATATAGCTGGTTGTTATATGAAATGTTGTCTGTTTAACTGAATGAAATAAAATTGAATTGAGTTGAATTGAATGTCAACTTGACCGCGTAAACACCCTACCAGACTCCACGTGCGCATGTGCTGGTTTCCTTTGCGAGTGCGCATGCGCAAGTTTCCCTCGCGAGCTCAATCTGGGCCCGCCGTGTTACGAAAAAATAAGACGCCGCCCGTCCTAAGACTGGGCTGGTGAGCATAAGTATGAGTTTGTTGATAACGCCATCTTCGACGGCTTGAATCAAGTGTGTAGGGAAATATAAAGGACCGGGCAAATTTTGGACTATTGTTGCAGAGGATTATAACATATATTTTGTAACAGTTGCTCAATATTGTCTGTAAAAGTAAAGAATTAGTTATATGAGATGCAGTCGAATCATATCTTAGAAATACCACACGTCCCCCAATCTTTCTTACTTCTAACGTTCCTCAACGCCCTTCCTTGTATTCCCTCCCCCTCTCGCTTTCACTGTCCTTCCTACCTCTCACTCTCCCTCTGGTATCCTTCTAATTTATTCATATTCCTCTGCTGGTGTTTTCATCCCCTCCCCCTTGCTATTTGTCTCTCCTCTCCATCTACTACCCTTCTATATATTTAATTCGAATTCAAAGTTACATTACGCCAACAAATTGATATATGTTGTTTATATATTCTTTGTATGTAACAACATTATGAATGAATAATAACATAGCAAGCTATTTATTCCTATGATAAATCAATACTTCTTAACTACAATTTCTCTCTCTCTCTCTCTCTCTCGCTCTAGATTCCCCTTATCGCTTTCTTCTTGGACTTTCCACTTCTATGCTTCCTGTTCTTCATTCACCCTATCATGGCAATTCCATTCCCATTTAGTATTCAAGAAGTGTTGCAATACCTGGCATGTTATATATATAATATATATATATATATTCCGTGTAAGTAAAGACAGATATGTAAATTATAACAGCTTTGGCCAATTAATAAACCTGTCCTCTCCAATCCATCCTCTCTCCAACTATTTTCCTTCCTCGGTCGCTCTGCTTAGCTTTGTCCTCTACTACTCTCTTCTCTCCTCTGCCTTTCAGTTTAAACAAATCCTTACTTCATGAACTGTCGTATCCATAAATGTTTGTTACCTATATTGTCCGACATACGTCTTCAAAGCTATATAAAATATTACATGTTAACTTCTTTGAATTACTGTTTTTTTTTTCTAAGACGGGTTCTAGAATCTAAGCAGTCTGATTGGTTAATTGACATCACGTGTGCGTGCATTTATTTGTCCCACCGTGCAAAACATATCGCATCTCCAATCAGTGCGATATCGATACTGCACTTTACCTGCGGGCGTGTGCATTACCTCTATGGACACTGACTAAACTTTGTGCAACTGGCCCTGCCCTAACACACTCGCAACAGTGCATTATTTGTTTAATATCAACTGTTTAGATAACCATCCTGTCAAGACACACAATGTGAAGGCATAATATCTTCTAAGCCAACAATACTCACTTACATATAATGTTGCATATGACTAGTTAACAGATATTCTATAATTTTTGCAGATGACTAGTTAACAGATATTCTATCATTTTTGCAGATGACTAGTTAACAGATATTCTATCATTTTTGTAGATGACTAGTTAACAGATATTCTATCATTTTGCAGATGACTAGTAAGCAGACATACCAACAGAATACCAACAATTCTTTTAAGAATTACACTTTTCTTTTTGTTCACCCTTCAACGTTTGTAATCTGCTCACAACCTTCTCAATCTCGATCCCTCCTTTGCCTTCTATTCCCTCCTTTCTGTTCACCTAATTTTTGGTGTCCACAACACCAAAAACTACAACCAAAATAGTCTTGTGTAAGCGTTTCATTAAACTGCATTCCATTATCATCTCTTTCTTTCTTTCCCTTTTCTCTATATTTATTCCTTAATTCCTCTTAACACCTAACACATTAGCGGGTACTTTGACGAAAGAATATATCAACAGCCTGTTCAGTAAGGCTACCACATGGTGTTACGGAAAGCCTCAAGTTGTGCATATTGGCCACGTCTATCACGAGCAAATAAGCATGTGCTTGTTGTCGACACTACGCAAAGGAAGGCGCAAAATAAGAAATATGAGTAGAACTTAATGGCCCGAATTCACAAAGGAGGTTTGAGCTCAGACCATGGTTTTCGTACGTCATATGACGCGTTTTACGCATTTTTTACAAACCTGGTTTGTAAAGAACAAAGGAGGTTTGGCGAAACAAAAGGAGGTTTGAGCTCAAACCTTGGTCTGAGCTCAAACCTTGCTTTGTGAATTCGGGCCAATGGGTCATACCATTGTGAAGTGTCATTTTCAACATAATTTTATCAAGTCATGCCTATTGTTATTCCATAACTGTACCATTATTTTGTTGCACTATAAAATGCCGTTCCAAATTTAAAATGCAAATGTCAAAATGCTGACTTAATTGGAAAAGCCTGCACCTCGTTTTATTTTTTTGGATAGAAATTTGGTGCCATATCAGTGCTGTGAATCATCACTAAACATTTAAATATGGAAATTGTTTGGCCTACTCTCCTGAAATTTGTTTATACATGTTCCTTTATGTTGATCATCTTTTATTGGTCAGGACAAAACCATGAATACGTAGGTTGAACAATTAAATGCATGTGTATTGCAATAATGTCCCTTCTTTGTCATGCTTGAGTAAAAGTTCAACAAAATGTTTTAGGAATCCTTCTTTAATTTCTATTATTCTTCTTTTGATGGAGATAGCCATGTAAGATATCAGTGCAAAAAGTTAGACAACATGGTATGCAGATAGTTTCAGGATGTTTTGAGTTAAATAAATGATTTGAAATATGTTATCATTTCAATCGAGGTACTTGTTTTTCGTGTTTTGTATTGGTATTGTGGGTGGAGAAATTTATGTGTTATCTAGACAGGTGTTTTTTTTAAGGGAGCAGAGAAATCGGGAGAAACAACTCAGAGGAGGTTTCAACAAAATTGGACAAATAGAAAATATTTTATGAGAAAGGTTAGGTTCTGTTCAAGCGATTACATTGTGAAAAAATCTTAAAGCAATTAGGAAGAGTCATTAGTAGGTGTTTACATGTGATACATGTACGCATCTATGAAGAGTTCAATTCAAATCATGCTCCATACAGAAAATTAGTAAAATGATTTCTTTAATAATTTGAGGAACCTAGTTGTCTGTGAAGATTGAGTAATTTTACCCGATTACCCTGCAGTATAACAGGATTGATTCTCATTTGCAATCAATAATGGGAAATGGTGGAAATTTGAAAAGACATTTATCTCATAATTTAGATTTTATTGGCGTTATGGGTGTAGCATAATTTGAAACAATTTGTTCTTCTTGTATGAGCAATGTGTTGGTATATAGTCTAAACGAGTTATATGCATATGTGGGTGTGATGAGACATAAATGTAATGTTGTGTGGGTGGGTGGCTGGGTTGTGGGTGGCTGGGTTGTGGGTGGCTGGGTTGTGAGTGGGATGTGGGTTTTTGTGTGTGATGTGGGATGGGAAGAAACATAAGCGTGAATTTACGTGGAGGTGTGTGACCGCGTTGTGGGTGTGTGATAGGTTTGATGATATATAAGTGCGTGTGTGGGTAGGCGGGGTTGTGTGTGTGGGTACCCCTATAGAAAGAGGGGGCGGGCGCACCTGCAAAACCTAGCCATATGTATCTGAAATGGAGAATGCAAATACCAAAAGGAGAGTTGTACTATTCACTATAAACTTGGTTCACTTATTCCTGTTTTTCAATGTCAACCCCCAAGACTACTGTATGCTCTCATTCCCAAGTTTTATTGTAGAGGCCACTTTAAATGTTCCTGTAGGCAACGTGTTAAGAGAGCTTGGATTATAAAAGCGGCATATTACAGTATGTCACCGATTACAGTACTACATTATGTCACAAATCGAAATAACCAAACACATATGGAAACGTTTGCTTGTATTTGTCTCATAAAAGAATATGAGCACGAACTGACTCCCACACGGTGTTGAGTGCTCAGGGGTCACAGGCCAATGGCTTCATCGGGCAGGTAGTTCCATTATGTGAATGGGTAATTAACTATTACAAAATGAGGGACACATTACATTGTAAAATAGGGACACACATTGTTTTTATTGTGCAGAACATACTCCTTTATTGACTTACTTATAAGCCAGTTCACGGTTGCAGTCTGAGCATGAGCAGATAAAGGTCATTGCAGAACAAATTTTGAAACACACGGAGACGAAATACTGGATACGTGCTCATGAAAGTTATGTAATCATTATTTATTCATGCACATTCAGTGCACTCCATGATACACAGGTAGAAGTATTCTTTGAAAAGAGGAAACAATGGCTTTTATATAGCACCTCCATCGCTGTAGGAGTGATTATTTCAGAATGTACAAAGTGGGACCTCTTCATGTTTTGAAGATCTGTGGATATTTGGGGTCATTGCAGTAATGTGCTAACCGTGAACTGGTCTATTGCATGAAACTATATAACCAAAATGCATTTTGTATTCTAACAATTGGAGTACAAAGAATAATAACAGGTGATTGAAATGCATAAACACCACAAACACCTGGGGAGGAAGCATTTATAATTTGAATACATATATATGATAAACGACTCCGATGAAACTATAAAACCAAAATGAAATTTGCGTCCTGGCAATTGGAGTACAAAGAATGATAGCAGGTGAATGAAATGCTTCAACAGCAACACAAACACCTGGGAAGCTAGGAAGCATCCATAAATTTGAATAATTTAGTTGATAAACGACTCCGCATGTGGACGTTTGTTGGAGCAGAAAGCAGGGGATACTTAACAACACGACCCATTCAACATAATGTCGGAACGTAAATTAAATTTGGCGCTGTTGGAAAATGCATCTTTCTACCCTGCAACTTTAATGGTACGATCCAGTAAATTAAAACAATAAAATGGCTCTTATTTTAAAATTACTCATTAAATGAAACCCAAAACTTCAGTGATATCAGAAAAAATATGTTATATCTTACTAATAATTAAAAAAAGATGTATAAACATTGTGAAAGTGTCGCATTTTACGATAAAAGACACCGATTTAGCAAAGATCACGTCATTAGTGCGCTTGCATCAGGGAATTCAAGGTCAAAAGTTCAATTCAGACACTGATGAGTTGTTGGTCGAGCATTTTTGTTTCCTTTATTCTGACAAAATTATACAATCAATCAAATAAGTTGAACTAGACGAAGAAAGCTAACGATTAGTATTTTCATTACCGCTTGCCCAAAGTCTTTTGACAACAGTGAAACGAGTGAGAGCTTGCGAGATCGGCCAAAGTGTGATTGAAACTCGCTATTTGCTCTTCTCCAACGCAAAAAGAGACGACATTGTGCAGGATAAATGTATTTTTCCGACAAAAGTACAAAAATGTGCATATGGTCTTTTTATATTATACTTTATGAAATGTTACCCGAGTGACTTCCGGGCGCCCCAATGCTGGAAAGAAACGCACATTTTAGAAAACTTCACTTTTTCATGGAAAAATGCTTATTTTTTCTATGCACGCAAGGGGGGGGGGGGGGGGGGGGGGGGGGGGGGGGGGGGGGGGGGGGGGG